>NC_041224.1:171713671-171720076 GCF_002837175.3 Physeter macrocephalus
AGCTCCGGACGCGCAGGCTCAGTGGCCATGGCTCACGGGCCCAGCCGCTCCGCGGCATGTGGGATCTTCCTGGACCGAGGCACGAACCCGTGTCCCCTGCATCGGCAGGCGGACTCTGAACCACTGCGCCACCAGGGAAGCCCAGCTTGCTAGATTTTATTCTGCTTGATGTTTGCTTATCATTCTGTGTCTGAAAATTTCTGTCTTTTGTCAAATTTGGGAAATCTTTGGCCATTATTTCTTTCTTTTTTTTTTTTTTTTTTTTTGGTACGCGGGCCTCTCACTGTTGTGGCCTCTCCCGTTGTGGAGCACAGGCTCCGGACGCAGGCTCAGCGGCCATGGCTCACGGGCCCAGCTGCTCTGCGGCATGTGGGATCTTCCCGGACCGGGGCACGAACCCGTGTCCCCTGCATCGGCAGGCGGACTCTCAACCACTGCGCCACCAGGGAAGCCCGGCCATAATTTCTTTAAACATTTTTTTTCTGCTCTATTCTTTCCATTCTCCTTTTCTGATATTCCAATTACATATCCTTAATTTTACTGTTTGATGTTATCTAACAGGTTTCTGGGCCCTGTTCACTTTGTTTTTTTTCAATCTTTTTTTTCCTCTGTTCTTCACCTTGGATGCTTTCTATTGCTCTATTTTCAAGTTCATGTACTCTTCCTTCTGTCATGTCCATTTGGCTGTTAAGTCTATCGAGTCACGTTTTTATTTCAGAAATTATGTTGTTCAGTTCTAGAATTTCCATCTCGTTCTTCTTTTATTATTTTTATTTTTCTGCTGGGACTTCTCATTTCTCTGATGAGAGTTTCATGCATTGAAAGCATGTTTTGTTTTACTTCATTGAGGATATTATAGTAGTTGCATATACCTTGTCTGTTATTCCAACCTCTGTTTCATTTAGTGATCAAACTAGTTTGATATTTTTTTCTTCTGAGAATGTGTTTTATTTTCTTGCTTCTTCATATGTTGGGTAATTTTCGATTGTGTCCTGGACATTATGAATGTTAAGTTGTGAAGACTTTGGATTCTGTTATTTCCCACTGGCAAATAGTGTTTCCTTTGTTTTAATGGGTCATCTTCTTGGACTTGAACCGTAAAACTCTGTTGCTTATGCAGTAAATCCTTACTCTGCTCAAATCTTTTGCCTTTTGCTGGGCTGCTTAGAGTCTGTTTTGTACTCGTGTGGTTCAGGGGTCAGTCAGGGAGGTAGATTCCCCTACTCTCTTCAACACTCACAGTTTGCCAGTTTTCCTCTTCTGTTTCCCCAGGCCAGAAAGCTTGTGGATTTTTCTATGTCTGCTCTTACCACTGTGCACACTGCATGGGCTGCACTTAGCTCCAGGCCCATGGAGACAGGAGCTTGCTGGTATAGTTGCCTGTCTTCCTTCCTCCTTGGTAGCTGGAATTCCCCTATCAGAGTCTGTCTGCTTCTGTTCATTCCCCTGTACCTTCAGGGGGTTGCTTTTTCATTATGTACAAGCTTCTTAGATGTTTTCTGTGAGAGGAAGAGGGATTATAGGCAGAGGTTTATTTTATCATAATCTAGATCCTCTTCATTTCTTTTCTTTTCTTTTTTTTAGTAAATTTATTTATTTGGCTGCGTTGGGTCTTCGTTGCTGCGCGCAGGCTTTCTCTAGTTGTGGCGAGTGGGGGCTTCTCTTGTTGCGGAGCACGGGCTCTAGGCGTGCGGCCTTCAGCAGTTGTGGCTCACGGACTCTAGAGCGCAGGCTCAGTAGTTGTGGCACACTGGCTTAGTTACTCCATGGCATGTGGGAACTTCCCAGACCATGTGTCCCCTGCTTTGGCAGGCAGATTTTTAACCACTGCGCCACCAGGGAAGCCCTTCTTTTTAATTTTAAAGAGTTCCTCCTTTCCATGCTTTATCTTTCTTAAGCATTATCCATTGCGTTTATTTACTCCTGTGTTTCTACTGGTTTAGTCTTCATTTAAAAAATATTTTTTCCTTTATTTCTAATTCTCTCCAGAGTTCTTTCACCTTGATTGTCACTATCTCTCTCTTCTTTAGTCACCTAATTTCAGTGTGTTAACAACACAGTTTCAATCATTTTCTTAATTTCTTTTAGCTTGCTTTGAAGTATTGGGTTACAGTTTTCATCTGCTTAGTGCACGTGCCTCTGCTTCTTATTCTCTTTCTCTTATGATAAATTCATATGGGATTTTCCATTGCTCATTTTTAAAGTGAAATAGGTTTTTCTACAATTTTAAAGACAGAGGGGGTGGTTCAGGGTAACTTTAGGGCTCCTCTTTTATTTTTTATTTTTTGGGCAGAGTGATAAAACAATATACTTGTGTACTTTCTGAGACCTGCTTTCTTTGGTTTTCTTTCCCATTTTAATCTGGACTTTCTTTGTGTCTAATATCCTTACACTGATCTCTCTTGGGATTGGGATTCTCTTCCCAGCAGTTTCTTCTGAACACAGAGCTTTATCTCGAGGTTAGGCTTGGCTTGTTAGTTGTTAGAGTTGAGAGTCTGTTCCATCATTATCAGATCTTATCATCTGAAGAACTCCCTCCTTGCTTTGACTTCTATTTTCAGATTGGGACACCACAGTTTCCAGTGAGTACCTAATGGGTGATTTGGGAGTTCTCTTGATCAGAGGACTGTCAGAGGCCCTTATGTGTCTTCCCTATGTATCTTCCAACATGGATACTGATATTGCATGGAAGTGTAGCTAACAGAAGTTTGTCCCTATCCATTTGTAATTGGTTCATAGGGCTGCCTTTTCACCTAGTTTTGTTGTAGATAGTTTTGTCAGCCAGTCTTTGGGTTTGTCACCCTCATTGACCTTTCCGTTTTTATTGGAGGGGCTTGGGTTGATTTGTAAACTATGCTGCTGCCATTGCCCTCTTCCTGGAATCCTCCTCTTTTAGGGTATTTAACGTGACTCTTTTAAAAACCCTATTCTCTGGTATTTAAGATCCGTTTCTTGGATAAATGGCTGTTGCCTTTAGAAACCAGACTTGTGACTACTCACCCACTCTCTACGTCTGTATCAAGACGAAGTCACAGCAGTTCCTTTAGTCCTTTCTTTTTTCCTGTTGCCATTAAGAGGAGATGACCAAAACTTGTAAATATGGGAGCCTCCTAATCAATGGCGATAGTGAGCTTTCCTTATACCACAGGGTTTCGGCTTGCTCTTCAGTTTTCTGAATTGAAATAATATAATGTTTATATACACTATATACATGCTCAGGGGATGAAACTATAAAGAAAAGCAAAGAAATGATTCAGAAAATTTAGAAAAGTATTTACCTTTATGGTGAGTGAGAGGGATGAAATTAGAGATAGATACACATAAGATACAGGAAATGTTCCATATTTTAATCTGGGTGGTGGGTAAATGAGTATGCATTTAATATTATTTTTGAATCTGTATATATAATTTTATGTCCTCTTTCATAACATCAAGAGAAACTAAATAGAGTCTCTGGAAAACAGTCCGAGTTCAGTATTCATGAGAGACCCTTCCAGGGACGTCACTGAGCAAGGTCAGGAGTGAGTCCAGAAAAACAAGGGTTCACGACAGCTGGGGCTTTTGCCGGATGCAGAAGTGTGAGCCAGGTACTGGACCTCTGGCAAAAATATGGTCGGGGAGTGGGTTACTCTGTATTTTCTGCTTAAGCTCAACATGACCTACCCCCAGCCCTTAGAAGTAGAAGTGTCCCAAGGAACACTTCTTTGGGAGTAAAATGAGTGTTCTTAGCTGTTCCAGGAGACTGTGGAAGAGAGTAGGCGCTTTGCTGGCTTGAGAACAAATAAGAGTCCGGGGCACACTCACCCAGGCCTTCCGCCTTGGGTTAAAAACCCTGTATATAGGGCTTCCCTGGTGGCGCAGTGGTTAAGAATCCGTCTGCCAATGCAGAGGACACGGGTTTGAGCCCTGGTCTGGGAAGATCCCACAAGCCACGGAGCAACTAAGCCTGTGCGCCACAATTACTGAGCCTGTGCTCTAGAGCCCGTGCACCACAACTACTGAGCCTGCGCTCTAGAGCCTGTGAGCCACAACTGCTGAAGCCCGCTCCCCTAGAGCCCATACTCTGCAACAAGAGAAACCACCGCAATGAGAGGCCTGCGCACTGCAAGAAAGAGTAGCCCCCGCTCGCTACAACTAGAAAAAAGAAAGCCCGCGTGTAGCAACAAAGACCCAACACAGCCAAAAATAACTAACTAACTAAATAAATTTAAAACAAAACAAAACAAAACAAAAAACCCTGTATATATAGGTATGGGGCTCTTTGTGATGACACCTTTCAACACTCTGTCTTGGACCACAGTGCTCTGATCTTGTCCGGTTGCTGTCTATGCCTGATGCACAGTTGGGTCTTTCCCAGGAGAAAGGATGCATGGGAAATAAATTTTTTGAAACCAGGAATGTATCAACGTCTTTATTCTTGATTTATAGTTTGCCTGAATATATAGAATTCTACTTTGAGGATCATTTTCTCCCAGGGTTTTAAAGGCATTGCTTCATTATTGTCTTGCTTCCAGTGTTGCTTTTGAGAAGTCCAAAATTCCTGATCTATCCTAAGTGGTATTGCTTTAAAAAAAAAACCTCTAGGGCTTCCCTGGTGGCGCGGTGGTTGAGAGTCCGCCTGCCGATGCAGGGGACGCGGACGGGTATGCCGCGGAGCGGCGGGGCCCGTGAGCCATGGCCGCTGGGCCTGCGCGTCCGGAGCCTGTGCTCCACAACGGGAGAGGCCACAGCAGTGAGAGGCCCGCGGACCGCAAAAAAAAAAAAAAAAAAAAAAAAAAAAAAGCCTCTAGAAGCACGTGGAATTTTTTGTCTCCAGTTTCTGACATTTCATAAAGATGCGCTTTGTTATATGTCTATTTTTATTCATTTTGGTGGACCTTTTTAATCTGCCATTTTCTAAATTTTTAAAAAATAATTTTGTTAATTTTTCTTTTCTGCTGTGCCACATGGCTTGTGGAATCCTAGTTCCCCAAAAAGGGATTGAACTCAGGCCTCCTGCAGTGGAAGCACGGAGTCCTAACCACAGGACCTTCAGGGAATCCATGTTAATTTTTTAACCCTTTTGGTTTTGCTATTGCTTTTTCTCCTGAAACTCCTTTTATTCTCATGTTAGATCTCTAGGATTGATCATTTCTCTCTTATTTTGTCTCTCTTTTTGCTGTACTTTGGGAAATTTCCTCAACTGCATCTTCTAGCCCTTCTATTGAGTATTGATTATTTATTTCTGGGATCATGTTTTTAATTTGTAAGAAGAGTTTTCTGTTTTGTTTGTTCTCTGTATATTGCTTTTTTTTTTTTTTTTGGGGGTGGTATGCGGGCCTCCCTCTGTGTTGGCCTCTCCTGTTGCGGAGCACAGGCTCCGGACGCGCAGGCTCATTGGCCATGGCTCACGGGCCCAGCCGCTCCGCGGCACGTGGGATCCTCCCAGACCGGGGCGCGAACCCGGTTTCCCTGCATCGGCAGGCGGACGCGCAACCACTGCGCCACCAGGGAAGCCCTGTATATTGCTTTTTTATCATTTGTGGGTAGAGTCTCATATTTCTGATATTAATGACAGTTTTTTTAAAAAGGTTTCCTTCTCTTACATAGATTCTTTTTCTCCAAGTTGATGTTTTGTTCCTTCGGTTTGTCTTCCATGCTAGAGGCTTTTTTTTTAGAGGGCTGGACATCCTTTGCTATCTACTCATTATTACGGGTTAGGACTAAGGAGCTGACCGGAGCATGTCGGTGGGCCATTTATTGGGGGAACCCCTGATGTCACTGTCTGTCTTTAGGTCTTTCCTCTTTGACTGGTCAGATTCACAGAAGGAAGGAGAAAAAAAGAGCCTTCTAATCTCCAGCTTGAAGAGTAAGGGTCTGGCTTCTAGGTGTGTGTGTGGGAAGGGGGCAGAGTTTGACTTACTCTCTATTCAGTATTCACCTTCATATAACCACCAGTTCCTTGTGTTTAAGTAGGTTACCCTGGTCTTCAATTGTGTTTAGTTTCTTCCATTCCAGAGACCCTCTGGTGTACATTCTCTTTAGACAATAAACTTCAGCTCTGCTGAGTTGGGGAGAGGTGCTCCCTCAGGGATGTGAGGTAGGGAGAGAATTTAGGGATCCAATTGTTTCTTTTTATAAATATTTATTTATTTATTTTTGGCTGCGTTGGGTCTTCGTTGCTGCATGCGGGCTTCCTCTGGTTGTGGCGAATGGGGGCTACTCTTCATTTCAGTGGCTTCTCTTGTTGTGGAGCATGGGCTCTAGGCGCGTGGGCTTCAGTAGTTGTGGCTCGTGGGCTTCAGTAGTTGTGGCTCGCGGGCTCTAGAGCGCAGGCTCAGTAGTTGTGGTGCACGGGCTTAGTTGCTCCGCGGCATGTGGGATCTTCCCACACCAGGGCTCGAACCCGTGTCCCCTGCATTGGCA
>NC_041224.1:171721395-171795255 GCF_002837175.3 Physeter macrocephalus
GAGCGCAGGCTCAGTAGTTGTGGTGCACGGGCTTAGTTGCTCCGCGGCATGTGGGATCTTCCCACACCAGGGCTCGAACCCGTGTCCCCTGCATTGGCAGGTGGATTCTTAACCACTGCGCCACCGGGGAAGTCCCCCAATTGCTTCTTAAACAGCTTTCAACCAATCCCTCTTTTTAAAAGTTCCTATTCCTGCCCCCAGCCCCCCGCCCCCCGGTTCCAGAGCTATAACCAGCGCTGCCAATTCCATGCCTTCTGAGAATTCTGAGGTGCACATCATTGTTTCTCAGCTTTCCTCACCGCTGGCCTGGGATTTGACTTTGTTTGATCCGCCAAGTCAATGGCTACTTGTCTATTGGTTTTCAAGCTTCCAGAATTATGTTGCTGTGTGTCTTCTTGCTTCTTGTCCCTTTCTTCTTGTCTTAAAAAAAATCTTTTACTGTAGTTTGGTAGCATTTCAAGTGGGCTTGATTTAGATGCTTGTGTTCACTTTTGTGGTCTTAACCTAGAAACTTTCTCCCACTTTTTCATGGCTATTGTCTTCTCATTTTTTATGTCTTAACTTAAATATAATCTCTTCTGAGAGGCTTTCCCAAACCACCCTATATAAAGGAGGCGTTCCTTATCCTTTACTTTATTCTCTGTTTTAGTTCCCATATCTTTATAGACCTTTAAAGCAATTTTTTTTTTGTCCTTTCCGTTCATCTTTCACACTTTATCTTAAGCAACATGAGATCAAGGGCTGCAGCTCTCTCACGCATTGTTATATCCCTAGTGTTCGGCACATAGTTGACCTTCAGTAAATATTTGCTGAATGAGTGGAAGTACAAATTACACGTAGGCCTGAATTTTTAAACTTGATAGCAATGCCTTCAGTTTTTTCATATGTAGAAAGAGAAGGGCAGGGGAATAAAATAGCTCCTACCTCATTGGATTGTTGTGAGGCTTACAAGGATTAAAAGGGTAGAGTGCTTAGAGCATTGCCTTGCGCATGGTAAATACTAAGGAGATGTTATGTTTTTAAGAGTCTTAAAAAAAGAGTCTCTAAAGAGTTATCATTTTATATTTAACTGGTGTTCAGTTTTGATCAGGTTAGAGAAAATGTTGTTGTGTGATGGACTGAATTGTTTCTGAGTATTGTGTAGTATGTTCTGAGTCACGGCACATCTGAATTTTACCTCCAGCTTGATCATGAATCTCTATTTGGACTGTAGCACTGTCCTGGAAGAGAGTGTACTTTATCAGGAAAACAGGATCCCACATATTTTCGAGCTTGTCCATGTAACCAGACACTTACAGTTCAGGACAGTGCTGTCTGTAAGTCAGGTTCTTATTTAGGCAGTTGCGTGATATCTGCATATTCTTAAGGAGTATAATTTATTTTCGGTACAATCATTTTCTTTTGAGATGGAACCACACTGATTGGATAGATGGTTGATAATTCAGATATGTCTTGGGTATTTTGCACTTAGATGTAGAAACTTCAAGAATGATTCACAGTCATCAACCTTGGCATATCTCTGAAATTTCTACCAAATATCTCCTCAGTTCCTCAAAAATCTATGCTTATAGACAGCTCAGTACAGTTTAGCAATGAGAGTTAAAATATTCTAGTTTTCTTCTGCTAAAGCCATATGTCTAGATTTATACTTCCTTGAACAAATCAGTAATACTCTTGTTCCCCCCGTCCTTGTAGTTTCAAGTACAGTATTCAGAGGTCTCATCACATCAGAAAGAAAGTACAGGCTTGTGAGTAACTCTTCAGATGGGATGTGAGGTACTTAAATTTTGGCCTCTTAGATTCTTGAATTTCAAAATCTTGATCTGAGGAAGCTATCCAGTAAACTTCTAAAAACAAACTTCTATAACCTAACCTGATTGTATTAAAATAAAATAGAGATTCGTATTCCATTTCAAATATTACTAATATCCAACAAATACTCAACTTGAAGAAGATTCACTGCCTTTATCACTTTCTCCATCACAATATGAAATGAATCAGACTTTCACAGTTCCTAGCACAACCTCTCAGGACCAACAGTGCAATAGGAACCAAACGGGAATCTTCAGTTTTCACTTGAATAAATTGTTTTTCCCCCTTTCTTTATTTCCAGTGCCCCATTTCTGACAAATGAGATTTTTCCATGTTAAGACGTTTTCCAGTTGGCAAGTGGTCAGGTCTCACTAATTCACGCATGAAAGCATTGGATGATTTTATGTATCTATGTGTTTTTAAAAATATGCTAAAAAACGTATGGTGGGCCACAATTTGTTCAGTTATTTCTCTTTATAGGTGATATGTAAGTGCTCTATCGTTTACCTCCTGGTGACCTTTGGCAAGTTACTTAACCTCTCCAAGCCTTGGTTTTCTCATTGGTAATATGGCGATAATAATAATAATAACAAAAGAACTATTATTTTTATGTTCACTGGCACAAAGTAAACACAGAATTTAGAATTATTATTGTGATTGTGACTCAGATGATGAGGATTATGTCTTTTTTTATTGTTGATTTACCCATGCCTCAAGGTGCCTAGCACACAGTGAGTGTTCAATCAACAATATCTGATGAATGAATAAGAACACTAGTATCTTTCCCTTCACCTTTGCTGCTTAACTTTTGCTTAATGTCAAAAATTCCTTAGAACTCCTGACGTATTGTTTTTCACAAGTTAACTGTTCAAAAAATGTAACAAATAATGTATGTGGAAATGCTTGGAAAAATGTAAATGGCTGTACAAGTGTGATTGATGATGATGATGATAATGATGATGGTGGTGCTGGAATCACTTGCCCAAGAATGGGAGTGTTCGCTGACCTCGCCTGTCTGCTCAAAGTGCCAGATAAAGCTTGCCTCCGGGAACTAAAACTCACTGAAGATTATATATGTAAGTATAAGAATATTTGGAAGAATTAACAATGCGATTTGTGACATGTGACATCCTTTTGATTTTGAGGGAAGATTTCACTGTTTGGCTCTCTAAATACGTGTATCCTTTCCCTTCTCCCTTCATCTGTTACTTTTAGGAGGTTTCAGTTCAAGAGGGTGACCTTCCTCAAAGAAGGAGGATCATTCTTTGATCAAGGATTTGCAAAGAACTCTGGTTCCTCATTAGAACTCCCAAGCCATGCGTTGTTGCATTGTTCTCCCCACATCTCCATTTCTGAACATCTTTATTATTAGCTGTATTTATTCTTTAAAAAAGATGTGTGTGTGTGTGTGTGTGTGTGTGTGTGTGTGTGTGTGTGTGTGTGTGTAGGGGGTTATGATTGATTTTGTTGATGAACGATCACTGCTGTGCCAGTCATTCCATTTCGAGGGACAGAGTATTGGACTGGGAAGGGGGAAGCAGAAGAATCTCACATGTAACTGCTAATTTTAGTAGCAATTTATTATCCACTGTGTGCCAGTCATTGTGCTAAACAGTTTATATATGTAATATTTTAAATCCTTAAGCAGCCCTGCAAGAGAGATATCATTATCCCTGTTTTATAGGTTAGGAAATTGAGGCTCAGAGCAGTGGAGGAGGCAGTTAGTTAGTGATTATATCGACAGCATACGGCGATAAGGGCTATGATAGAGGGAAGCCCTGTGTGCTGTGAGAGTGCCAATGAGACCATTTAATGCAGCTTGTGGTAGAGAGGGTTAGTTGTCTACAGCGGAAGTGGTTATAGCTGAGATATGAAGAATTCTTAGGAGGTGGCCAGGCAGAGAAGTATGGGTTGCATTCCTGTAGAGAGAATAGTGTGTGCAAAACCATGGAAGGGTGAGAGCGTCATGTCGGGGTTTTTGCAAGTCATTATGGCTGAAGTGTGGTACATAGTGAAAAGACAGAAGATGAAGCTTGACAGATGAGCAGGGACCCATTCATGCTGGACTCTATATGCTAAGTTAATTATCTGGATTTCAACCAGCAGGAAAGGAGGAAGACTTGCAGTTTGGAAAGATTACTCTGGATGTCATGTAAAAAAAGGGTCAGAAGGGAATCAGTCTGGATGTGACGGCAATAATCTAGGAAAGAGATATGCAGGCTTGAATCAAGGTGATGTAAACATAGATGGAGAAGAGAATAGATTTTAGAGACTATTTCTATATAGAACCAGTTGGACCAAGGAGTAGAATCTACTGGACACGACAAACACTTTGAGAGACACAAAAATAGTAAGTTAGGACAGATATGTAGGGTGATTAAGGCGTCTGATGCTCTAATCAAGAGAAGAAGTGAGGGACTTCCCTGGCGGCGCAGTGGTTAAGAATCTGCCTGCCAATGCAGTGGTTACGGGTTTGAGCCCTTGTCCAGGAAGATCCCACTTGCCGTGGAGCAACTAAGCCCATGAGCCACAACTACTGAAGCCCGCACGCCTAGAGCCCGCGCTCCGCGACAAGAGAAGCCACTGCAATGAGAAGCCCGCGCACTGCCACGAAGAGTAGCCCCCGCTCGCCACAACTAGAGAAAGCCCGCGCACAGCAATGAAGACCCAAAGCAGCCAAAAATAAATTTTAAAAAAAAGAAGTGAAAAAGGAACCAGGCATAATTCTTACTTTAACCACTGAAGTGAATATTTATAGCAATCCAAATTTGTGAAGTATGTCCAAATACTCTGTGTTTATGTCTATCATTTCTCAATGAAAGGTTAAACTGAAAAGAAGATGAATAGTTTAAAAGGAGGCAATGACAGCAAATCCATAAAGTCTTAGACTTTATGGTGTGGAAGAGGAAACCAATAAAAAATAAGATGGATTTAAGATATATGCCTTCAAATCTACAACGTTAATAATCAACTTTTGCAAAGAATGTGGAGGAAGTATTATTTTAATTTCTCACTTGGCAAAAAAGGAACAGAACAAAACAAGCAAACAAACAAACAAACAAGCAAACAAGAATCCCTGAGGCTCACACATAGCTGTAGGTGGGAACTCATTGCATCCCAGAGCTCTCTGCAAGACATTGTGATGGCTCCACAACATTTACTCAGCATGTTTAGGGTCCAAGTCAGGAAAAGTACAATAAGTGGTCTATTCGAAGAAAAAAAAAAAGAGTGAATACTGCAAAAAATAATGAAGAACCTATAAAAATCTTTGGAATATATAAAGTGAAATGATTATTTGGAGTTCTGTTGAATGAGAGATGAGGAGAAAATAAATCAGGAAAAGAGTTCTGGGTTAATTACATGTTGTACAAACAAATTTTATCTGGAAATTACTTATTTGTGTAAATGATACTAGAATGTTAAAGAATTTATCTAGAGGACGTTAATAAGATGTAAGATAGCTGACGTTTAAACTTTTAATTCCTTTCAACCCCTGTGTTACCGTGACCATCTGTTATGTGCCCAGCATTGTGACAAGATCTAAGGGCATTACAAATGACATATAAGAAAGTTCTGTCCTCAAAGATCTTAAAGTGTTGTTAGGGAGACTATATTTGCAAACATGAAACTCATTTAGAACCATCCAGAACAGTTTATTATCAGTGAAAAATTTATATAATTAAGTGGCAAAATTTTTGAGGCAGATAACGAGTGCTTTAAGTCTTCCGAAAGGGAGGCGGTGATAAGCGTCAGTTAGAAGGTTTCTTGAATGGTGTGACTCTTAAGGTGGGTCTTCAAGGACTAAAGGGATTTGGTTTTTCAAGCAGGAAAGTGTGGGACTGGTGAAGTAAGCAAGTTTCATTTTGTATTTCCTAAAAAAATAAACAGATTTAGTCTAATATTTCGTCTGTTCACTCTAGTGTTACTTAATTAAATATTGGAAACAACCTAAATGTCAAACAATAGAATAAGGGGAAGTGTCAATATTTCATGCTATGTCATATTTAATAATTAAATATTATTAAACTAGTAAGAATCATTAAGGAACACTGTGACCTGGTGGAGAAGCCTGGCTTGTAACCAGTTAAACTGTCAGTTCTACTACTTCCTAGCTTTGTGCCTTTGGGCAAGTCATTTACTCTTTCTGAGCTTTGGTTTATTCAGCTTAAGTGGAGATGATAATAACCACTTTGAAAAGTTATTGTGAGGATTAAAAATAATGTATATTGAGAAATAATGTATATAGAGTGCCTGATAAATAGTGGACAGTCAATAAACATTATTATTCATTATTAGTTATACATATACTATTGCTATGTAAAGTGATACTGTCTTTCTGAAGGGTAATGTCTCAGTTCTTACCGAAAGCTTTAAAATGAGTATTTCCTGTTTGACTCAGCAATTACACAATTAAACATTTATTCTAAGGAATAAAGATGTGTGCACATATTTAAAAGGACATTCTTTGCAGCATTGAATAGAATAGTAAAAATAACCCAAAAGTTCACAAATAGATGATTGGTAAATAAATTATGATTCACTTATATAAAGGACAATTATAAAGATATTGAAATGATGTAGAAATATATTTTGGATATAGAAAGTGAGGAAAGCAGATTCTAAATCTGTATACAGTATAACTCCATTTTTGTAGATGTATATTTATGAAGAGAAAATTTTCAGGAAGGATAATATACCAAAAATGTTATCTGTGGTTGTCTCTGAATAGTGGGCCTTCAGGTAATTTTTATCTTCTTATCCGAATTTTTTAGTTTTATGGTAATAATCATAGATAATTAAAGATTTAAAAATAGGAATGGATTGCTAATTAAAATATTTAGAGATGTAGGAAAATGCTTAAGATTTAAAGAAAAACAAGTTCTTAGTTTATTTTTGTTAACAATGCTTGATTTTTGTTAAAGTATTTTTGTAGTTTTATATCTATGCCTAAAATGAATGACCGAATTTTATTTCTGTGGCTCTTTCTCTCAAAATGTAGCAGTTTCCAAGATGGTAGGGATAAGATGAGCAATGAAGAAGCAGAGAGCAGAGATTAGACTTGTGTTTGCCTGGATAAAAATCATCACTTTCTTAGACCCCCTTTCATGTTTTCTTCATTTTCATCACAGCTTTAACCTTTGGCTTCCTTGGCTATTTTCATAAAGAAACAAAGTGTAACCCATTTAACCACTGCAAAAAGCCACTTTCTACCTCCCACCTTCTCTTCCTTTCATTCTTACTAGGATCCAGCAAATTCAGCACCCACTAGTCACTAGTCACTGGGCAGATACAGTGGTGAACAGGGGACATAGTTCTTGGAGCCTACTGTCCGCTTGGGAGAGATAGTCAACAATCACCCAAATAAGTATATAACTAAGAATTGTGCTAACTACTGTGAAAAAAAGAATAGGGTGTTGTGAGAGAGGAAAATGAGGGTGGAGGAGAGGGAGTCAATTTAGGCCTAAGACTTCCATGGGGAAGTGACATTTAAAGTCAGCCTTGATGCATGCGAAGGGGTTAGACAGACAAAATATGGAAGAAAAAGCATAGTAGGAAGAAGGACAAGCACATATAAAGATTTTCAGGCAAAAAATAGCTTTGTGTGTTCAAAAAAACTGGGGCAAGAGCCAATGTGTCTGGCCTTTGTGGTATGACGGGTTGGAAGATAGGCAGGGACCTGGTTAAGGATTTTGGATTTTATTCTGAGGGCAATGGATAGCCACTGAAGGATTTGCATGAAACAGTTTATATTTTAAAAGCATCTCTTTGTTTGCTCTGAGGAGAAAGAACTGGAGAGAGGTGAGAAATAAGCAGAAAGGTGAGTAAGGAGGCTTTTAGAATTGATCGGGAGATGATGGTGTCCAGTGATGACAGAGAAGATAAAGAAGAGAAGACAGTTGGAGGTGTAATTTGGTGGTAGCACTGACAGGACTTAGTGACAGATTGGATTAAGGAGTGGGGCAGAGGAAATAGGAGCTGTCGAGGACACTTTGCTGGGGTGACTTGGTGGATTACATGGATGGTGGTGAGGGAAGAGATAAGAGTTTAGTGTGGGACATATTTGCTGTGTAATATCTGTAAGAGAAATGGAATAGATAAGGTCTGTTACTCAGAAGAGCGACCCATCCCCATCTGGGATGGAGATATACAATTTTCTTTTCAGTGTAGTTTTCTTTTTAATTAATTAATTAATTTGGCTGCGTCAGGTCTTAGTTGCGGCACGCGGGATCTTCGTTGCGGCATGCGGAGTCCTTTGTTGCTGCGAGTGGGCTCTTCATTGCGGCGTGTGGGCTCCAGAACGCATGGGCTCAGAAGTTGTGGCACGCGGACTTAGTTGCCCCGCGGCATGTGGGATCTTATTTCCCTGACCAGGGATCGAACTTGCGTCCCCTGCATTGGAAGGAGGATTCTTAACCACTGGACCACCAGGGAAGTCCCGAGATATACATTCAAGAGTAGTTGGTACAGATGGTGCTTCAAGCCCTTTGGATGGATGGAACTGTGGAGAGAATATTGAGAGAGGAGCAGAGAATCTGAGTCCTGAGGAATTCCCACGTTTAAACTTTAAGTAATAAGGGAGGTGGCAAAGTGTGTTGAGAGGGATACACTAGGGAGGTAGGAGGAAGATTTAAAGAATGTGGTTGTCAGGGAAACCAACGAGAGAGTTTCAAGGAAGGAGGGATTGGCCGGATGGAATGTGCTGAAAGGTCTAGTAAAATGATGGCTGGGAAGTGCCCATTGAATTTGGCAACATGGAGACTCTAGATGATGGTGGAAAAAGCAGATTTTGAGCAGTGGTGCAGGTAGAAGCCAGGCTGCAGAGTGAGTAGAAGTAAGGATAGAAATGATGGAGAGATGAGAGCGTGTACACAACTCTTTATTATCTTGGCTCTGAAGAGAGGCCAATAGCTGGAAGGGATTGTCAAGTCGAGGGAAAGTTTTTTGTTTCCCTTTGACAGAGGAGATTCTAGAGTTTATTTGAATGGTTATGGAAATAATTTCGTAGGGAGGGAGAAATTAATGATGTAGGAGAGACAACTGATGGATGCGAGGGCACTCATGGTGAGACTGATGTTTGATATTTACTGTATGTTGAATATGTACTAGGTATATGCTAAGTTATTAGCACAGTAAGTGATTTATTATTCACAATAGCCCCATGAAGTTGGTATGATTATCCCCATTTTACAGATGAGGAAACTGGGGTTGAATAGAGAGAGAACCAAATTCTTAGTCCAGAGCTGTTTGATTTCAGAGCTCAGACTCTTAGCTTTTACTTATACTCTTAGAGGACTTCCTCTAATGTGGTATTTTAGTCAGTTTGCCAGGGCTGCCATAACAAAGTATCACAGACAGGATGGCATATACAACAGAAATTAATTTTCTTGCTGTCCTGGAGGCCAGAAGTCCAAGACCAAGGTGTCGGCAGATTTGGTTTCTCCTGAGGACTGTCTCCTTGGCTTGCAGGTGGCTGACTTTTTACTGTGTCCTCATATGGCCCTTTCTCTGTGCACATACATCTCTGGTGTCTCTCCTGGGCTCTAATCTCCTCTTGTTATAAAGACACCAGTCAGCCTGGATGAGGGCCCATTCTAAGGGCCTCATTTTAACTTAATCGCCTCTTTAAAGGCCTGATCTCCAAATACAGTCACATTTTGAGATTAGAACTTCAACATATGAATTTTGGGGGACAAAATTCAGTCCATAGCAGATGGCTCCTGTTTTCTTAAAGTATAAGGAAAAAACTGGCCGTAGGGGTAGTCTCGAAAAGCATGGAGAAAGATGAAACAGTGACTGAAGAGCATAGAAGAAGGAGCTTACTAGAGATATGTAACCTTAGGGTCAGGTGAGATTGGAGATGATTTGTTTACATCCAGTCAACCCAATTATCTGAGTTTCTGCAGCAATATTTAGGCGTACAGGTGGAGTAAAGTATTACATATGAACTCTCTGCTGCCATGAGGCTGCTGTGTGCTCAGCCAAACAACCATCTCTTGTGTGCAAAGTTGAAATGTAAATGAATTTCATTCACATCCTCAGCACAATTACAAATTACTGTATGTCAGGGACCTCTCTGGCTGTTCTTAAATAGTTGAAAACAGGAAAGTTAAATAAATCAGTGACTGCTAGGATTTTGTTGCATTCACCAATGAACAAATTAGCTTGAACATTTTTCCAACCGGTTCTATTAAAAAAATTGTTTTTAATGATTACTCACCACTATTTTTGTTCTTCTTTCTCTCCCCTTCTTTCTTCCTTTTTCCCCATCTTCACTCATCAATTATTTATTGAACACCTACTAGATATCTGGCACTAGGGATAAAAAGAGTCCACAATCTAGTGTGGGAGACAGGTGTATATGCAAAAAACCCCGAAGTGATAGTGCTATTATTAAATTAATAATTCATGTGTTCATTTATCCTGCAAATGTATTGAGTGCCTGCTATTAAGTGCCAGGCAGTGTGTTAGGCTTGAGGTAGAGACATGAATAAGGTATAGTTTTTGCCTTCAAGAAATTTACAACCTGGTATAGAAAAATAAACTGGTAAGTAAACAAAGGCAATACATTGTAACATTTGTAAAATGTTAAAAGATCTCAGAGAAGGGGGTGACTGTGCTTTCCCTTGCATGTTTGGATACCCATTGAGAGGAGTCTTTGCTGCATTTTAATGAAAGGAACTGTAAAAAGCACATTCATTCATTTCACGTTTTCGAACGCTCACTATCATTGTGTAGTGACAGTTTTGTAGTTCTTGAATCACGAGCAAGCATTGAGTTGGGGAATCTATGACTTTTCTCCTCGTTTGAGCTTATTGTCCAAAACCTGCACTATCAACACCTTTTTAAGGTGGTAGAATGATTAATGGTATTCCTGAAATACTCCACAGAAACCTGCTGAATGTTAAAGTTTGAGAAAAGTCACAGTAACAAAGCATTATTGTGATGGTGGGTATGCAGAAAGTGTATGCTGGCCTAGCACATATCTCAGATTCTTGGATCTCAGAACTATGTATTAATGTAGGGGTTCCCTGTAAAGTAATTTTTAAAAAGATGATGAATAGCAGATCAAAAACATGGAGAAGAAAATGGATTTTTGTAGATTATGTAACTGATACATTTTCAACTATCATCTACTTTTACCTTATCTCAGGAAAAAAATTATTTACAACCAAACACTTATTGGGGTTAATTGAGACAATGGATTTAAACTTGTTGCTGTCTTCAGAGGTGATGTGCTATATAAACTCAAGGTGTTATTATCTGCAGTGTAGACTTATATGTGTGGGAAAATCCTAACCATATTATGGAAACAGTGCAGATAGTAGGAGGGAAAAAAGGCAAATCTGATAAATGGTATACGTGAGATTTAGAATCTAAAATTAACCTAATAACAGCTGAAAACTGTTTTGATGTCATGCAGTGAACACCCACTATCTGCATACTGACTTCATTTCAGATGGTGTTCTAGAGTATATCATAGTGGAAAGAGCACTGGATGGGAGTCAGGGTTCATAAGTTCTAGTCTAGCTCTGCCGTTGACTACCTATGTGCCTCATTTTCCCCACCTTTAAAATGAAATGGTTATGGGCAAAGGTCTCTAAGGTCCTTCTAGTTCTATCTCATCATTCTGTGATTCTACCTCCCATGCCTATCAAAAGCATTTTGACTTTCTTCGAGTTGCTTAAGCCAGCATTTCAGTTAGAATGCATCCAGGAGCTTGTTTCCATGGGCTGTTGGGAACAGCAAGGCCGTGCTTCTCCAGGACTTGATATGTCTTCTGTTAACTGCTGACAGTGAGCCATGCCACCTAAAAGGCTCCTTTGGTAGCCTTAAAGATTGAAAGGACAAATGGACAGTGTTGAGAGCTCTGTGGAAGAGGAGACCTGAGAGACGTTGACCATCATGGCCCCTTGGGATTTGCAAAGAGGAATGACTAGAACTGGGCCATTCACTGCTGCCAGGTCAAAGGTCAGGTCAGGAATATGGACAATGCTGGTGACTCCAGGTAGGTCTAGGAGGGTAAATAAGCCTGTTTAGTCCCTCCTGAATCTTGAGAAGATCTGGGCAGCCAAGCTCAGAAAGCTATTAGGAAGTCTCCTAATTTATGAAATTACGTGGAAGAAAAATGTGACATTCATTTTTTGTAATTTGTTACCACACAGTCATTGCATTCTTACTTAATACTCACCAAGTTAATCTACTTTGACAATCTCACAGTTCAAACATTCACTAAACACACTATATGATCACTTATTGCGTTAAAAATCTGGTTTTGATTGTTGCTATTATGCAACGGATTCCCTATATTTTAGGAGTTTTAGTGATGTTGAAAGACCTTTTGAGTTTTCTCCAGTTTTAGTTAAGCACTATTAAATATAATTCTCTGGTGGCAGAGATATATATCTATTATTATTTTGCTAATAATAAGCTAACTTGGGGGTGTTTGTAGGATGATTTGGAGTACTGCCTTTCTTAGTGATAAAAAGTAACGACTAATTTGTGACTAGGATATTAAGCCAGATAACTAAAACTAATTTTCTGTGTGGAATACAATTATAAGTAAATTAAAGGCCTTTTATAATTGTTTCCATCATGGAATTCCAGTAAAAATTTACATATTTTCCTGAAAATACTGATTAACTTCCTGTATCTGATCATTAAAAAAAAATAACTGTATGCCTAATACATATTACAAGATGAT
This sequence comes from Physeter macrocephalus, assembly GCF_002837175.3. NCBI lineage: Eukaryota > Metazoa > Chordata > Mammalia > Artiodactyla > Physeteridae > Physeter > Physeter macrocephalus. Next base: position 171,733,910 of record NC_041224.1, read on the forward strand.
TCTTTTTATTTTTGCTTTTTTTTTTTTTTTTTTTTTTTTTTTTTTTTTGCTTTTATCTAGTTGCTTCTAAGATCCGGTACTTACAGGAATATCATAACCGAGTTCTCCACAACATTTATCCTGTACCTTCAGGAACGGATATTGCAAACACCCTGAAATACTTTTCTCAGACCTTGTTAAGGTAAGCTTTAAAATATCCTGTCCTTTGAAAGAATTATTAGGTAGTTCTACTAAATTGATTGGGACCTAAATTTTTATCGAACTGAAAGTCTTGAAGGGCCTTATGTTTTCTAGTGCTCTGCCAGAAGAGTCTGGACTCAAGCTTTCTGGGTGTATATAGCAGATGAGATCAGAGGCCTAAATGATAAAAATGGCTACTGCCTGCTTTCCTCAGTTGAACGCCTTTTCAAGAGATTTATATAGTGATAAAAGTTATATGTTTGGCACTAATATAGAGTGGAATTAAAAGGAGAACCTACATTTGCTTAAAATTAAGAACAGGAAACACTTATGGTCTTAAAGAAAATCAGAATTACGAAGCATTTTAAGTTCATCAGTAGTATTTCCTATTTCTCGAAGCATAATTTATGATAACAATTATTTTTAATCCATGTAACACTTCAAGTGTTCAATATGCTTTACAATCGATATGGAGGACAACAAACAAAACCACGGCAGCCCTTTTTATACTGCCTGCTTTGACTATAGGGTAGAGACAGGGAGGACCCATCTGCCTCAGAGTTCTCATTAGGAAAAACAGGCAGACAAAGGTGAGCCTTTCAGGTAAAGACTCAATTGTCGGGGAAATAACATCGAAGAAGTGAGAGCACACTTCACTTTCCATTAAATTCTAAGGCTTGGTCTCTTCCATTATCCTGATCTCCTCACTCCAAATAGAAACACGTTTCTTTCAGCTATATAACAGCAAAAGTTTTGTAAGATAGGCATTAGGGAAGGAACACCAGCTCAGAACGACTGTAGTGGCACTGAAGTTCCCAGCAGTCTAAGGCTTTGCCCTGGGCCGACTGAATGCCTTGTAGAAAGAAGCCTCACTAGATCAAGCCAGCTCCTAGTCTTCAGTGCCACTGTCTCTGTGTTCTTATTCTTTGGAATGTCTCTTTTTCTTTAGAACCCTTAGTGTCCTTGTTCTATGTTAAAGGGATTCTGTTTATCAGATTGGTAGATTTCATACTTACATAGTAAGTTCAGGACCTTGTTATGGGACATTTCTCTTTTCCAATGGCAGTGGAATAACTAGCTCAGTTTTCACAGTAATAATCAGATAAGGCACCAAGGCATCCGATTCTGTCCTCTTGAATTCTCCTTTTGTCTTTGAGGTCAGGGTTCTCAACGGGAAACACTTTCCTTTATCACAAATTCTGAAAGCTCTCTAAGTGAGAGACACTTTTCAGTAGGAAGCAAATTCTGAATTCCATTTGCAAAGAAACTGTGACATTCGAGTTGGCACTTCGAAACTTGCTGCTTAGGTCTTAGTCATGGTGCCAAAAAATTAAGAAATTTGGGATATTGAAGTCATGTTTGCAAGACATGAGGATTCCATTTTCTTGAGCGATGAATCATTAGAATATGATCATGGGTGACAGCATTTTAATGGTAAAACTAGTGTTAAAATAGTTTATTCAAGTGCTGTTGGGAAAGACTCCATGCAATTGAGTCCATTTTCAAAGGGAGACAATATCAACAGCCACAGCGAATGGTAGTACTAACCAATAGCTATTCTTATCATAGCAATATTATATTATAATACGTAATAGTAATGATATGTCAAGCACTTTTCTGAGCACTTTACATGTGTCATCTCATTTAACCCCTCATATTAATTCTATTAAATAAGTATACTATTATACCCATTTTATATGTAATGAAATTAAAGCACAGTGTGGTTAAATTCTTCAAGGTTACATATCTGGTGAACGTTGGAACCAGAATTCGACCCTGGGAGTCCTAATCCACAGCACACGCTCTGAACAGTTAGGCTATGCTGCTTCTCCTTACTATTGCTGGTTATCGTATTCCAGGGGCGCTTCTTTTAGTAAAAACTTGGTTTGGCCTTTGGGAATGCTGGCATCCATTATGAGTCCATAGAGTATAATTTTGGCTCTCTTTGAGATCTAGGGAGGAAAGGAGGTGCTTGGCACAAAGATTTACCATCTTTTTTTTTTTTTTTTTGGCCATGCTGCCTGGCTTGTGGGATCTTAGTTCCCTGACTAGGGATTGAACCCATGCCCCCTGCAGTGGGAGGTGGAGTCTTAACCACTGGACCTCCAGGGAAGTCCCCATCCTTTTGAAAGTTAAATTGAGCTATACCTGAGGTGATGTGGACAGTGTTTCAATTCCCAGATGTTTTAGTGCTGTCTCCCACTCAGCAATTCGTTGTGGCTAGTAGGTCAGAGCAGAGTTGACAGCCTATAGGACACACACACATCAAGTGGGAGGAAGAAAGAAGACACTGAGGAATGTAACAATTCCCTGGTTGGACTTTAATACTCACAGGTTCAACTCTTGGGCTGAACCCAATGCATTTTCTTTCTTCTCTTTGCCTACCTTAGTTTAAAAAAATTTTTCATCTCTTTTGTTTACTTTCCATTAATTCCAGTAATTAAGAACTTACAACTATTGTCCTATGTATTAGACCAAGTTATGGTCATTTTCATCATTCTCATTGTTGGTTTATACATCTGTAATTATCATATTTATAATTCTTCATTTTACTTATGCTGTTAGAAAGTTCAAGACAAATAAGATGGTCTAAGTATTTGGTGTCCAAGATTCTTTGACAGTAATGCTTTCTACTTACAAACAAGATGGTTTCCTTTGCATTTTATATAATTTATTATATACATTCAGAAGCACTTCTTGCTTTCAGAATTCAGGTTCTTAGAAAGAAACAAGAAAGCATTAAAGATAAATTCTTACAGAGTAACCCTCTGTCTTTCTCTTTGGGTATTCTCAGTGAAGTTAAAATTATTTTGGTTAAAATATGCAACTTGAAGTTCCAGCAGCATCATTTAAGTCACAGTTGCATTTTTAGAGTAATAGTCCTTTGGTATTCATGCATGCATGAAACTCTCTGATTTCAGTAGAGGTTTATACATATTTTCAAAGGCAGAAATTAGGCTAGGTGTTTAACTTCAATTAATTTAATCCATAGGAGAGGAGAGATTATTTGCGGAGAAATATAGAGACCATAATTGACTACATCAGCAGTTGAACAGTCCACATAGGTCCACTTAGTTTATTATTGGACTTAGAGTCCATGGACGTTCCCCTAAGTCTAGGTGAGCAGAACGCAAGTCCTCTGTGTTACTCAGCTTGCTAGCCCTTGAGTCTAGAGCAATGTTCGTCCTTAGAAGGGGATCAGTAAGTATTTGCTGAATTGAATTGACTTGAGTCCAAATTTCATCCATCACAGGAACTCTTCTAGAGCATTTACTTAATCTAGCAGTGACCGAGGGTCCTGGGTAAGATTTTGTATGAGTGCTGAGGTGTCCTCAGTTTAACTTAGTAGGGATCTAAGTGTGGCAATGGACACACAGTTTATACACAACTTCAGAGTTTAGTTTTTTGTTTGCTTTTAGCATTAGAAGTGACTATGAAGATCATCTAGTTTAATCTCCCCTCATGGCTGCAGAGGAATCTGTCCATTTTATATTCGAAGCATTCTGGGACCATATTTAAAACATCTAAGGTCTTCTGTAGGGATCTTGCCTTTCATCTGGGAGAACATTTAAAGGCTTTCTTCTAGTCTTCCTATTTCAAACATTCTTTTGGAATTCCTTCCCCCAGATCACTCTTCTGGTGCCATTCGAACTGCTAGCACATACAATCTTTTTAAAAAAATCATTGAGTGTGGGGAAAGCTACTTGCTGCTAACTCTTTAGAAAATGTTTAATATGTTTTTAAAAGGGATTCTAGTTTCAGTTCGATAATCTTAATTGAATTCTAATTTCTCATGGCTTAGGAACAAAATACAGACCTTCAAATGACTGATTTATTGTCCACAGAGTAGCTTTAGAGCATAGCATGATCAAGTAAATTTTATGAAGTGCATAGATCTAATTCAAATGTCAAAGTTCATAATCGTATAGAAAGTTTATTTGACATATTAATTTTCTGTGCTATAGATACCTCAGGGCGACTCCTCATCTTTCCCCACACCCACAGTGTGCCTCTTCTCTTGGTTTCTCTTGATGTTGGAAGTAAATGCTTGGTAAAGAGGATCTCAGGAGTGAAGAGGAAAGGTGAAGAGTTGTCTGCTGGGTCAAACTCTTCTGAGCAGGGCATTCTTAATATTCTTTTTGGTTGGGTGTACAGAGCTCTGGGAAAGAATCTCAGATGGGGAAGATGGTTTTATCATTCCCAAGTTAGTTTGGTTGGGGAAATAAGTTTCTTTTTTTTAATGAATAAACTTCACAAAACATCATGAAATCACAATGCATTGTACATTTATTCATGAGCCCTTCTTAAGTTTTTCCACAAATGAAAACATTTCCTTACATTGAAACATGAATGGTAATTTAAAACTGGTTTCATGGATTATTCATCTTCAGCCATTTTTTCTCAACCTCACCTACTTATTAAATCTAAAGGCAGTGAGAGAGAAGTTTACTGTTTCAGTGCTGACGTTTTTTCTTCCCTACGTATATGAAGTTGGTGCTGCTATCATTTGGAAACCCTCCATATACAGGAAGGGAAAAAAATACCAATGTAGAGCCTCCAAAGTTGATTTGACTAGCGTTTGTTAAATTGTATCAAACTTTGGAAAAATACTGCCGTGTATTTGAAAAGAATAATGTGCTATATTTCCCCCACCAAGGAAAAGTTTGATGAGAGCAATGTACTTAATTTAGAGAAAAGCATTAATGTATGCTCTACAACTAATTTTATTCTCTAAGGCAAAGTATTGTTTTTCCGTGCCACTTCTATAAGAGCCACATGTTGCAATTTCGGAAGGATGCTGGTAGTAGGCTAATTTAGGGCTGAAGTTTGGGAAATAATATTTCTGACTTACATCCATTGTGATTTTAAGGGAATTTTCAGTGGGATAAAATCCTACAGGGTTACAACAGATTTTTGGTGAGTGGGTTTATCAAGAATATAACATTTAAAGGGGCTACTTTTAGGAGTAATTGAGTTTTATGAGAAAAGTATAAAGTCTGATGGAAAATCTGATGGTATTTATAATAGATGTAGGCAGGCAGGGGTAACTGGAATGTTGATATTATCCCATTGTAAAGTATAAGCTTACAAAGTTAAATACATCACACACAAAAAAGGTAAATTAAATCCCTTTAAAAATAAAAAAAATTACACTAAATCTTAAGTTATTTATTGCTAAGAAGTATTACATAACTATTCTGAAGTTATTTTTATTATTATTAATTGTTTTTCCCTGGACATTGTGTAACAGAAGACAAAGGAAATCGAGGTAAATTAGGCACATGGAAAATAAAAAGCATGTAGTCATTTTTCTTACATTGTAACATATTTTGCACTAAGAGTAAATAAAAATAAATGTAAATTTGAAATAGCGAGCATGCTTGACACTAAACAATTCTTCACACCACTGTAAAATTGTCAATGTAATATCATTAACTAAGCACTTAGTAATGTTTGATGCACATAGAATAAGTATAAGATTATTTCTATGTAATGAAACATTTATAAATTGTTATCTATTTTGATTAACATCGAAGTGTACTATATCAAAGCACTTTGTAAGTGCAGCAGATATTACCAGTATAATGTATAGATATTACCATTATAATGTCTTTAATGATTAAATAGTATAACCTAATTAAAAAACTAAACATTTGGCTAAGCAGTGATTTCTTCTATTTTTAAATTAGCAACTTTTCTGCTTTATTGCTTTTACTAAAAGGTTTTTATTTAAAAATTAGTGCTAAAAGAAAGCCAATTTATTTTTAAGAATTTCTTTTTATTTCCATTAAAATTTTTTTAACTTTGTAAATTATCTTTCCTTTAGTTTTTAGTGAGTTTTGTTGAATAATAACGTAAGTAGCGGCAGTAATATATATATGAGATCTTATTGTATGACGTGCAGCTATGACAGATACTGCTTGCTTAGTCTTTAGAATTTTGAAGGTAACTATTTAATAAGCCTCTGTTTGTATTCATAAAATAAAACGTTTCCTCCCCAACATGCAAAATTTAAAAAGCACACATAAATAACCATTATCATTAGTTCACAAACATATGCTATGGACCATCTACTCTATATTATTTTATAGCTTTTCCAATGTAGTTTAGCTAACATTTTAGAAATATGTATTATTTCTAAATTCATATGCCTGTTTAAACTTCATTATCTCAAATGATACTGACAGAATGTCATGAAACAGTATCATAATATACATAAAGACATTATTTTGATGCAATAAACATGTGATTTTTAAGACTCTCTTAATAAACACACATGTTTATTCTTTGCTAAAACATGTTTCTGCAAGTGCCATACCTATATTTTGCAAGTTTTTCTTTACCTGATTAAGACAGTCTTGCTGAAAACTTCCTTTGCTTTGAAAGCTCCTTTTAATTAGCAATGAAAGCTCTAACTCATTAGACAAAGCCATCATTCTTCCTTTCTGGAAACCTCACCTTCATCAAATCAATAAACTGTAAAACATGGGTTTGGCACTGAAACATGCATTTTTATATTTTTGCTCCTTACTAGCCAGATAACACATGAGATGCAATGCAACTTGCACAAAATAAACCTTACGTTATTGGTATCTCTGCGCATGAAGCTCTGCGACCCGTACTAGATTTGTAGATGCTGCTGGTGTGGCAATTGCATCTTATGTGGGATGTATCTGGTGTTTTATTATTTGTTTTAGAGTGTCATTTCAATGTAATGTGCTGTTCTTTGTGTCTTTGTTGTCTCTTTTTTTTCTTTGTCCCCCCAACAGCATTTTGTCCCGCACAGGGAAGAAGGAAAACCAAGATGCCTCCAATTTGACAGTGCCCATGACCATGTGTCTTTTTCCTGTGCCATTCCCACTCACCCCATCTCTAAGACCGCAGGTCAGTTCCATCAACCCTACTGTTACTCGCTCCCTCCTTTACAGCGTCCTGCGTGATGCTCCCTCTGATCGTGGCCTGCAAAGTCGTGATGCTCACTTGTCAGACTACCCTTCTTTGGACTATCAAGGCCTCTACGTGACTTTGGTGACTCTCCTGGATCTAGTTCCTTTACTACAGCATGGCCAACATGGTGAGCATTTAATCGAAACTTTTGAAAATGTACATGTATGGTTATAGATGCTAGAGACTGTCGTTGTTATCATAATAAATTGCTTGAAAGGTCTTTGTGTGGCTAAAACCTTTCTTACGCTGAAACTTAATTATGGTGTTTCCCTCATTTTCATTTTTTGCTGCTTTATGGCCAGAGGGGTGTTATCCAAGTGGGTCTGCATGGTTGGGAGGAATGGGCTTGAGAAAGGAGGAAGACTATAAAAGGAACTTAACTATTCTCCCCTGATCTGCTTATCAGGGAGACTCTGGTTGAAATTACGATTTGGAGGTTAAGTTTTAAAAACTTGCCCCCCAGGGCTTCCCTGGTGGCTCAGTGGTTGAGAGTCCGCCTGCCGATGCAGGGGACGCGGGTTCGTGCCCCGGTCCGGGAAGATCCCACATGCCGCGGAGCGGCTGGGCCCGTGAGCCGTGGCCGCTGAGCCTGCGCGTCCGGAGCCTGTGCTCCGCAGCGGGAGAGGCCACAACAGTGAGAGGCCCGCATACCGCAAAAAAAAAAAAATAATAATAAATAAATAAAAATAAAAAACTTGCCCCCCAGAAAATGTAAGAGGTGGAGCTTAAAGGGCACATCATATCCACTGACTAATTCTGTGATTTTTGGGAGCAAATCACAGAATCTCTCTGGGACTCATTTTTCCTGTCTTTAAACCCAGGAGGTTAGATAATAAGAAATCTCTAAGAACTCTTCCAAATTTAACAAACAATCAATAGTTGTTAGAAAATGTTGACCAAGTGGTACAGTGTATAGTGGTGCTATATGCCATATATAGTATATGCATGCCGTGTATGGTGTACACTGCACAGTCTTAGTGGTGCTTTAGGACAGAAGCCTAAGAGCATGCTTCTTTTCTTAACTCTTCCTCTTTCTACTGTGTGTCTTTAGTAAATTTCATTATCTTGCATACTTACCAAATTCTTCTAACCCATAAAAAGGAGCACAATAATATCTACTGCTTAAGTATTCAATATTATATTTGGGAGAATCAAATGAAAAATCATACAGTAAGAAAAATGACTTTTGCAGCAAATGAGCTTTTAATACACCAGTTGTCTTAACTTTAAAGCACTGATAATTTGGTCCATGGAGGTATGATAACCAAAGTTTCACTGTACAAAAAATTGGAATTTCAGAAATGGGTGGGTGGTGGAGGTTATTTTGTCTTTTAGTTATGGCTAATTTTCCTAAGAGAATGCTTAATGGTTTATTTAGTAAGATGTGTTCTGAACTTAAAAAAAAAATCTTCTTTTATAAAAATGATGAAATAATGATGATTAATTTGTTTTTTTCTTATATTTACAATTCTGTATAACAGTGAATATAAAAAATGTAGAAACTTGTGAGTTTGCTTATTGTACAATTTTGTAGCTGTTTGAGTCTAGTCACTTTTATTGTGATCCTATCCCAGCTCAGAACTTAAAGGAGATGACTCTTTGAATGTAATTTTCCCAGAGCTTGCCATGGTGGTGAACTTGTCAGTGCTTTTCTTTTTTTTTTTTTTTGTCAATGCTTTTCCTTTGTGACTACCTGCCTGGTCTTGGGATGGGCCACTGAGTTAGGGCCCCTTGATTAAGATAAAAGCATTCAGTTTGGTATCTCACAGCCCATTTAACTGCAGTTAATGTGTAAATTGTGACAATTTCAGGGGGGATTATTTGTATTTTTGCTCTTTTACCCACAGCTATTTTGTGACCTTCCTCTTTACTGTTATCTATAGGCTGTGTTCTTGTTCTGCATAACAGATCTTAGAAGATAGGAAAAACTCACTAGACAATACCTTAGAGGTTAAAAACCAATACAAGCCTGTTTTGATCTGAATGACATCAGACTTTCCGAGGGAGGGAGTTTGGAACGTGGAATTCTGGTTCCCAAGCTGGAACTTCTAAATAAGAATGACTGAGGGGTGGGTCCTGAGGATCGGAATTTTTAACCAGCTCCCTGGGTGATTCTTCTGTACAGCAAGTTTGAGAACCACTGCACTGTACCCAGCAGAGCTGCATTTTTGCTGCAGTTCAGCTACTAAATCTCAGGTGATCTTGGGCAATCACTTCCCTTCTCTGGGCCTCAGTCTTCTCATTTGAAAAATATTCCAGGGGGGCTTCAGGTTCCTTTCAGTGCCAATGTTCTGTAACTAGGCTAAAAGGCAGCTGAGGTGTCTTATGTGCACAGGCTCAGTCAGTTCTTAGGAATACACTTGTGAATTTTTGGTTTCATCAGTTTGAGCCCAAGGTTGACTGACCCTCACTCCCCAGTGGGCAGTGTGGCCACATCCTCTCTGCCGTCAGTTGATGTGCTTGTTGAGGTGGCATATTAATTCTAATGATAATCAGAATTAACATTAGGCATCAGAATAGCACAAAGAAGGTGCATCTGCTACAAGACAAACAAGTCTAATAATTTTCTTTTATAATGGATACAAAAATGAGAAAAAGTCCTCATTGTCAAGTCTTGGCTGATGACCTGTAAATCAGGAGATCCAGAAACATCAAAATATATATTCAGTGTAATGGGATTTGGTTTACATGCATTCTAAAGCTAAATTGGTATGATTTTTTGAATGTCCTCTTTTTACTCCTTGTGCAGGTAATAATAATAGTAACAATATTAATATTCATAATAATATCTAATATTTGTGGAGCACACATTAGGTGGTATGTTAAGCACTTTATGTTTTTCTCATTTAAACCTCCTAACAATCCTTCTAATGAAGTGAGGTAGGTACTGTTCCTATCACTTAAAAATGTTGATAGAAAGATTATTATTAGGTGGCACGTCCTTCTGTGATAATTGATAACTAAGCGCGCAGGGTCATGCAGTATCAGTTTACGGCTTCCTTTCTTTGGTGCGTGCTGAATCTGCCGCTGTGCTGGAAGACGCAAATTACTTCATTGCCCAGGACTCCAGATGTAGGAAGATTGTTCGGTCGATGGAGCAGAAATAGCATGGTTTTATTTCCAGTCTTGCCCTTGACTTTTCTAAAAATTCCCGTGAGAAAATAATTTAACATCGCTGTGCCACAGTGATCTTGTGTAAAATGTAACAGAGGTAAGACGACTGGAAGGATTTCAAGATTCATTAAGCACTTGGAAAGTACTTTTAATTTATGAAATCAGGGAGTAATATGAATACCAAGTACTACTGAAGATGGATAAGGTGTTGAGGAAAAGCTCACATCATAGATACGGTTGACCCTCGAACAACTGTGGGGTTAGGGGCACTGAGCCCCCATACAGTTGAAAATCTGCAATCTCTGCTGCTCTCTCTGCCTCAAAAACAGGAATTGATAAATGACTCACCTAAGGGCAGGGAGCTGAAACAGTTTGGATAGAATCAGGACTCAAACCCTAGTTCTTTGGGTTCCACTTATTGTGATCTCTAATTGAACACAAACTTTTCCCTGCACTTAGTTGATTTAAAGATCTGTAAAATGAAGAAACAGGTACTATATTTATTGAAAGAATCCGTATCTAAGTGGACCCACACAGTTCAAACCTGTGTTGTTCATGAATCAACTGTATATTTCTTAATGCAATCATTCATCAAAGACTGTACGCACTCTACAGAACTCTTGATAGGAAGGGAGTGATGGTTGCTTATAATTTAAACCAGTTCATAAAAACTTAAAATGTAAAATTAGCATTTTTGTTAAATGGCAAAATATTCAGTGACTGATTACTTCATTTTGTTTTGTAGATCTTGGACAGTCAATATTTTATACAACTACGTGTTTGCTCCCCTTTCTCAACGATGATATTCTGAGTACTTTGCCCTACACGATGATATCAACTTTAGCTACCTTTCCTCCGTTTCTGCACAAGGATATTATTGAATATCTCAGCACATCTTTTCTACCAATGGCTATATGTAAGTTCGATCTTACCTAATACTAGATTATTTTTATGTGTTGTATGACTGGAAATTGCTTTTGCTGTTTAGGCTACAGATTTTCAAGATTATAATGGAATCACTTGCTGTATACATGTGCTTTGATTTAAATTCAGTTATTTCAGCATGAATAGTATGGTGAACATCAAAGAAATGAAAAGACAATTATACCTTAGAACTGTTGTATTCACATAGTTTGATCTTATTGGATAGGAGGAAAGAACATGTCAAGGCACAGTCTGTATTTCCTCCATATAAATTATGGTATTTTTTGGCTACTTTAGAAAAAAGGGTGGAGCGAAGTGTTGCCTTTGATGTAGAAATTCTTATCTTTTGCATCTGAAAGAAGTAGGGTGTGCCGGGAAGAGCAATGGATAGAATCAGGATATGTAGATCTCCAGAATGATGATATCATCAGCTTTCCCTCACAGGGGTGTTATGATGACAAAATGAGTCAATATTTATGAAAATACTTTGAAAAAAGCTGAAATTTACAACTCATGTGCAAGGTACTCTTATAAACATGGAATCGATTTGAATTCTGTTTCACTTTTATAAACTTAATTCTGCAGGCTTTCCAGATGTGATAACAGAGAGAAAAAAATAAGTTGGGTTGTGTTTTTTATAATCAAAATTCTGCTAAAGTATTTTTTAAAAGAAATGGGTGATTAATTAATTTACATTTCAGTGGATAATCTGAAAAGATTATGGGTTTAGGAGTCAAACGTATCTAGATTCAAATCACAGCTCTGCTACCAACTAGCTGTGAGCTTAGGCAAGTTACCTAACCTTTCTGTTTCTTACCTGTAAAATGAGAATAATGATAATACTGCCTCATAAGGTCGCTGTGACAATTGAGATGATTAACTGGAGCATTGATAGAGTGCTAGCACAATGCCTAGTGTTCAGTAAGTGTTAGTTTACTTCTCTCCTTCCCTCAACTCTTGTTCTATAATAATGCCTGTGTTGGTCACATTCAATTCCTAGAGATCATTTTTCACCGTTTTAATGTTATGTACTTTTACGATCTTATTAAAGTTGTTGCTTTGTAATAATTGGTAAACATGTACCTTTGAGCCACATTTACTTATTTTACAATTGAGTTTAATTTTAGCTATGGAATTGTAATTTTCATGTCTTTTAAACAAAGAGTCTGACCTCTGCCTAAATTATATAGCTATTCAAAAAATTAGCAGACTGATTATACTGTTCAAGTAATAGAATATTTGATCGTTCTCTTTTTTGGTTCTGTGTAACCTTATTGACAAGTACTTGCTTATGGATACAGCCTTAGGATTGCATAGTTGTATTTTTTTTTTAATAAGTATGTTAACTGTTAAACAGGCATAGAAATTTTTTTCTTTTAAGAATAGCAGATGAGGCTGCATCTTTCTAATAATGAGTGTAAATTCACTGTATCCTTCCTTCTTAGAAATAAATTAATAATTTTGGGAGATGTAGTGCATATTTCAGGCCCTTGAAGTTATAAAGAGCAACCGAGCATGTGACAGCTGGCAACTTGTTTCTTCACCCTTGATTATTAATTTCTGCTTAATTAGAAACAGACCCCAAAACATGCCTTGTAGTCACATTGGAGTCCTTACTTACTTAAATATGTGAACTTGGCAACTAAGCAGAACAAAATAGTAAGTTGAGTTTACAAAACTTGTGTGAACATTTTAGTGCTTATTAGTGGAGTAGCTTGGTGTTCGTTTAAAGGGTAGGGACAAGTCATTTCTGTCTCCATTTTTTTTTTTTTACTGTAAAGGAGAGGTTTAGAAAATAATGTTCCATCTCTAAGGTTATTTCTGTCTTAATAATTCTAGGTTAAATAACATCAATCTTATTTTACGTAAGAGGCACATATCTTCCTCCAATGCAATCGCTGATCTGGTTCATTTATTTTGCTGCTCTGGTTTTAGTCTCCTAGTTGTGACTTTCTCATTTCTCATCACCATTCCTGTAGTTCAACAGTAGCCAATCTTTGTCATCTTTAAATCTCTGAAAATAAACTGTGGTGCTAACCTTTAAAGCCAAATTCTATTAAACGATTCAGGCATTTCTTTTGTATTTATTTCTTCATAGAGTAGATACAAAGGACATAGATCCAAAGATGGAGGGAATTGAGTTCCAGATTAATCAAGTCAAACAGAATTGATGTGAGAATGTGTGTCTGTTGTTTGCGTCCATGTTGGTTTTATTTTTGGAAGTTGTTTCAGTGTGTAGAAATTCTGACCAGAACAAGACGGGAGCATTTAACTTCTTTGAGAATATTTTTATTTCAGGCCTGAGATGAAGGATGTTGCATTTTCTGAGTACTTGATAAAGTTTTTAAGACAAAAAGGCTTTTATCTCTTTGGTATGGTATTCACAAGTTCAAATGTAATACATGGACAGTTTTTCAGGTGTTAAATGATTATATCATTAAGGACTTAGAAGATGAGAAAGTCTGAGCTCTCAAGTGGACCTAATGAGGTATTGCAGCTCCTTCAGTTTAAGAGCCCTGCATGTATATCAGTTATGTCTTTTATGTCATTTTTGTCGATAAACCAAGTACTGTGCTTTTATTTTAATAACTCCTTTGAGGTGCTGCAGAGCAAACTGTAATTTATTATAAAAATTTCCTTTGACATAACCTTGTCTTGTTAACTCTTACCTTGTGTATATATTAAGATACACTTGTTTTTATTCCACATGTGTGCAATAGGCTTTGTTTATATATATATATATTAAAGGAGTTACTAAGAATTGAAAAAGTCATTTGCATTTCACCATGGAAACCTCTTTTTCCACAAAGGTTCTGTGATTTGTGGACCAAATTGAAATATGGATGTTGGGAAGATGATATTTTGGCAGAGAAAAGAAAAAACGGGTCCCAAATGAACATTATGTGATGTAGGATACATTATTTTAAAGTGAATAGTAAAGCTGAACAATTAATTCAGTGAAAGAGCCTTCTAGCGGTATCTTGGTATCCTGAACTGTGAAGTCTCATCTAGTTTCTTTTCCAACTTAAATTTCCTCAAAAATCACTCATCCTCAGGTAAAAAAAGAGGTTCATTTAGATCTTTGCATTGAATTAAAAGCAATTGTATGATTTAATTGAAGGTCTGCTTCCAAACCATTGGCTCTGTATCATTTTTTTGTTCTATTGCTACTACAGAGGATTCGTGTTATGTTCTCTGATCTTCCAAACACTAATAAATAAAGATAATAGAAAAAAAGACAGTAAAATACCAACACAAGATATTGATGGTATTTAAATAATCTTTTATATATAAAATCTGTTTTATTAGCTAATGATTGTTTTTATAAAGTAGATCTTACTGTACTTTAAGAGCTTTATTATTGAATTGTGGGAAATGTTTTGGAATAGGAATCCAGAAGGGCTGAATTGTAGGCTGAATCTCTCAACCTTATCAAACTTTAGTTTCTTTAGCTGTAAATTTGTGAATAATCATAACCTCACTTGTCTACATCACAATGTTTGTTGTGAAGACCATGACATAACATATGGGAATGACCTTTGAATATTGTCTGATGTTATACCAATGTATAACGCTCAGTCAAATAACAGACACGTCAAATCCCATTGCAACTAATTCCAATATTCTGCTCAAAATCACGTGTTGTCCTGAAATTTTATCATCTTAAATATTGCTTGAAGTAATAACGGGCCATCTGCTGAGGCTCGGGATTTTTTTCCCCCTAGAGTGTGTTGTATAATAACAGTAATTGTTATGTCAGGTTTTGATCTCATAGAACCTGATAGAGCACCTCTGCGGTGTTGATGGGCAACCCTGTCTCTATGAATTTTTATTAATCTACCAAAATCTGCACATATTTTAATGCTACATAGACTTCAGGTTCATGGTGTCTTAGTCCTCCCTTTATGTTGAACTGATATGACCTTCTGACAGCACAGGTATCTTATTATGCTCAAACCCTATCTCATGGAACACAGTTACCTCTGCTTACACAAACAGAGGCCACTTGTTAATCCAGGCAGCACAGGAAATGGTTCTGTCATATGGTAGAACTGGCATCAGAATGTTTTTCTTCTTCCCAGGTGATTCCCTTACCTTTACCCCTTAACAAGGTATAAGACTAGAGGGGTTTATTTAAATATATTTCAATTCAGACCACTTCTTACCACTGTCTCTCATCTGCAGCAGACCAATAGCTTCCGAGCTGGTCTCCATGCTTCTACTCTTAGCCCTCCTACAGCCTGCTCTCCACCAAAAAGCCAGAGCTATCCTCCAAACATGTGAGTCAGATCATGTCACTTCCCTCTTCAAAAACGTGTGATAGCCTCCCATCACTCCTGCAAATCAAATTCCACACCCTTCCGTGGCCCACCAGGCCCTCTGCCTTGTGATGTGGGCCCTGCTTATCTTACTCCCTCATCACCTGTGTCTGCTAATGTTCACTCTGCTCTGTCCATATTGGCCTTTCTGCAGTTTCATAAAGGCACCAAGCTTTTGCTTTTCCTCTGTGTCACAAGCCCTTCGTGCAAATGGTCACATGATTTGCTTCCTCACTCCCTTCAGGTCTCAGCTCAAGTATCACAGTCTTCCCAGAGGCCCGTCCTTACTCTCAATCCAAAATAGGGCCTTCCATTGCTTTCTACGTATTCCCTTGCCCTGCTTTATATTTCTTCACAGGTATTTGTTTCCCTGTTCCTCTGGAATAGTGCTGTCCACAGAACTTTCTGCAATGATGGAAATGTTATATAAAGAATAGCCGCGGGCTTCCCTGGTGGCGCAGTGCTTGAGAATCCGCCTGCCGATACAGGGGACACAGGTTCGTGCCCCGGTCCGGGAAGATCCCACATGCCGCGGAGCGGCTGGGCCCGTGAGCCATGGCTGCTGAGCCTGTGCGTCCGGAGCCTGCGCTCCGCAACGGGAGAGGCCACAGCAGTGAGAGGCCCGCATACCGGGGGAAAAAAAAAAAAAAAAAAAAGAATAGCCGCTAGCCACATGTGGCAACTGAACACTTGAAAATGTATCTAGTGAGAGAGAGGAACTGAATTTTTAATTTAGTTTATTTTCATTAGTTTAAATTTAACCACATGTGGCTACTATATTGGATAGCACAGCTCTAGCATTTAAGCTTCATAAAGACAAAGACTTTCCTATCTTATTTATGGCTGTGTCTCAAGGGCCTAGAACAATGTCTGGATACTGAAAAAAAAAAAATCTGTGAATAAATAAGTGACTAGCACATTAGCTGTGAAGTCAAGTGACTTAGGCTGTAGTCCTAATAATTAGGTTCGTGTTCGCATGCAAAATTTGGTTTCTCTTTTATAAAATGGCTTTTCCCATATACTTTTTTTAAAAAATGAGAATCATATAAGAGCTATACATGATAACACGTTAGGAATTATAAAATGCAGAAACAGATTAAGAAATTGTTATTGTTCATAGAAGGGGAGGGGATGGTGGTAATGATTGTTTTGGTGGTGCTAGGAGGATCAGGGAATAGGTCTTAAAACTTAATTGTATTTTCTGAGCTCAACATTAAATGTCAAATTTTCTTATTTTGATTACTTCTCTGCTTCCTTCCATCATATGTAGCTTTGACCTTAGACACCCTCATGGGGACAAGCTGCACATCTGTTTGCCTCGAGCCTTTTTAACAAGATTCAATAAATGATGTGTGCCTCTGCATGTTTATTAAATTAGAATTGTGGTGATTTTGTTCAGTCTGTTAGAAAGCTATGAAAATGCAAGGTGCTGTCTGTTATAGAAATATTGGAGTCAGTTTCTGAGGGCTGGAGCCACGGGAGCACTCTTGGCTTTGTGGCTGACCATTCTTGAGGGAGAGCGTAGATTTGTAGGGGTAGGGGGGACATTCAGAGGTCACCGAGCCATTTGTCCTGTTCTCCAAATAAACTTCATCTAACTCATCTGAGACATTCGGGCATCTCTCCCATTTTAAAAAAAAATATTTATTTATTTATTTATTTATTTATTTATTTTGGCTGCACCGGGTCTTAGCTGCAGCACACGGGATCTTTTAGTTGCAGCATACGAACTCCTAGCTGTGGCATGCATGCGGGATCCAGTTCCCCAACCAGGGATCAAACTCGGGCCCACTGCACTGGGCGTGCGGAGTCCCACGCACTGGACCACCAGGGAAGTCCCATCTCTCCCATTATTAAAGACCTCCAGGCACAGTGCTTCTCAGCCTACCTTAATAAGTAGTTTTCATTTTTTAGAAACACTTATAGTTTAAAAGTTTGAAACGAGTTTAAACAAAGGTGAAAACACTCGTCCCAAAAGGAATGGATATAGTATACATATAATTATTTTTCCTTGCGTATGTCGAAGACCACACTTTCTTTTGCTTTTTTCCCCCCTTAAAGAAAGAACACAAGGGCATGCAATTATTCCTCCCACACTTGGACACCTTACTGAGTATTTCCTTTCTTGTTCTCATTCCTGTAGTAGTACTTCTCAAATGCAGCTCCAAGGCCCACTTGGTCAGAATCACTTGATGTCCTTATTAAACATGTAGCTTTCCTGCTTCCAAACTGATTGAGTTAGACTCTCTAGGTATGGGGCCCCGGAAGCTGAATTTGAACCACCTCCCTGTCTAAACTCTGAGAGAAACTGAATCTTGTTCTTTAGGATTTGGCGCAAAGATTTTTTTCCTTGATTAATCGTATTTGATTAATCAGCTTTAACATCTAAGAGCAGTGAGCTGATCGTCACATCTTTGTATAATAACTAATTCTTATTTATATTATATAACCAAACTAATTTATGTACCTGAATATCACCTGCTTAGTGGGTTAGCAGCAGCCCAGCAGTAAGTTATTAATAAAAGCAAACTCGGGTAAATGGAACTTAATTGTAGATCTGTTTTATTTGTTTGTTTGTTTCTGTAAAGCTATTGTAAAGGCCACTGTCCCTTGCGGTGCTCAGTTTTTTACGTTAAAAAGAAGAATCATGTTAAATTTTTTTTTGTCTTCTCTACTTTACTATACAACAAACCTTTTATTAGTGCTTTAATGATTCTTTTATACCTGTGTTTTATTATAAGTTACCTTATTCTTGTTGGTTGTAGGTGAGATACTATTCCCACACATTGCACTTTAATACTTTAAAATAAAGCAGATTTTAGGGTTATCTGCTTTTTTCTTGTTGTCTATGTTGACGGTCTTCTGCAGGATGTGTTGGAAATTGAAAGTTGACGTTTTGAGGGTGTTATAGTTACTGTTTACTGTTCTGTTCATTCTTTCTTGACAATTTGCTACAGGAGCCCAACTGTAAGGAGAGGTTTCTGTTCTTCCTGCAATTATCCTGAGAAAAGGAATTCATTTTATATTTGAATCCTTGTAAAGTATTGTGGGCCCTCTCTCAGTTACTGTGTTTAGAATAATAAAGTACTCTGGGGACAACATATTACCCCGAATGACCTCCATCAGTGATAGTTCTGGATGCTTATAGAGGTTACCTGATACCCTCTATTAAAAAAGAAAGAGAAAGAAAGTTAATACAGTATTGGATGTCATCCTAAACAAGCCACTTAAAGATGTCTCTTAAAAAAAAAAAAGATGTCTCTTAAAAGCAGTATGTAAGTGGTTATCACATGAAGGTCACAATTATACGGCTAAAAGATGAATTTTGAAGAAACCAACTGGCTTTTGTGATTGAATACTGCAGGATAGGATAAAATGTCCAGCAACAGCATTATTCACAGATTCAAAAAGTGCTGTATTTCAAACAACTCAGGTGGATGTGAAGATGGTAAGCTCTGGAAAACTAAAAAAGTGATTGTCATGGTGATTAAGATGCTGATGATGAAGTTACATGTGAAGGTTTGAATAAAATTGTTTAATGATAGGTGAGAGTTGAAAATAATTTTAAAATTGATATAACTAAATGCATATGGTACCCATTAAAAGTAGACTCTTTCATCTGCATCTCTTAAAGTTAATACATTCAAGTCGTGTTCAAAAACGTTTTATTTTTACCTTCTTATTTGGATAACCTTCAACATGCCTTATATTTGGGTACATGGAGGATTCTGTTTTTTCTTTCTTTTCTACCTAGATATAAACATCTTGGAAACAGAGATCACATTTAAGTACAATCCTGATAAAACGATTACATTACATTCTGGCATTACTCCTGCTCCTTGAAGATTCTCCCTAAATGTGCCTATGATAATGACTACTGGAGCGTTTGTATGCTGGGACAAATTTGTGGTTTTATTTCTGCAAAACTTATACTGATTTTTTTTTTCAAGTTTCTTCTCAGCTCTCATGCTCTATGCAAAGTAGCAACTAAATATAAATGTACAAATATATAAATATATATATAAATAAATTGTGTCTAATCAAAAAAATTTTGGTTTCAGTGGGCTCCTCAAGGAGAGAAGGTGTTCCTGCCCACGTTAATCTCTCCGCATCATCCATGCTAATGATTGCGATGCAGTACACATCCAATCCAGGTAAGTGGAAATTTGGATGGCTTCACTAGTTCCAAACCAATAATTAAATAAGACATCAAATAAGCAAGCTAGAAATTCTCATGTGAGAAGAACTTCTCTTGGTAAATAGAAACCGGAGATGTGTTAGAAAACAGACTTTCAAATTGAAATAAATTTCCTTTGCCTCTTGCTATTAGCAGTAATCTTGCTGACTAGTGATATTTTTAGATTTCTTTTTTTTTTTTTTTTTTGCATTACGCGGGCCTCTCACTGCTGTGTCCTCTCCCGTAATCTTGCTGACTAGTGATATTTTTAGATTTCTTTTTTTTTTTTTTTTTGCATTACGCGGGCCTCTCACTGCTGTGTCCTCTCCCGTTGCGGAGCACAGGCTCCGGTCGCGCAGGCTCAGCGGCCATGGCTCACGGGCCCAGCCGCTCCGCGGCACGTGGGACCCTCCCAGACTGGGGCACGAACCCGCGTCCCCTGCATTGGCAGGCGGACTCTCAACCACTGAGCCACCAGGGAAGCCCTAGATATTTTTATCTAGTGATATTTTTAGTGATATTTTTAGAATGTCTGAGAACACAATTTTAGAACACTGACTGGAAATTGCTTGAATATAAATATATAGAAATAATTAAATTAGAAATATAAAAATCACCTGCAATTCTAACAACTAAAGATAACCCCTGGGAATATTTTGTGAATTCGCTACTCTAAGACCGCATGAATATCCTTGCACATAAATCGTTTGTTACATTCCCACTAATTATACGTGAAAGTACATTGTAACCTGTCATTGAGTGTTATTATAACATTTGTATAGAGATGGACAGATAAAAAGTAATATGTCATTTTGATCTGTGTTTTTTCAATTTCTAGTAATGTGGGACAGATTTAATCTGATACATTCTGTTGGATTTCCATTCATCAGTGTAATTGCAGATGAACTTTGGGAAACTGACCTAAAAGGGGGCTGACTGTTGGAGTCACATGCTAAGATATGAACTCAGTTTTTATTTTCATTTGGAAAGTAAACAAATTTGGTGGCCCTGTTTTCAGCCTTCTGCTTAATTACGTAATGAATAATAATTGAGTTTTTGACTCAGCATAAGGAAAACAATTTTTTTTCATTTAAAATCTTAATGCTTCTTAGCCTGGAGTATCATCCTTTAAATATGAAATTCCTTATGATTATTATGTGCATTTAATTAAAATGTATATTTTGGGGGAAGTTATACCTCGTGTCTCACTCTGGCTTAAAGAATCCTCATAATGTCATTTATATTTATTAGATTTTATGTCCTGAAAAAAACCCCTTCACATAGAATCTAGTTAGTTAACTAAAGTCTCATCATCAGGGTTTGGTCCTAATTTCGAAGTTGGGAGACAGTAGAGCAGGTTGGGTAGAATCGTGTGCTTTGAGGTTAAGGGTATGTGGGTTCATATCTGAGCTCAGCGCAGATTGCCAGGTAGCTTAACCTTGAGCAAGTTCTTTAACTCCCCTAAGACCAAGTTCCCTCATCTATAAAATGGAAATTCTTCCTGTAGTACCTTAAAATGTTGTTGTGAGGATTTAATGGCTTAAGTGTGTGTGAAGTGCTTCCTTAGCATAGTGATTTGACACATCATAAGCACTGCTCAGTAAACAGCAACACGGATCTCTACAATCTGCCATTGTCTTCTTGGAGTTGAACGTTTCATTGGGAAACCACTGTGCTCAAATACTTCTCTTATTTCTTAATCTGTATCTTCATCTGTTCATGGGGGAACGTGTATAGCCAGCTATTCTATACTAAGAATGACATTTGAGACCCCCAAATTAATCTTGTGTTGGGGGAAACGTAAGAAGTGAGGTGCTATCCACCAGGGGACTCTCTGAGATCAAGCGGGTAGGGCATCATTATCCTTTGAACTTTTACTGGGGGAGACAGCAAGTGGCAGCCTGGTCCTTGTAGCTGATTGTGTATCAAGGATAGAGCAGGGTTCTTGCTCAGGTACCCGGAATTCATTGTGTAACTCCTGTGTACATGGCTCCATGCTAGGCATTGTGAAAACCACCCTGAAATGTAAGATATGATGCTTGCTATGGAGCTTATGTCTCATTGGGAAGATTAGGCATGTTTACATAAGTCATTAATTTACAATGTAAAGTAGTATGTAAAAAGTACCAAATAAATTCTATAGACTGTATTAATTCATCAGAGAAGAGAACTCTATGGGTTGAAATGATCAGGAAAGGCTTTGTGCCACTTGAGCAAGGAATGGGTCTTAAAATACGGATAGAATTTTGATTGGTAAGGTAAGTGGGGCATTCCGGGAGGGGAAGCAATTTATTTATTTATTTATTTTTTTGTTAATTTTCGTTGGAGTATAGTTGCTTTGCAGTGTTATGTTACCTTCTACTACTGCACAGCAAAATGAGTCAGCCATACATATACATACATCCCCTCCATTTAGGACACTACAGTGCATTAAGTAGAGTTCCCTGTTCTATACAGTATGTTCCCATCAGTTGTCTATTTTATACATAGTATCAATAGTGTATATGAGTCAATCCCAATCTCCCAATTCATCCCACCCCCACCCCTTTCCCCCTTGGTATCCATTTGTTCTCTACGTCTGTGTCTCTGTTTCTGCTTGGCAATTAAGGTCATCTATACCATTTTTCTGGATTCCACATATATGTGTTAACATACAATATTTGTTTTTCTCTTTCTGACTTACTTCACTCTGTATGACACTCTCTAGGTCCATCCACGTCTCTGTAAGTGACCCAGTTTTGTTCCTTTTTACGACTGAGTGATATTCCATTGTATATGTGTTCCACATCTTCTTTATACGTTCCTCTGTTGATGGACATTTAGGTTGCTTCCATGACCTGGCTATTGTAAATAGTGCTACAATGAACATTGGGGTGCATGTGTCTTGGCTGTATCAATTTACATTCCCACCAACAGCGTAAGAGGGTTCCCTTTTCTCCACACCCTCTCCAGCATTTATTGTTTGTAGATTTTTTGATGATGACCATTCTGACCGGTGTGAGGTGATACCTCATTGTAGTTTTGATTGCATTTCTCTAATAATTAGTGATGTTGAGCATCTTTTCATGTGTTTGTTGGCCATCTGTATGTCTTCTTTGGAGAAATGTCTATTTAGGTCGTCTGCCCATTTTTTGATTGGGTTGTTTGTTTTTTTAATGTTGAGCTGCATGAGGTGCTTGTATATTTTGGAGATTAGTCCTCTGTCAGTTGCTTTGTTTGCAAATATCTTCTCCCATTCTGAGGGTTGTCTCTTCATCTTGTTTGTGGTTTCCTTTGCTGTGCAAAAGCTTTTAAGTTTCATTAGGTCCCATGAGTTTATTTTTTGTTTTTATTTTCATTACTCTAGGAGGTGGGTCAAAAAAGATCTTGCTGCGATTTATGTCAAAGAGTGTTCTGCCTATGTTTTCCTCTAAGAGTTTTATAGTGTCTGGCCTTACATTTAGGTCTTTAACCCATTTGGAGTTTATTTTTGTGTATGGTGTTAGGGAGTGTTCTAATTTCATTCTTCTACATGTAGCTGTCCAGTTTTCCCAGCACCACTTATTGAAGAGGCTGTCTTTTCTCCATTGTATATTTTTGAGGAGGGGAAGCAGTTTAAATAAAGGGACTCTCTAGGTCTGTTCATGGGCAGTCAGTGGACTCCTCTGAGCAAGGTTCGTGTAGCAAACATATGGAGAATAGCAGACACCGTGTAAGGGAAAGTACCCCGGAGCATCTGTGCTTGAGAACTCAGTCATGGCTTCACAAAGTTCCAAGTCTAGAGGACCATTTATATACTCAACAAACAGTTACTGAGTATCTGCTATGTGCCAGGCACTGGGAACACCATAATTAGTAAAATAGAACCGACCCCTTTCCTCTCTTCTTAAAGCTTATCGTGTGGTGGAAGGAGAAGACATTAATCAAATAATTGTAACAGCAAATGCCCAGTTTCAATTGTGACAAGTTCTTTGAAAGATGTACATTGTGCTATGATGAGACCCTATAAAAGGGGATTTTTCTTTTATTGAAGAGGTCAGGGAGGGCTTTTCTGGGAATATAACCTTTGGTCTGAGGACTGATGGATGAGTAGCATTAACAAGGCCTATCAGGGAGTGGAGGTTTCCAGGCAGAGGAATCTCATATGTCAGAAGGGAGCCTGGCAAGCAGGTGGGACTGAAAGGTCATTGTAGCTGGAGCTCAGAGTGAGGGCTGCCTGGTGTGAGATGAGACTGTAGACTTCTGCAGGCCAGAACATGCAGGATGTCGTGGGCTCTGGGAGTCCTGCGTTTATCCCAAGTCTAATGGAAAAGTGCTGAAGGACTTTGAGTGGTGGTGTGTGTGTTACCCGAGCTGCAGTTGAGAATGGATTAAGAAGGAGCCAGAGTGGATACAGATTGACCCATGAGGAGGCCATTGCATTTGTCTAGGCATGTAAAAGTCAGGGTTGATTGAGGCCAAGAAAAGTGGATACATCTGAGAGCTATTTAGGAAGTAAAACTGATAGGGTGTGGTGGTGTATTGGATATGGTTGCATTCTGGCTTCTGAACTGGGTGCATGGTGGTTCCGTTCACTGCAAAAAGAGACACTGGAAGAGGAAGACCAGGTTTCTAAGGGAAGATCATGAGGTCTACTTTGGACATGTTATGTTAGAAGTGTCTTTGAAGCCGCATGGCACAGGGAGATCAGCTCCATGGTTTGTGACCACCTAGAGGGGTGGGATAGGGAGGGTGGGAGGGAGGGAGATGCAAGAGGGAAGAGATATGGGGATATATGTATATGTATAACTGATTCACTTTGTTGTAAAGCAGAAACTAACACACCATTGTAAAGCAATTATACTCCAATAAAGATGTTAAAAAAAAAGTGTCTTTGAGACATTTGAGAGGAGATGATATACCTTAGACTAATACAATGTCATATGTCAATTATATCTTAATAAAACTGTGGAAAAAAATCACACATAACCTCAGTAATAGTTCTACATATCCAAAACACAAAAATGGAAATAAATCAGGTTTTTTCAGAAAAAAGAGGTAATAGTAATAGGAAGTTGTATTATGAACTCAGAACTGAGTTCTGGGCTAGATGTAATGAACTTTGAGCCCTCATGTAAGTGTCCAGTGCTATTCACTGAATTGCATATAGATGGTACCTGAAGTTGTACAGGCATACCTCCTTTCAGTGCACTTTGCTCTACTGTGCTTCACAGATATTGTGTTTTTTACAAATTGAAGTTTTGTGGCAACCCTGCATTGTCAGACAATGGTTAGCATTTTTTAGCAATGAAATATTTTAAAACTGAGGTGTACATTGGTTTTTTAAGATATATTGCTATTGCACACTTAATAGACTACTTAATATATACTTCATGGTTATATAAAGTATACATTAATATACTTAATGTTTGTATAGTGCAAACGTAACTGTTATATGCACGGAGAAACCAAAAAATTTGTATGATTCGCGTTATTGCAGTATTTGCTTTCTTGCTGTGATCTGGAATGGAACCTGCAATATCTCTGAGATATTGCTGTATATGAGTGTGACATTGCTTACAAGAGAGCATAGAATGAAAAGTGGATTTGACTTATGACCAGGCCTTCAGGAACTCCAACAGATACTGGCCCATTGGAAGAAGAAGTCTTGGAGATAGCTCCGCGGTGTCAGGGGCCTGACATGCCATCTTTGTGTTTCTCTTGAACTTCTCCTCATGTTTGCAAGATATGCCACAGTGGAGGTTATTATATTCTTACATAACTACATCTAAAACCAGGTTTCAAAAATATATCCTATCAAAAATAGGATCAGTCAGGGTAATCAGAGAAAGGTCTCCTGGTATGCCTCTTTCCTTCTGTCAAAGAGGAAAAATGAGTCTCAGAAGCTCCTCAGCAGATTCTTTCTTAGGTCTTGCTGGCCAGCACTGAGTCACATGGCCATCCCTAGCTGCAACAGAATCTGGGAAATTGTCTTGCTTGGCAGTCTGTGTACTGGGAGCTGAACAAGGAAGAAAGGGTTGTTGATAGCAGTTGAGTAGCAACAACAGTGTCTGCCACAGGTAATAGGAGAGGGTCAGTCATGAAGTCAAGGAAAGAGGGTGATCAGCAGTACTAAATGTTGCTGAAAGTCAAGTGGGAGGCAGACTGATAAATGTCCATAGAATTGGATGACATGGAGGTCATCGGTGACCAAAGTGAGACCTGCTTCAGTGCCATGATAGGGTTGGCAGATAGATTAGGGAAGGTATAAAACGGGTATCTAACTAAGGTGAAAGTATCTTTATTCCTCAAGTAAACATAGGCAAGTCAAAGGAGATTGCTGTTGTATAGCTTTTAAGGACTCCTCAACAAGACGGAGTTGGTGATAAAAGACTGCCATTCTAATCCATCAGTCTGTCACTTGCTATCTGTCCAACCTTGGGCAAGGTAGGAAACTAAACCTCACTCTTTTGACTGCAACATGGTGGTTATGAGATACATAATACATAAAGCTCTTAGCTCGGTACCTGGCACATAATGAACGCTCAATAAATGTAAACTTTTATTATGATCCTATTAGGCTGTTTTTTTCCCCGTGTAGTTCTTGATTACATTGATATAAGTTTATGTTGTAAAAGTATGATTACTAGGGAGTTTTCTTAATATTTCCTTTGTTAAGATGAATAAAATACTTCTCAAGGATCTTGGAATGAAGCTTGATAAAGTCAAGGGCTTATATGATTTTTGAAAGGCATGAATATGTGAAAATAAGTAATTTCTAATTTAATGATTAGAGTGAAAAGTCTAATATAATTTAGACTAATATAGTTTATTTTAAAGGATCTTTTGTCTGGTATTTACATTTCATGTTCAAATTATATTTTCTTCCTTACAGTATATCATTGTCAATTATTGGAATGCCTCATGAAATATAAACAAGAAGTCTGGAAAGTAAGTTTGGGGCCACATTAAACTCATAGTCACAAGTTCAATTTGTATAATGTAGTAAAAATTGTTTGCATATTAAAACTATTGTTTAGATCAAATTTATTGATGTCATATTATTTTGGTATGGTAGAACTTATAATCCTTTCCTTACTGGTTAATTATTTACCATTTAGAGCAGAAATGATACTTGAAGAACACAGTGGCTTGACAGAAAATGTAGTTGGATATATCTTATTCTTGAAATTTAGCAAATACTATATTATGTGACAGTTTTACTTGATTTGAAATGTTGCTTGGGAAACTTCTTTCAAATAGGAGATGTGAATTATTAAGAAATATGTTTTAGTGAAATGATTTTAAAAATGCAGTATTTGGCAAACTGGCTTTATGCTATTCTAAAATCTTTCTTTCACGTTATTCTGAGGAGAGAAGAATTTGTTAAAAGATAGTGTACATCTGAACACTACTGGTGGGCTTATTTACAGGACCCATAAAAATAATAAAAAATATATTATAGTATGATTTAATCTGCAAAGCCCACCTGGATGATGAGAGTCCAGGGAAATTAACCACCTCAATCTCTCCATTAGAATTTTCACTGCTTTGGTAATATTGAATGAGCTACCTTTATTTTTATTTGATGATGCTAGTGAAAATATGCTTCTTGTCTCCTTTAGGATCTTTTGTATGTGATAGCCTATGGGCCTTCACAGGTGAAACCTCCAGCTGTGCAAATGCTGTTCCATTTCTGGCCCAATTTAAAACCTCCTGGGGCAATAAGCGAGTACAGGGGCTTACAGTACACAGGTAAGAGGAGAATAGCTCTGTGATGCCCCATCTTTATTTCTTCTGTGCCACGTTTGCCTCACTTACTTGTATTTTTTAATCTTGCTAGATTAAATTTACTGTGCCTTTAGACATTGTCATAAATCCCTTCTGAAACTAGGTGGTATAAAAATAAATTAATTAAAATTAATTTCAAAAGCTTTTATGACATCATAGCAAATCATGTTAAGTTCCAGTCCCATTGGCTGTACACCTGGCCTCTAGTCTTAACACTGCTAACGCTGATCACTGCAAAGGTGTGAGCAGTTAGTAATGCTGCAGATTGGTTCGGATTTAGCAAAATCCCAAGTGGCTAATTCTGCTCTGTTGAGAAGGCTTGGAGTGCTTTCAACATTACCAGTTCAGGCACTAAATAAAAATTAAATGACCCTGAAAGCCTAGGTAGGCATGAAGAGTCAACCATTGGTGAATACTGGTATAATTAATCACCAACAAGTAAACATTGAGTTTATTGTAAAGACATATATTTACCAAAAACCAAACAAACTAACCCTTATGTAGTTTATGTTTATATCTTATAAAATCAAAGAAGCAATCTGTGGCTAATGGAGTTTCTGATGCCCCTGACTACCCGCTCCCCCCACTTAATTGTATAATATTTTTCTGAAAATGGAAGAGATGGATATTTTGGCATAGCTTTTATTCAAGTTTTTGTGGAGTTGTATACTGATATTCTGAGAAAGTACTTTTTTCTTGGCACCACTCATCTTTCCAAAGGTGATTTGAGGTGGTTCAGAGGGGATTTAACATAATTCAGGTGTCTGTTTTATGTGCCTGATTAAAGCCAAGTGTTAGAGGTATTGATGGTCCTTGGTGGGCTTATTCTAAACTCAGAACAAATAATATTGGCCTTAGTGGTAACAATAGTATTAATTGAAATGATGAAGGTAGATAGTAGGTAATTAAAAAAAATGGAAATTGGTATCATTGATGCTTTATATCATTGCTAGTGGAGAATGTTTAAGCATTGCTGAGTGGATAATTTGAGTGTAAAAGCAAGAAGTTGGAAGCACTAATAAAATAAAAGGTGAAATGACAGAAATATTTGACACGAATCCCTTCTCAGTAGATCCCTGAAATAAGCGTTTATGTGATGTATGAATGGGTAACTAGTATCAAGTGAAATTTATTCATTTGATACATATTTGAAGAGTACTATAGGAAAGAGAAAGTATAGTGCTAGGCACTATACTTTGTGTTGATGATAGAAGAACTGACACAAAACCAGACCCCATGGAGCTTAATGCAGTCTAGATATGGAAATTCATTCATTTCCTCAACAAATATTTATGGAGCATCTACTATTAGCCAGACATTATCCTAAGCACTGGCGATACAGTGATAAAAAAACCAGGCTAAAACATTGGTGCGAATATTCCAGCTGGGGGAAAGACCAGGAAACTACCTGGCAGTGTAATAAGCACTAAGGTAGAGCAAAATACAGAGAGCTGTGGGAACACACAGGAAGGGCCTTTGAACTCACCCTGATGGTGGGCAAATTTGCGGAGGGTTAAGTTGTCAAGGAAAGTCCTCAAGTGTGTGACATGTAAGCTGATGCGTGAAAGATATACGCACGATAGAGTCATAAGGGGAGTGAATCATGAATGGCTAAAATGTGAGTTTGAGGCAGACGGAACTGCATGGGTTCAGACTTGGAGGCCGAAGATAGCATGATCGTATTTAGGAATGGGAAAAAGTCATATGCAGCCAGATAGTGGAGGGACAGGAGAAAAGGCAGAGAGAAGCAGAAAGTCTGACAGGGCCTGTGAAAGAGTGTGGATTTTATCCTAGCAGCAAAGTGAAACCATGCACAGGTTTTAAATGGAGAAACCGCATGATGAGATTTGCCTGTTCAGAGCATCTGAGAAGCCTGGCAAACTGACAGCCACTTCCATTTACCCCCTTGACCATACCCTCTTGGAAGGGCCAGCCAAACCTGTCTCCCCAGAATAGCTCAACCTATGCTTACTGAGATCAGAAGAGACGCTCTCATCTTCTCTTGGCTTATCTGAAGAAGATGTCTCTGTTTAAGGGCATTCATTCTCCAGTCCATTCTTGTACTCACACCTCCACACACTTCCATCCTTTCAGTGTGTCATTATGTGTCTGCTACCTGCCAGCCTCTGTCCAAGGCCCTGGGAAACAGCTCTCTTGGAACTCCCATGCTAGTCGACCATTGTTTTTGTGCAGGAAACAAGAGAACATGGAAAAAAATTAATCACTCTGGTCTATGTATTACTATTTATCCAACACTGGCTGTCTGTCTGACGTCATTCTAGCTGCTTATTATCTCATTTAGTACGTTAGCCTTCTCCTAGTTGAACAAAATTTATGGACCAAGCGCCATATTGGGTTTTATAGACATTTTTCTCAGTTAATTCTCACAAAAATCTTGAAGGGTAGTTTTCTTATTGCAATGTTACAGATGAAGCGTAGGACAGAGAGTTTAAGTAACAGCACTAAGTTCACACAGATAATAAAGGAACACAGCTTGAATTTGATCCTAGATCATCTTAATTGAAAACCCACATTGTTCTGTTCAGTTCAGTTCTGTAATTAAACTTTAGCTGGAGCACTAGAAATTTTCTGCAATGCTTTCGACAATGAAATATGCACTAAAGGGTATCTTTGGTATTTAGATGGCATTAAAACCCTAAATATTCTCAATAAAAAAATTATGTGGAGGTAGAATTTTATGGACTTGGAAGCTCAAAGATGAAATGCTTTCTTAGGGACCAACAACACTGTATGTTTTCCCAGTGATTTATTTCCTTTTTAAAAGGTAAATTTTATTTTTTATAAAAGGAAAATTTGCTTCTAGAAAAATTATAGAAATATGAAAGAAAGAAAAAATACTGACTAGAAATGACCATTATTAACATTTTGGTATATTTCCCTCCAGTTTTTTTGATGAGCATTTTAAAATACAATAGAGGTCATATTGTATATAATTATACAAAGTTACCCCCCTCCTTACTGTGACATTTTTCAAATACAGAAAAGTTTAAAGAGTAACACTATGAACACACATATAGCCACCTAGATTTAATAATTGTTAGTAATTCACCATAATTTTAACTATACATATATGTATTTAATTTATTTATTGCTTTCAAAGCATAATAACATGGGAATATTTACAGCTCATATGAAGATGATGATCAAATTGTGAGGATTTGGTAATCTATAATGTTTGCTTCTTTTGAGTTTATTAGTATTTATCAACAACAAAAACTACCCCAATTATTTTGGTCATTAAATACAAGTCTTAAAGATACAAAAATTACAAGTTTCTTGGGAATGAAATAGCCATTATATTGTTCTATAAAGCTCTGCTGTGGGGGAGAAAGAAATTATTTAGCAATTTTCTTGCTACAGTGTGCCAATAGTACAT
Source organism: Physeter macrocephalus (assembly GCF_002837175.3). Classification (NCBI taxonomy): domain Eukaryota; kingdom Metazoa; phylum Chordata; class Mammalia; order Artiodactyla; family Physeteridae; genus Physeter; species Physeter macrocephalus. The sequence goes on from NC_041224.1 coordinate 171,764,718, forward strand.
AATTTAGCCTTTGTTAACAAAGATGAACACAATTTATTGTGTAGTTTCCATCTGAATTAGAGGACAAAAATGTGGCACAAGATATAGTTTTCCAAGACCGAGATTGTGGCAAAAGTAGATCGAGAATGACTTAAGATAGCACTACAAGGTTAAACTTTGGTCTAGTCTATCAGATATCTAACTCTACATTAGTAGAGTTGGATTCTTGAGTTGTATACAAGTTAAAAATACAAGAAGGCCTACCAGTACTTTTATGTCCTAACTTCCTCCTCATTGACTTCTTATTTATCTTTTTATTGTATTGATTTTATGTCCACATAATTTAAAATGTTTTAAACCATTTTATTGGTGCATTATAGACATGTAAAAAAATACAAATTTTAAGTATATGTGGAACACCTCCCACCATGTTTACTACCATGATTACCTTCTCCTTCTGTCCCACAGGTAACCACTAGCCTGACTTCTTTTTTTTTTGGAAAGGAAAGTTTGCTTTATTTTGGATGCCGGCACACAGGGGGTTGGCGGGGGGGACTCCTGTCCAAAGGCCGACTCCCTCCCTCCCACACCCCCCCCCACCCCGCCCCGCCAACAGTCAATGGGCAAAGAGCTTTTATAGATGGAGGGAGGGGGCTACATGCAGAAACAGAACAGTCAGCTCTGACAGTCATCTTGAAATTGGTTGTTGGTGGTCTGACCAGCATCATCTTGATTGTCTAAGTACAGTTAATCTTCAGTTCCGGGGTTGGTTTGTTCCCATTTCTTTGATAGCCTGACTCCTAACATCAGAGATTATTCTTGCCTAGTTTTAAATTTTATATAAATGGAATCACACATTATTTGTGTGTGTGTACCGGTGTGTCTGTGTGTGTGTGATTTATCCGTGGGTTGAGCATAACTGCACTTTGTTCATTTTTATTGCTATATATATATATATATATATATATATATATATATCAATATTTTACCAAATGTATGTATTACAGTTTATGTATCCATTTTACTATTAATGGATATTTGGGTTGTTCACACTTTTTGGCTCTTACAAATAATGCTGCCATGAACATCCTTCCCCATATCTTTTGGTACACACATGAACACATGTCTGCTAGATATATGCCTAGGGTAGAATTATTGGATCAGAGGGTTTGAATCTATCCAGTTTTAATGGATAATGGCAAACAGTTTTCCAAAACCAGTAATGGTTGTATTAGTTTGTACTACCGTTAGTAGTGTATGAGAGTTCTTTTTGTCTATATTTCACATTTTGAGCAATACTTAATTTTATTTGTTTTCAAAATTGTAGTCATTTTCGAGGATTTGTAGAAGTGCCTTATTGTGCTTATAGTTTGCGTTTCCCTGATTACTAATGAGGTTGAACACTTTTTCATATATGTATTGGCCATTTGGATATCCTCTTTATATAATCTTTGTCAGTTATATATGTTACAAATATCTTTTTAAATTTTTTCTCTCTATGATGACTTTTGATTAACTGAGCTCCTTATTTTTAATGTAATCAAATTAGCAATCTTTTTCATTATATAAAGTGCTTTTTATATCCTAGGAAAATCTTTCCCTACTCCAAAATTATGACAATATTACTCATTATCTTATAGAATATTTGTTTTTTACATTTTACATTTAGATGTATCTGGGACTAATTTTCCTGTATGGTGTGAGGTAAGGGACAATTTTTTTTTTCCTCTTATGGATAGTCAGTCGACTCAGCATCATTTATTGAAAATATTGTCCTTTTGTTACTGCTCTGTAGTACCATTTTTGTCATGAATCAAGTGTCTATTTGAGGATGGCTCTGTCTGTGGATTCTTTATTTAGTTCTATTTGTGTATTTTTCCTTTTCACAATACTACACTGTCTGAATTAATGTACATTAATAATAAAATTTTATATCCTTCAGTGCAAGTCTTTCTACCTTGTTGTAATTGTAGATCTCTTGCTTGTCTCCCCTGCTTTCTCTTCTTCCTGTTCTTTCTTCTTCTCTTCCTCCTTCAAGGTTATTCCTAGCTATTTGCTAAGTTGAAGAGTTTGTCAAGTTAAACACACACAAACATACCTAAACAACTAGGATTTGATTGATAATTGCCTTGAATTTATAGATCAGTTTGGGGAACTGACATCTGTGTAATATTGAATCTTCTAGTCCATGTACATAGTATCTCTCTTCATTTATTTAGCCTTTCTTTAGTTTCCCTCAATGCTGTTTTGTAGTTTTCTGTGTAGATGTCTTGCCTATGTCTCATGCAGTGTGTTGCTAGGTATTTATTTATTTATTTTGATGTTATTGTCAATGATATATCTTTTAGAAATTACATTTTCTAACTCTTTTTGCTAGTATATAGACATGCAATTAATTCTAGTATATTGATCTTATATCCAGCAACCTTGATAAATCACTTTTTAATTCTAATAATGAATCTGTAGTTTTGTTTATTAAAAATTGTTCATGTGTGCAATTATATTATTGTTGAATGATAACAGTTTAATGTCTCCTTTTCAGTCCTTAAGGCTTTTATGTCTCTTGCCATGTTGTATGGGCTGAAACCTTCTATGCTATGCTGAGTTCTAAGTTCCTTCATGGTTTCCTCTTTGACCCATGGGTCATTTAGAAGGATGATGATTAATTACTAATCATATGGGGATTTTCGTATTGAAGTTTTATATTGATTTATAGCTTGATTCCTCTATAGTCAGGCAACATACTTTGTATTATTTCATTCCTCTGACAATTTTAACACTTTATTTAGGGCTGAGCTTATGGTCATTTTTGTAAACATTCCTGTGTACTTAAAAAGAACTCGTAATTGGCAGTTGTTTGATACTGTGTTCTATATAAATCTATCAATTAAATAAAATTTGTTAATTGTGTAGTCCAAATATTTTATATCCTTATTGCATTTTTGTATATTTCTTCCATCAGTTACTAAGAGTAGAATGTTAAACTCTCCCACTGATGATTGTGGACTTGTGTATTTCTCCTTGTAGTTATGTCAGTATTTGCTGTATAAGTTTGGAGGCTGTTTTATTAGGTGTGGACAAATTTAGAATACACTATCTTCCTGGTGAATTGAAACTTTTATCATTATGAAATGCATGCCTTTATTTCTAGTAATGCTTTTTTTAATATTAAAATCTACTTTGTTTTATTCTAATATAGCTACACTAGCTTTCATGAGTGTGTGTGTAGTATAAATTTTCCCACCCTTTTGTTTTCAGCTTTTTAAGATTTGTATATTTATTTCATGTGTGTCTTGTAAGTAGCATATAGTTCTATTTTTTAAACTCAGTTTTCATGGTCTTTGTCTTTTAATTGAAACACTTAGTCCATATATATGCAATGTAATTGCTAGGATATTTGAAATCCACCATTTTCTATTTCTCCTGCCTTTTCTCTCTTTTTGCCTATTTTGCACTAATTGAGTATATGTAAATATTTCATCTTTGTCCTGGTGAGTTATTCAATTTAAACATTAATTTTAAACATTACCCTAGAGATTACAGTAGTCCCCCCTTATCCATGGTTTTGCTTTCCATGGTTTTGGCTACCCACGGTCAACTGCAGTCCGAAAATATTAAATGGAAAATTTCAGGAATAATTCATAAGTTTAAAATTGTGTGCTGTGTTGAATGGTATGATGAAATCTCACATCCTCCTGCAGTGTCCCACCTGGGATTCCCAACCATAGACATCATATTCTCCTGACATCCAATCATCAGCATCATCATGGCTTGATAATCCAGGATCACCGCAAGCGGAAGATCCATCTTCTGATGTATTGTCAGAAGGTCAATGGTAGTCTAACACTACAACACAATTCCTATGTCATTCATCTCAATTCATCTCATCATGTAGGCATTTTAATCTCACATTATCTTAAGAAGGGTGAGTACAGTACAATAAGATATTTTGAGAGGGAGAGACCACATTCACATAACTTTTATTACAGTATATTGTTATAATTGTTCTACTTCATTATTAGTTATTATTGTTTTTTTTAACATCTTTATTGGAGTATAACTGTTTTACAATGGTGTGTTAGTTTCTGCTTTTTTTTTTTAACATCTTTATTGGAGTATAACTGTTTTACGGTGGTGATTAGTTATTATTGTTAATCTTTTATTTCTGTGTAATATTGAATCTTCTAGTCCATGTACATAGTATCTCTCTTCATTTATTTAGCCTTTCTTTAGTTTCCCTCAATGCTGTTTTGTAGTTTTCTGTGTAGATGTCTTGCCTATGTCTCATGCAGTGTGTTGCTAGGTATTTATTTATTTATTTTGATGTTATTGTCAATGATATATCTTTTAGAAATTACATTTTCTAACTCTTTTTGCTAGTATATAGACATGCAATTAATTCTAGTATATTGATCTTATATCCAGCAACCTTGATAAATCACTTTTTAATTCTAATAATGAATCTGTAGTTTTGTTTATTAAAAATTGTTCATGTGTGCAATTATATTATTGTTGAATGATAACAGTTTAATGTCTCCTTTTCAGTCCTTAAGGCTTTTATGTCTCTTGCCATGTTGTATGGGCTGAAACCTTCTATGCTATGCTGAGTTCTAAGTTCCTTCATGGTTTCCTCTTTGACCCATGGGTCATTTAGAAGGATGATGATTAATTACTAATCATATGGGGATTTTCGTATTGAAGTTTTATATTGATTTATAGCTTGATTCCTCTATAGTCAGGCAACATACTTTGTATTATTTCATTCCTCTGACAATTTTAACACTTTATTTAGGGCTGAGCTTATGGTCATTTTTGTAAACATTCCTGTGTACTTAAAAAGAACTCGTAATTGGCAGTTGTTTGATACTGTGTTCTATATAAATCTATCAATTAAATAAAATTTGTTAATTGTGTAGTCCAAATATTTTATATCCTTATTGCATTTTTGTATATTTCTTCCATCAGTTACTAAGAGTAGAATGTTAAACTCTCCCACTGATGATTGTGGACTTGTGTATTTCTCCTTGTAGTTATGTCAGTATTTGCTGTATAAGTTTGGAGGCTGTTTTATTAGGTGTGGACAAATTTAGAATACACTATCTTCCTGGTGAATTGAAACTTTTATCATTATGAAATGCATGCCTTTATTTCTAGTAATGCTTTTTTTAATATTAAAATCTACTTTGTTTTATTCTAATATAGCTACACTAGCTTTCATGAGTGTGTGTGTAGTATAAATTTTCCCACCCTTTTGTTTTCAGCTTTTTAAGATTTGTATATTTATTTCATGTGTGTCTTGTAAGTAGCATATAGTTCTATTTTTTAAACTCAGTTTTCATGGTCTTTGTCTTTTAATTGAAACACTTAGTCCATATATATGCAATGTAATTGCTAGGATATTTGAAATCCACCATTTTCTATTTCTCCTGCCTTTTCTCTCTTTTTGCCTATTTTGCACTAATTGAGTATATGTAAATATTTCATCTTTGTCCTGGTGAGTTATTCAATTTAAACATTAATTTTAAACATTACCCTAGAGATTACAGTAGTCCCCCCTTATCCATGGTTTTGCTTTCCATGGTTTTGGCTACCCACGGTCAACTGCAGTCCGAAAATATTAAATGGAAAATTTCAGGAATAATTCATAAGTTTAAAATTGTGTGCTGTGTTGAATGGTATGATGAAATCTCACATCCTCCTGCAGTGTCCCACCTGGGATTCCCAACCATAGACATCATATTCTCCTGACATCCAATCATCAGCATCATCATGGCTTGATAATCCAGGATCACCGCAAGCGGAAGATCCATCTTCTGATGTATTGTCAGAAGGTCAATGGTAGTCTAACACTACAACACAATTCCTATGTCATTCATCTCAATTCATCTCATCATGTAGGCATTTTAATCTCACATTATCTTAAGAAGGGTGAGTACAGTACAATAAGATATTTTGAGAGGGAGAGACCACATTCACATAACTTTTATTACAGTATATTGTTATAATTGTTCTACTTCATTATTAGTTATTATTGTTTTTTTTAACATCTTTATTGGAGTATAACTGTTTTACAATGGTGTGTTAGTTTCTGCTTTTTTTTTTTAACATCTTTATTGGAGTATAACTGTTTTACGGTGGTGATTAGTTATTATTGTTAATCTTTTATTGTGCCTAATTTTTTTAAAACAAATTTATTTATTTTATTTATTTATTTTTGGCTGCTTTGGGTCTTTGTTGCTGCATGCGGGCTTTCCCAGTTGCAGCGAGCAGGGGCTACTCTTCGTTGTGGTGTGCAGGCTTCTCATTGCAGTGGCTTCTCTTGTGGTGCACAGGCTCTAGGTGTGCAGCACATGGGCTCAGTAGTTGTGGCTCGCGGGCTCTAGAGCACAGGCTCAGTAGTTGTGGCTCATGGGCTTAGTTGCTCCGTGGCATGTGGGATCTTCCCGGACCAGGGATCGAAGCTGTGTCCCCTGCATCAGCAAGTGGATTCTCAACCACTGCGCCACCAGGGAAGCCCTGCACCTAATTTATAAATTAAACTTGATCACAGATATATATGTATAGGAAAATCATACTATACACAGGGTTCAGTAGTATCCATGGTTTCAGGCATCTGTTGGGGGTCTTGGAACGTATCTCCTATAGATAAGGGGGGGTGGATTACCATACACCATGCATTTTTGACTTGTCAGTGTCCAGTATAAAATAGTACTTTTACCTTTTTCTGTAAAATGGCAGATTTTAACTTCTTTTACACACTCCTGACCTTCATGCTATGCTGTTATGCTCTTTCTATTTTTAATAATTACACAAAACATAATTATTATTGTTCTTTGCAGTCAGTATTCATTAGATTTTTTCTTGCTCTTTTCCCTTTTTATATCTATAAGCTCCCATCTAGGATTTAATATTTTTCCTTAATAATATCCTTCTGTATTTCCTTTAGTGCCTTTCTACTGGGGATACATGTTCTCAGTTAGTGTTTGTCTGAAAATGTCTTTGTTTTGGCTTGATTTCTTAAAGATATTTTCTCAGTGTATAGAATTCTAGATTGGCATTTTCTTTCAGTACTTTGAAGGTATTTAATGATCTTTTTGTTTTCATTGTTTCTGTTGAGCTGTCAGTTTTTGCTCTTTTTAAAATTGAAGTATAGTTGATTTACAATACTGTGTTAGTTTCAGGTGTACAGCAAAATGATTCAGTTTCATATATATATGTATATGCATACATATATATTATTTTTCAGTTTCTTTGCCATTATAGGTTATTACAAGATAATGAATATAGTCCCCTGTGCTATACAGTAAATCCTTGTTGTTTATCCATTTTGTATATAGTAATGTGTATCTGTTCATCGTATCCTCCTACTTTATCGCTCTCCCACCTTTCCCCTTTGGTAACCATAAGTTTGTTTTCTATGTCTGTGAGTCTGTTTCTGTTTTGTAAATATGTTCGCTTATGCTGTTTTTTAGAGTCCATGTATAAGTGATAACATATATTTGTCTTTCTCTGTCTGACTTACTTCACTTAGTATGATAATCTCTAGGTCCATCCATGTTGCTGCAAATGACAATATTTCATTCTTTTTTATGACTAATATTCCATAACATATATTTGTCTTTCTCTGTCTGACTTACTTCACTTAGTATGATAATCTCTAGGTCCATCCATGTTGCTGCAAATGACAATATTTCATTCTTTTTTATGACTAATATTCCATTGTATATATATACCACATCTTTATCCATTCATCTGTTGATGGACACTTAGATTGCTTCCGTGTCTTGGCTATTATAAATACTGCTGCTATGAACATTGGGGTGCATGTATCTTTCCAAATTAGGGTTTTTGTTTTTTTCTGGATATATGCCCAGGAGTAGGATTGCTGGATCATATGGTAACTCTATTTTTAGTTTTTTAAGGAACCTCCATACTGTTTTCCATAGTGGCTGTACTAATTTACATTCCCACCAACAGTGTAGGAGGGTTCCCTTTTCGCCACACCCTCTCCAGCATTTTTCATCTGTAGACTTTTCGATGGTGGCCATTCTGACTGGTGTGAGGGGATACTTCATTGTAGCTTTGATTTGCATTTCTCTAATTTTAGCGATGTTGAGCACCTTTTCATGTGCCTGTTGGCCATCTGTATGTCTTCTTTGGAGAAATGTCTATTTAGGTCTGCCCATTTTTTGATTGGGTTTTTTCTTTTTTATTGAGCTGTGTGAGCTGTTTGTGTATTTTGGAAATTAAGCCCTTGTCAGTCACTTCATTTGCAAATAATTTCTCCCATTCTGTAAATTCTCTTTCATTTTATTTATGATTTCTTTCATTGTGCAAAAGCTTATAAGTTTGATTAGGTTCCATTTGTTTATGTTTTCTTTTCTTTCTTTTGCCTTGGAGGATTGATTTAAGAAAATATTGCTACAATTTATGTCAGAGAATGTTTTGCCTGTGTTCTCGTCCAGGAGCTTTATGGTGTCATGTCTTATATTTAAGTCTTTAAGCCATTTTGAGTTTATTTTTTTGTACAGTATGAGGGAGTGTTCTAACTTCACTGATTTACATGTGGCTGTTCAGCTTTCCCAACACCACTTGCTGAAGAGACTGTCTTTTCTCCATTGCCTCCTTTGTGGAAGATTAATTGACCCTAGGTGTTTGGGTTTATTTCTGGGCTCTCTATTCTGTTCCAGTGACCTATATGTCTGTTTTTGTGCCAACATTTGTGCCAACACAATGCTCTTTTGATCACTGTAGCTTTGTAGTATTGTCTGAAGTCTGGAAGGGTTATGCGTCCAGCTTTGTTATTTTTCCTCAGGATTGCTTTGGCAATTCTGGGTCTTTTGTGGTTCCATATAAATTTTAGGATTATTTCTTCTAGTTCTGTGAAAAAGATCACGAGTAATTTGATAGGGTTCACATTAAATCTGTAAATTGCTTTGGGTAGTATGGCCATTTTAACTATATTTATTCTTCCAATCCAGGAGCATGGGATATCTTTCCATTTCCTTGAATCATCTTCAATTTCCTTTATCAATGTTTTACAGTTCTCAGTGTATAAGTCTTACACCTGCTTGGTTAGATTTATTCCTAGGTGTTTTTTTTTTTTTTTGGATGAGATTTAAATGGGTTTTTAAAAAAACTTTCTCTTTCTGATATTTCATTGCTAATGTAAAGAAATGCAACAGATTTCTGTATGTTAATCTTGTATCCTGCTACCTTGATGAATTCATTTATCAGTTCTAATAGTTTTTGTGTTGAATCTTTAGGGTTTTCTGTATAGAGTATCATGTTGTCTGCATATAATGACAATGTTACCTCTTCCCTTCTGATTTGGATACGTTTTATTTCTTTTTCTTGTCTGATTGCTATGGCTAGGACTTCCAATACTATCTTGAATAGAGTGGTGAGAGTGGGCGTCCTTGTCTCGTTCCAGAATTTGGTGAGAAGTCTTTTAGCTTTTCACCACTGAGTATTATGTTGGCTGTGGATTTGTCATAAATGGCTTTTTTAATGTTGAGATATGTTCCCTCTCTACTCACTTTGGGAAGAGTTTTTATCATGAATGGAAGTTGAGTTTTATCAAATGCATTTTCTGCATCTATTGAGATGATCACGTGGTTTTTGTCTTTTGTTGATGTGGTGTATCACACTGATTGATTTGCATATATTGAATCATCCTTGAGACCCTGGGATGAATCCAACTTGATCATGTTGTATGATCCTTTTTATATGTTCTCGGATTCAGTTTGCAAATATTTTGTTGAGGATTTTTGTATCTTTGTTCATCAAAGATATTGGCCTGTAATTTTTTTTGGTAGTGTCTCTGTCTTGTTTTGGTATCAGAGTGATGGTGGATTCATAGAGTGACTTTGGGAGTGTTCCCTCGTTTTCATTCTTTTGGGAGAGTTTGAGAAGCATAGGTATAAGTTCTTCTTTGTATGTTTGATAGAATCCCCCAATGAAGCATCTGGTCCTGGACTTTTTGTTTGTAGGGATTTTTAAAAAAATTACAGATTCTATTTTACTTCTTGTGATTGGTCTATTCAAATTATCTGTTTCTTCTTGATTCAGTTTTAGCAGGCTGTATGTTTCTACAAACTTGTCCATTTCTTCTAGGTTTTCTATTTTTTTGGCATATAACTGTTCATAGTATTTTCTTATGATTTCTTTTTTTGGATTTCTGTGGCATTGGTTGTTATTTCTCCTCTTTCTTTTCATATTTTGTTTATTTGGGTCCTCTCTCTTTTCTTCTTGGTAAGCCTGGCCAGAGGTTTGTTGATTTTATTTATACTTTCAAAAAACTGGCTCTTGGTTTTATTGATTTTTTTCTATTTTTTTTAAAATCTCTATTTTATTTATTTCCTCTCTGATCTTTATTATTTCCTCTCTTATCTTTATTATTTCCTTCCTTTTGCTGACTTTAGATTTTGTTTTTTCTTCTTTTTCTAATTCTTTTAGGTGGTGGGTTAGGTTGTTTATTTGGGATTTTTCTTGTTTTTGAGGAAGGCCTGTAATGCTATAAACTTCCTTCTTAGGGCTGCTTTTGCTGCATCCCATAGATTTTTTTTTTAATTTTAAAAGTTTTATTGAAGTATAGTTGATTTACAATGTTGTGTTAATTTCTGTTGTACAGTAAAATGATTCAGTTATACATATAAATAAATATATATATATATTTTTTCTTTTGTTGCATCCCATAGATTTTGTAAGGTTGTGTTTTCATTGTTGTTTTTCTCAAGGTATTTTTAAAATTTCCTCTTTGATTCCATTGTTGACCCATTGGTTTTTTAGTAGCAGGTTGTTTAGTCTCCATGTGATCATTTTTTTCTCATTTCCCTTTCTGTGGTTGATTTCTAGTTTCATGCCAAGTTGTTGCTCTTTTGAAGGTTAAACTGCCTTCTTTTTTTCTTTTGAAAACTGTTCTTTTTTTTTCTATTTGATTGAAATTTTTTTTCCAGTTTTATTGAGAAATAATTAACATGTCACTGTATAAGTTTAAGGTGTACAGCATGATTGTTTGATTTGTATATATTGTGAAACTATTATTGCAGTAAGTTTAATTAACATCCATCATCTTCTATATCAACACAAAGAAAAGAAAGAAAGGAAAAAAATTTTTTCTCCTTGTGATGAGAAATCAGGATTTACTCTCTTAACAACTTTCTTATATATCATACAGCAGTGTTAACTATAATCATCATGTTGTACCTTACACGCTTAGTACTTATTTATCTTATAACTGGAAATTTGTACTCACAACTTCTTTATCTGTTTATCCATTGATGGACACTTAGGTTGCTTCCATGTAGTGGCTATTGTAATAATGCTGCTGTGAACATGGGGGTGCAGATATCTTTTCAAGTTAGTATTTTTGTCTCCTTTGGATATATTTCCAGAAGTGGAAATGGTAGTTGTATTTTTAATTTTTTGAGTGTTCCTTTTACTGTTTTCCATAGTGGCTGCACTAATTTACAATAGTGCATGAGGGTTTCCTTTTCATTACATCCATGTCAGCATTTGTTATCTCTTGTCTTTCACCCTCCCTATCCCACCTCTCTAGGTCATTGCAAAGCACAGATCTCCCTGTGCTATGCTGCTGCTTCCCACTAGATAACTATCTTACATTCAGTAGTGTACATATGTCGATACTACTCTCACTTCGCCCCAGCTTCCCCTCCCCCAGCATGTCCTCAAGTCCCCTTGTAGTTTTAATCTGCATTTCCCTAATGACTAGTGATGTGGGGCACCTTTTCATGTACCGGTTGGCCTTTTGTATATCTTCTTTGGAAAAATATCTATTTAGGTCTTTTGCCCATTTTTAAATTGTTTTCCTCTTCTGTTTTGCTGTTGAGCTGTATGAGTTCTTTATATATTTTGGATATTAACCTCTTACTGGATATATGGTTTACAAATGTTTATTCTCATTCCATAGGTTGTTTTTCACTTTGTTGAAGGTTTCTTTTGCTGTGCAGAAGCTTTTTAGTTTGGTGTAGTCCCATCTGTTTATTTTTGATTTTGTTGCTTATGCTTTAGGTGTCATATCCAAAAAATGATTACCAACCCCATGTCAACGAGCTTTATTCCTATGTTTTCTTCTAGGATTTTCATGGTTTCAGTCTTACAGTTAAGTCTTTAATCCATTTCAAGTTAATTTTTGTGAGTAGATAGGGATCCAGTTTCATTCTTTTACATGTGAATATCCACTTATCCTAGCACCACTTGTTGAAGAAACTGTCTTTTCTTCATTTGAGTACTCTTGGCTCCCTTTGTCAAATATTAATTGACCATATATGCTTGGGTTTATTTCTGGGCTCTCAGTTCTATACCATTGGTCGTATGTCTGTTTCTATGCTGGTACCATACTGTTTTGATTACTATAGCTTTATTGTATAGCCTGAAATCAGGGAATGTGATGCCTCCTGCTTTGTTCTTTTGCAGGATTTCTTTGGCTGTTTGAGGTCTTTTGTGGCTCCATATAAATTTTAGCAGTGTTTTTTACATCCATAAAACATGCCATTGTAATATGGACAGAATTGCATTGAATCTATAGATGGCTTTTGGTAGTATTGAAATTTTAACAATATTAATTCTTCCAGTTCATTAACATGGGATGCCTTTCCATTTATTTGTGTCTTTGATTTCTTTCATCAACGTCTTGTAGTTTTCACACTAGAGATCTTTCACCTTCTTGGTTAAGTTTATTCTAAGTATTTTATAGTTTTTGATGCAATTGTAATGAAATTGATTTCTTTATCTCTTTTTCATAAAATGCATTGTTAGTATATAGAAAGGCTACTGATTTTTGTATCTTAATTTTGTATCCTGCACCTTTACTGAATTCATTGATCTAACAGTTTTCTCGTTGGGTCTTTAGGATTTTATATATATAAAATAATGTCATCTGCAAATAGAGACAGGTTTATGTCTTCCTTTACAATTCTCATACCTTTTATTTCTTCTTCTTGCCTGAATGCTCTAGCTGGGACTTTCAGTACTATGTTGAATAAGAGTGGTGAGAGTGGGTACTTTGTCTTGTTCCTGATCTTAGAGGAAAAGCTTTCAACCTTCCACCTTTGAGTATGGTGTTAGCCATGGGCTTGTTATATCTGGTCTTTATTATGTTGAGATATTTTCCTTCTATGCTTAATTTGTTAAGAGTTTTTATCATGAATTTTGAGATTTGTCATATGCTTTTCCAGCATTTGTTGAGGTAATCATTTGATTCTTTTCTTTCATTCTACTAATGTAATGTATCATATTCATTGATTTGTGTATGTTGAACCATTTTTGCATTCCACAGATAAATCTCACTTGACCATCATGAACGATCCTTTTCATGTGCTGCTGAATTCACTTTGCTAGTATTTTATTGAGAATTTTTGTATCTATATTCATCAGGGATATTGACCTTTAGTTTTTTAGTAGTGACCTATCTGTGGTCTCCTGAATATCTGGTGTGTTCGCCAAAGTTCCTCACTTTGGCTACATTGGAAATACAGTGCACCTCTAGCACAATGTGACCTATAAAATCTCTATTCAGCTTTCAACCATTAAGTATGTGTTCTCTGCTAGTCCTTGTAAAGTTTTGCTGTGAGACCATGCAGTTCAGGATTAAGCCAAGGACCTGAGGAACGTCCTTACACAGATTTATGGGACCTCTTCTCTGGCACTCCCTGCTGTTCTCACTTTACTCACAAATTCCAGTTGCATTAGCACTTCTTCACTCTGATGTTTCCTCTACCCACTGAAAATGCTAATTACTAATTGGGCTTCACTTGTCTTTGCTGCAGTTTGCAAGTGTTCCCAGGCAGAAAACCAAAGTGAATGTAGAACTTAATTTGTGTGTTCCCCTCTTTTCAGAGGATTGCAACCTTGTGTTAAAATCTATGCCCAGTGTCGGAAACAAGTTGCTTTATACATTTTGTCCAGTTGAAGGATAAGTCCAGTACATTCTTAAAACATCATGGCTGTAGCTGGAAGTTCTCTTTTTTCTTCAACAATGGCTTATACCATATTCTCATCCTTCTTCCTGGAATTCCAATGACACATATGTTACATCTTTTCTCCCATGTCTTCTATGAATTTTTTTTTGTATTCTCCTCTCTCATTTCATCTTTCTATGCTTCATTCTGAATCTTTTTGTCTGACTTTTCTTCCTCATCATTAATTGTTAACTTCCCAAATGTATTCTTAATTTTGTTAATTGTATTTTTAAGTTCTAGAATTTCCATTTGGTTCTTTAAAAATTCTAATATCTGATTATATTCTCCAACCGTCTCTTACTTTATAGAATATATTAAGCATAGTTATTTTAAAGTCTTTTCCTGATAACTCAATATTCCGAATCTCTGGAGATTCTGATTCTATTGTCATTTCTTTTTTTTTCTTGTCTTCGTATTTGTATTTTTTTAAATAATTGTGTGCAAGATATTAGATAGAAAAACTATAGAGTTAATTTGAGGTTTAGGATTAAGTTATGTTTCTTCAGAGAGTATTTGTGTGTTTGCTTCTGGCAGGAGGCTGTAGACATTGGTAACCCAGGTCACTTTAATGCAGCTCAGAAAAAAAAATCTGTGGTTAACTCTTGAGATGATTTGAAGCTGGTCTTCAGTCCCTGTGAGGGTTGGTCTATTTCTGGTTCCTCTTTACTCCTAGGGTGTGACCTTTTGGGACCTCTGCCCACAGCCCAGGGAGATTTTTCGGCTTCCCATTCCTTGGTAGTCACCCAATTCCAAATTTAGTTCCCATATTTCAGAGAGTCTATTGAAATCTGCTCATCTTGTGGAATTGGCAGAAAGAGAAATAGGCAAAGGAGAAAGAGTGGCCTCAAATGCCAGGCCTACCTTTTGGCAATCCCATTTTCTTTTGAATCATGGCCCCATAGTTCTTCCATACAATTCTCTGGGTTTTTGTTTGTTTGATTATTTGCTTTTGCATTTAATCTTGTCCGGTTTTCTAATTGTTCTCATTAGGAGAACTGACTTGAATTTATTTGTCTATTGTTTCTGGAGAAATGGAACCCAGACTTTTTTTTTTTTTGCGGTATGAGGGCCTCTCACTGCTGCGGCCCCTCCCTTTGCGGAGCACAGGCTCCGGACGCGCAGGCCCAGCGGCCATGGCTCACGGGCCCAGCCGCTCCGCGGCATATGGGATCCTCCCAGACCGGGGCACGAACCCGCGTCCCCTGCATCGGCAGGCGGACTCCCAACCACTGTGCCACCAGGGAAGCCCCAGACTTTTTTTTAATGTAATATTTTCAATGGTGAAATGTAGGTCATATATATTTTTCGAGGTCAGGCATATTTTTTTTTTTTTTTTTTTTTTTTTGCGGTACGCGGGCCTCTCACTGTTGTGGCCTCTCCCGTTGCGGAGCACAGGCTCCGGACGCGCAGGCCCAGCGGCCATGGCTCACGGGCCCAGCCGCTCCAGGGCATGTGGGATCTTCCCGGACTGGGGCACGAACCCGTGTCCCCTGCATCGGCAGGCGGACTCTCAACCACTGTGCCACCAGGGAAGCCCGAGGTCAGGCATATTTAAGAATGTCTTTCTATTTCTTCACACATGAAAGAAACCTCTGCCTCACTGTGAAAAATATGTAAAAATTGCTTCATAGTTTTCTGGAATTTCAGAGTTATAGAAGACAAATCTTAGACCAGTGATTTTTATCTGTTACAGGAGTTACCTTTGTTGTTCTTAATTCTTGGAGCCTTATCTATTTATTAAAAAAAAAACTTTTCTTAAATATTTCTATATAAGTATCTTTTCATTAATTTCTATACTGTGAAGAACATTTTCAATCTGCAAATTCAGGTCCTTTTTTCAGGAAATTTTGTATTAATGAAATTTTAAATTATTGCTTTCTTCAAATTGTCTTGGTTTATTCCTCAGGAACACCTGTAATTCATAGGTCATGTTTTCATTTTCTGTGCTGTGTAGCTGTTAATAGCCACTATTCTCCATACATTTATCTTTTCCTCTATATTCTTAGCTTTTCAGGTTGGTTTACTCTATAACTTACTTGACTTTTTCCCCAAATCAGCTCTATTTATTGCACAGAATGAGGGTCTCTAATTTTGCTATCTCATTTTTAGTTTAATTACATTTATCATGTCTCTTACCTAACTCTATTTTTACCTCATTCTGTTAGTGTCCTATGTCACCCTGAATTTCTGTGACTGTCTACTCCTGTTTTTATAGAGGTCTTATGTTCTTGCTGTATGTTGCAGATGCCACACACTTTCCTTGATTCATTGACTAGATAATTTTCAGACAAATGTTTTCTCTCAGGTTTCAGTATACTATTTCATTTCCTTTGAAGTATACATTTGGTTGGTCCTTCATTTTTTAAAAAAAATCAATTTTGTTGAGATATAATTTTCATGCAATAAAATGACCCATTTTAAGCATAGTTTGATAACTTTTGACAAATGTATACACTAATGTAACCAAAGCTGTAATCAACATACAGGACATTTCCATCACCCCACAAATATCCCTTAGTTTTATTTTCAGTCCATCCACCATAGGCAACCACTGATCTGCTTTTTGTCATTATAGACTGGTTTTGCCTGTCCTAGGATTTCATATGAATAGAATTGTATAGAATGTACTATTTTCGTGTCTGCTTATTTCACTCAGCATAATGTTTTTAAAATTTATCCATGTTGGTATATAAGTAGTTCATTTTTTTAAATGTTGAGTAGTAATGCATTGTATGGCTATATCACAGTTTATCCATTCACTTCTTGATGAACATTTTACCTATTATGAGTAAAGCTATAAACATTCGTCTAAAAGTGTTTTTATGAAGATATACATTTATTTATTTTGATAAATACCTGACAATAAAAATGCTGGATTATATGGTAAGTGTATGTTTAATTTTATAAGAAATGTCCAAACACTTCTTCAAAAGTGGTTGTACCATTTTATACTCCTCCAGAAGTATATGAGAGTTCTAGTTCTATATTATTATCAACACTTGGGATTGTTGGTCTTTTAATGTTAGACATTCTGATGGCCGAGTAGTAATATCACATTGTTGTTTAGTTTGCATTTCTCTGATGACTAATGATAATGAACATCTTTACAGGTGCTTATTGGCCATTTGTATACATATATTTTTGAAGTTCTCAATGAAATCTTTTGTTCATTTTTAAATTGGGTAGCTTGTCTATTATATGTTCAAAATAGAAGATTTTTTCAGATATATGTATTGTGAATATGTTCTTTTAGTCAGGGGATTTCCTTTCCAGGTATTTCAAAGAGCAAAATTTTTAAATTTTGGTAAATTTCAATGTATTGATCTTTTTTCTTTTATGGTTCTTTGCTCTCCCCTAAGATTATAAGGAAATTCTCCTAAGGTTATAAGGAAATTCTCCTGTGTATTATTCTAGAAGTTTATAGTTTAAGCTTTTACATTTAAGTATATGATCCATTTGGAATTAATTTTTGTATATGGTGGGACGTGTTGACTTTTTCCCGTAAGGATATCCAGTTGTTCCAGTTCAATTTGTTGAAAAAATTACTCTTTCCACATTGAATTACCTGGACTGTTTTGTTGAAAACCAATTGACCACATATGTGTGGATCAATTTCTAGACCCCATATTTTATTTCATTGTCTGTCCTCTCACCAGCATCACACTATCTTGATTACTATAGTTTTTTTTCTATTATTATTTTTTAAATTATTTATTTATTTATTTTTTTTTTTGTGGTACGTGGGCCTCTCACTGTTGTGGCCTCTCCCGTTGCAGAGCACAGGCTCCGGACGCGCAGGCTCAGAGGCCATGGCTCACAGGCCCAGCCGCTCCGCGGCATGTGGGATCTTCCAGGACAGGGCACGAACCTGTGTCCCCTGCATCGGCAGGCAGACTCTCAACCACTGCGCCACCAGGGAAGCCCTGATTACTATAGTTTTATAGTAAATCTCGAAATTATGTAGTGTAAATCCTCCAAATTTGTTCCTTTTCAAAATTGTTTGACTATTTTAGGACCTTTGCATTTTCATAGAAATGTTACTATCAGCTTGTCAGTTTCTACAAAACAGTCTTCTTGCATTTTGACTGGGATTACATTGAATATGTAGTTTAATCTGGGGAAGAATTGACCTCCTGAGAAAAGACTCAATATTGAGTCTTCTGATCCATAAACGTGGCATTTCTAGCCATTTATTTAGGTCGTATTTAATTTCTGTCAGCAATATTTGCTAGTTTTCAGTGTAGGGGTCCTGTAGATATTTTGTTAAAGGTATTCCTAAATATTTTATGGGTTTGGGTGCTATTGTAAATAATGTTTTAAAATGTAATATTCTACTTGTTTATTGACATTATTTATATAGAGATATAATTGTTTTTCATATTTTGACTTTTATATCCTTGAACCTTCCTAAATTCACTTATTAATTTTTGTAGCTTATTTGTAAGTTTATTAAGATTTTCTGTATACATGATTATGCTTTCTTGCAAATAAAGATAATTAAAACTTTTTTTTCTTCTAATTTGTATTTCTATCTGCCTGCCTACCTGCCTGCCTGCCTCCCTCTCTCTCTCTCTCTCTCTCTCTCTCTTCCTCCATTTCTTTCTTCCCTTCTTCCTTTCTCCTTTTCTTTCTCTCATTGCACTGGCTCATAATTCCAGTTCAGTATTGAATAGAAGTGCTGAGAGTGGATATCATTGTTTTTTTCCTTCATCTGTAAGGGGAAACTGTTCAGACATTCACCATTAGACATGATGTTAGCTGTAGGATTTTCACAGATGCTTTTTATCATATTGAGGAAGTCCTCATCTATTCATAGTTTGCTGAGAGTTTTTATCATGAGTGAATGTCACTTTTGGTCAAATGTGTTTTCTCCTATTAGATGATCATATGACTTCCCCCCTTAAGTCTGTTAATAAGGTGAATTACATTGATTTACTTTGCAATGTTAAACCAACCTTGCATTCCTGGGATAAATTCCACATTGTTGGCTATATTATGTTGCCAGATTCAATTTGCTAATTTTTTGTTAAGTGATTCTGGTCCTGCATTTATGAGGGATATTGATTTAGTTTTCTTTTATTGTAATGTTTTCATCTGGTTTTGTTTATAGAGTAATGCTGGCTTCATAAGAGTTGGAAAGTGTTTCCTTGTCTTCTATTTTCTGAAAGAGTTTATGTAAGATTTGTATTATTTATCCCCTTAATAATAGTGAATCCATGTGGTAAATCCATCTGGCCTTGGAGCTTTCTTTGTGGGAAGGTTTTACATTAGGAATTCAATTTAATAGTTATGGGGCATTTAACTGTCTACTTTATATTGAGTTGAATTTTGTAATTGTGTAACCAAGTTTTTTGATGAATGTGGGCATTTTATCCAACTTATCCAATTTATTGGCATGTCTTCAGTATCTGCAGTGATATCCTACCTTTCATTCCTGATATTGATAATTTACTTCTTCTCTATTTTTTTATTCATCAGGCTACCTAGGGGCTTATAAATTTTATTGAACTTTCCCAAAAAAGCCCAGCATTTGGTTTTATGATTTTCCCTGTTGGTTTTCTGTTTTCAATTTTATTGATTTCTGCTTCTGTCTTTATTATTTTCTTCCTTCTACTAATATTTAATTTAATTTGCTCTTTTTCCTTATTAAGTAGAAGCATGAATCATTTATTTTGGACCTTTAAAATTTTGCAATATAAGAATTTAAAGCTATAAATTTCCCTTTAAGCATTCCTTTAGTTGCATCCTACAAATTTGATATGCTGTGGTTTCATTGTATTTCAGAACAGAATATTTTCTAATATTCCTTGTGATTTCTTTGATTTATGGATTGGGTAGAAGTATATTTTTTTAAATGTACAAATATTTGGTGATTTTCCAGGTATATTTTGTTATTTATTTCTAGTTTAATCCTATTGTGGTCAGAGAACAGACTTTATTCTATCACTCCATCTAAATTTTTGGAGCTTACTTTATGAATGAGAATATTGTCTTAGTAAATGTTGCCTAGACACTGTGTCTGTTCCACAGTGATTGAGTGGAGAATTCTATAGTTATCAATTAAGTCAAGTTGTTGAGAATGTTGTTCAAGTCTTCTATTTTTATTGATTTTTTTTGTCTGCTTGTTTTATCAATTACTGAGAAAGGATTGTTCAAATTTACAACACTAATTATGGACTAATTTCTCCTTTTAGTTCTGTTAGTTTTGCTTCATGTAAATTGAAACTCTATCTTTAGATACACACATATTTATGACTGTTATGTTATCTTGATGAATTGACATTTTCATCAGTGTGAAACATCCTCCTTTGTTCCTGGTAATATTCTTTGTCCTGGAGTCTACTTGTCTGAATTTATATAGACACTCCAGCTTTCCTATGACTAGCATTTAAATGGTATAAGTTTTTCTATTGTTTACTTTTAACTTCTCTACCTTTATATTTCAAGTGTGTTTCTCACAGGTAGCATATATTTGGTCATGCTTTTTGAAAAACTTAAATCCTATTTGACAATCTCTGTCTTTTAGACTATTTACATGTAATGTATTTATTGTTTAGGCTATTTATACTTAGTGTAATTACAGATATGGTTGGGCTTGAGTCTGTCATCTTGTGCTTGTTTTCTATTTTTCCCATCTATTCTTTGTTCCTTTTCATTTTAATATCTTGCCTTCTTTTGGTTAATTTTTACTATTCCATGTTTCTCTTTTTAAATTGTTATACCTCTTTTTAAAAAGAATACTCTACAGTTCTACAATTACAATATGCACCTTTAACTTCATAGTCTACCTTCAAGTAATATTATACTAGTTTACACATATGCAAGAATCCTGTGCACTTTCATTTTCCCCTTCCCATCCTTTTAGTTTTTTATCAAATATTTTACTTCTATATATAGAGAGAGTTGTTTGTAGTTATTCACTATATTTATCATGACCAGAACTCTTTATGCCTTTGTGTAGGCCCTAGCATCCATCTGGTATCATTTCCCTTCAGCCTGAAGACCTTCCTTTAGCTTTTCTTATAGTGGAACTCAGGTGGCAATGAATTCTCTTATCTTGTGTTTGCCTTCAAAGAGTCTTTATTTCATATTCTTTTTTTTTTTTTTGGTGGTACGTGGGCCTCTCACTGTTGTGGCCTCTCCTGTTGCGGAGCACAGGTTCCGGACGCACAGGCTCAGCGGCCATGGCTCACGGGCCCAGCCGCTCCGCGGCATGTGGGATCTTCCTGGACTGGGGCACGAACCCGTGTCCCCTGCATCGGCAGGCGGACTCTCAACCATGTGCCACCAGGGAAGCCCCATATTCATTTTTGAAGGATATTTTTACTGGGTCTAGAATTATAGGTTGACAGTTTTTTGCTTTCAGCCTATTAAAGATGTTGTTCCATTGTCTTCTGGCTTGCATTGTTTCTGACGAGAAACCAGTTATCATTCTTTTCTTTGTCCCCCTGTAAGTAATGTGTCTTTTTTTCCCTGACTGTTTTTAAGATTTTTCTCTTTATCATTGGTTTTCATCAATTTGATTATAATGAGTTTTGGTATTATTTTCTTTGCTTTTATTTTGCCTGAGATTCATTGAGCTTCTTGGATCTGTGGGTTTATAGTTTTCATCAAACTTGAAAAAATTTGGCCATTGCTTCTTCAAATTTTTGCCTCCACCCCCACCCCCACCCCCACAAGCTCACTTCTTCTGGGCTTTTAACCACATGTATATTGCCTGATATTTTCCCACAGCTTACTGAAGCTCTATTTATTTTTCTTCCAGTACTTCAGTTTGGGTAGGATCTGTTGTTACATCTCTGAATTCATTGATCTTTTCTTCTGCATTGTCTAATCTTCCTTTAAGCCCATTCTGAGAATTTTTAATTTTTGATATTGTATTTTTAATTTTTATAAATTCCATTTGGTTGTTTTATTATGTCCTGCATCTCTGTCCTCATTGTGTTCATGTTTTACTTTGAATATGTTTATAATAGCTGTTTTAAAGTCTTTGTTTGCTAATTACCTCATCTCTGTAGTTTCTGGTTTGTTTATATTGGCCAATTTTTTTTTCCTAATTGTGGGTAATATTTTCTTGGGTAATATTTTCTTCCCCTTTCAAATATCAAGTAATTTTTGACTGGATGCTGGACTTCATGAACATTACATTATTGAGTGTCTGGATTTTGCTGCCTTCCATTACAGTGCATTGAAGTTTGTTTTGGCAGCGAACTTACTGGTGGATCAGCTTGACCCTTTCAAGCCTTGTTCTTATATTTTCTTAGGGTGAACCTGGACTAGCCATTTCCCTAATGTTAGTTTAGCCCAACTACTGAGGTGTGACCTCCTAGAGTCTCAATTGAATATCCCAGGTTTTCACTGAGTTCCCTCCACTCTGGCTGGTTGAAGCTCAAATATCTCTCAGCCCTGTGTGAGATGTAGGAATTATTAAGCTTACAGATCCCCCATAGTTTTCTCTAAGCAGCTTAATGGAGTTTTGCCTTACACATGCTCAGCTTAGTGTAAAGCCAAAGACCCAAAAGGATTCCTACTCAGATATCTGGAGCTCTTTCTTTGCATAGATCCCTCTTCTTTGGTACTCTACCCAGCAAATTTAAGCCACTTTGCCTTTCTAAACTCTTTTCTTGTCCCCTCTACTCAATGAAACCACCCTACTGTGCTTATCTTTCTACCTCTAGGACCAAGACCTGAAACTTGCTTCCAGGAAGAAACCAAGGGTATTTGTAGGACTCACTTCATTGTTTCTTCTCTCAAAGGTCATTGTCCTGTACTACCTGTAGTCAAGTTTCTTTTTTTTTTTTTAACATCTTTATTGGAGTATAACTGTTTTACAGTGGTGTGTTAGTTTCTCCTGTCCTATGCGGCTTCTTCCCTCTAGCTATTTTACATTTGGTAGTGTATATATGTCCATGCCACTCTCTCACTTCGTCACAGCTTACCCTTCGCCCTCCACATATCCTCAGGTACATGCTCTAGTGGGTCTGTGTTTTATTCCCATCCTACCACTAATCTCTTCATGACATTTATTTTTCCTAGATTCTATATATATGTGTTAGCATACGGTATTTGTTTTTCTCCTTCTGACTTACTTCACTCTGTATGACAGACTCCAAGTATATCCACCTCATTACAAATAACTCAGTTTCATTTCTTTTTATGGCTGAGTAATATTCCATTGTATATATGTGCCACATCTTCTTTCTCCATTCATCTGTTGATGGACACTTAGGTTGCTTCCATGTCCTGGCTATTGTAAATAGAGCTGCAATGAACATTTTGGTGCATGACTCCTTTTGAATTATGGTTTTCTCCGGGTGTATGCCCAGTAGTGGGATTGCTGGGTCGTATGGTAGTTCTATTTGTAGTTTTCTAAGGAACCTCCATACTGTTCTCCATAGTGGCTGTATCAATTTACATTCCCACCAGCAGTGCAGGAGTGTTCCCTTTTCTCCACACCCTCTCCAGTATTTATTGTTTCTAGATTGTTTGATGATGGCCATTCTGACTGGTGTGAGATGATATCTCATTGTAGTTTTGATTTGCATTTCTCTAATGATTAATGATGTTGAGCATTCTTTCATGTGTTTTTGGCAATCTGTATATCTTCTTTGGAGTTTCTTAAAACAGTTGTTTCATGTATTTTTCTAGTTTTCTAGTTACTTATGGTAAGAGGGTGAGTCTAATACCAGTTACTCTGTCATTTTTGGAAGCAGAATTCTTGTCTGCCATGTTTATGCTATATTTTTATTTTTATTTTCAAATAAAGGGCGGTCTATCATGAAAATAATTGCCATATGTTAAGGTATGTAGATTGTCCTTGTATCAGAATCAACTGTGTTGCTTTTCCCAATTACAGATACCTGGGCTTTGAGGTTCCAGGCATCATATTTTAAAAACCTTTACAGGTGATTTTTGATACACAACAAAAGCCAATAATCACTGGTCTAGTAAGCTTAAATCTAGTGTGACTTTGGTGAACTTAAAGGAGGTATTCTACAACCTGTACTTAAGTTAGTGACACCCTGTGAAAATAGAATAAAAAGTTAGAGGAGTAGGACCTCCTAGATATCCCCACCATCCACATATAAAGCATTAATTTCTGGCAGAGCAGGAGTTTTTGGAGCTCTGATCAAGTGCTATGGCCATTTCACGTTCTAATTTGTTTGTACCTGTGCCATAACAGTTGTTATGTAGTTTAAATCTTACTTTTATCTAAAAATGTCATGAACTTTTTCTTAATATTTATAAAGTGATCTGCAAATATTCTCATAATACATGGATTCAGAGATGGTTAGCAGATTTCATCTTGTACGCCAACTCTGTTTTGATTGGTGGTGACTTCCTGGAGCTCAGTGTTGAGAAATATTTTAAGGCCAGTTCTGGACTCAGCAGGAAAGAATGCTCTTATCTGTCATGAGATTGGGATTTGAGGAATGGGGTACACGTTCCATGTATTTGCAACTTCTGTACTGGTTGAAGGCACTCCTTTTTCTCTAGATTTCTCTAATTACACAAGAAAACTTGTTGCTACTCTATCTTGACTTTTCCACATGTATGAAACAAATATGGAATGTCTTTATTAAAATTATTTCTTCATTCATCCATTCCTTACTCATTTCATTTCCTCTTTCTTTCTCTCAAAAGATATAATCAATATGATATTATGTTATTATAGTAATAGTTATAGTCTGTACTTCTTTTAAAATAAATAGACCCACTGTGTATTTTTTTTAAGGTCACTGGTTCTGTTGACCATATTTTCCTGAATTCCAAATCAGACACCTAATCTTATTCCTGGTCTAACAATAGGATAGAAGAATTGAAGTTGGGACACTGTTAGAAAATTTTATAAAATGTTCAGAGCACAAATTAGGCTCAGATCATTAATAACAAATATTTTGAATTATAATTAGACATGTAACTAAGAATATCTTCTCATCTGCAGATTTTTATATATTAGGCCAACCATGGTCCTATAGGATTAGAATATGGCGATTTAGAAAAATGTCCTACTTTCAAACATAAAATCCTATTACTTTTTTTTTTTATGGTGGAATATTGTTAGCTAAGTGCCTTGGGCTACAGAATCATCTGGATGATGAGAAGTAATTGTAATTCTCTTTCTGATCTGTCTCAGATCACTTGGCTCTTGTCCTCATTCTGTGTGTGTACTGTGTTGAGGAGCTGGGTATTAGCAGACTAGCAGAGGTTTAGACTGTGGGTAATGTGTGAGAGAGATGCATTTCATTTGGGCAAGAAACTCATCTTTGCAGTCTCCACATTTAATGGGGATGGGTGGGAAATGGAATGGTGGAGGTTGCCTTGCCACTCATTTCAGTTATTATTAATCTGAAACACTTCCTGGTGCCAAATATCTAGGATGTTTAGCATAGTATACTATAGTGAAAAGAGCACAGTTTTGAGAACCAAGAGATATATGTTCTAGTTGCAGCTTGTCATTTACTAACTCTGTGACCATAGCAAACTACTTAACCTTTTAAATTTTAACTTACACATAAAATGAGGTTAATAATCTGCTGTATCTATTCCACAGGGTTGTTGGGAGGATCAAGTGAAAACATAGATGTAAAAACTTCTAAGAATTTACTAGTGGTGTATCATTGTGAAATAATATTATGGTATTGGGTATGCCACCTTATATCAGCTTGTCTCTCCTCATGGGAAAATGGATGGGGTTGTGATATCTTTGCTTAATTTAAAAATACTTCATAGATTGAAAAAAATAATAATTTTTTTAGGAAAGCTTCTGATGATGGTTCTATTTAAGGAAAACTAGTGAAGTATCTACTGTGTTTTTCCTAGGGCACGAATAATGTCAGTGAGAAATACTCATCAGCTATGCTTTGCTTTACAGCTTGGAACCCCATCCACTGCCAGCACACTGAATGCCACAACGCAATTAACAAACCAGCTGTGAAGGTACTGTTTTATTAGACATGGTGCTATATTATATTGTCAGTGGTCAAATTATCAGGAGCAAATTGCTGAATGTGATGGAGATTGCATCCTTCTCTGTAAAGCAGAAGCCTGTACTCTGTGGTCATCTCAAATTACTGTACTCTCCTTTGATCTGACTGTACTCTGGTGGATTGGTTCAAGACAGAGCAATGAATAGTGATACCTGCAGATTTGGCTCTGAGTTCATAGCCAAGTGCTGTGGAGAACTGGGCTAATTATCAGAATAATCCTGGTGAAACACTTACATAGTCCTTGACTGATTTCTGTCTGGGCTAATAAACTCAGGGAAATGTACTTTGGCCCTGTTTTCATGTGTTTGCTGCAAGTTATGAGTGGTCTAGTGTGTGACTATGTGAATTCAAGAGTCGTAGGACAAAAACAGATAAAATTGTTAAGTCTTAGCTCAGATCACAGATGTGACTTAGTTGAAATGACTGAGAGGTAGTTGGACAGCAAACACATGGAAAATTACAATAGAGGTAAGGGAACAGTGGTTTAGAGAGGTCAAGTCACTCTCCTAAGGTCACGCAGACAGAACTAGGTACCTTGACTCTCAGCCTTATTCTTTTCCTACCACATCTAATTGGTTCTGTCCTGTTATAATCCTGAATCTTTGAAGTTGAAAATTAAGAAAGATAATTACACCACTTAACAAAATTACTTATGGTATATTTGTCGGATACAACACTTGGCTGGAGAGACCTGTGTCTGGATTTACAAGGGTTAATTTTTATATTCTGGAGAGTGGGAGTTAGGTCAAGTGATTAGAGTTCAAGTTGCTTTTTAGAACCTATTGTCAAGGAAGTTTGCCTCTCTTGTTCTATAGAGAGGTAGATTGTAAAGATTATCAAATAATAGAAAAATAATACTCTCATTTTATAGAAACAGAGTAGAAGAGGTAAAATGAGATATAAAAAATATAAATATAAATGGAACCAAAAAGAAATCTATATGGAATAAAACATGTATTTCATATACCAAAAATGGCACAGGAGTGCCAATTATCACATTGTCAACTAGGTATATCTTACCAACAAAGGGCATCCTTATATTATTATGCTTGATCTCTGCTTTTGATGAAAGTAAATTGAATGAATTTATGCTGAGAAAGAGCAGGTGAGGGTAACCCAACAAAGGAAGCTTAGTCCTCTCCCATTCTACAATGTGTACTCTTCCTCTGAACTTCTATAAACATTTGTGGTTCAAAGGTACTTTTCTTTGGTGTGAGGACATTTTGAGCTAAACACAGGTGAGTTCATATATTATTCAGCTTAATTCTTCACCGTGGTGAGACTTTCACAATTCCCGTAGTTTCTATATCTGTTCTTTCTTCTTTCTGCCTAAGTTACAATGCCCTCTTTTCGTTCACCCAGACATAAACGGAAAGGAGGTACTGAAAATCTGTTTAATTTTTCCAGTTATTTTTTCCTTGATTTTACGTCAGACTGCATTCTCGGGAGTCCTCTGACTTCCTGATTAGTAATGGTTTTTGGCTTCCTTCCCACAGAAGTCATAATGAATTAGAAATTCTCCCTCTCCTTAGGCAAACAGCCCAGTCTACTCCTCTGGCCTGCCCTCACTTTTCTCACAGGCCGTTCCCTATAGCCAGTCCTCCAGGATAAACCAAACCGGTTATCCCACTTTCTGTCATTTTTTAATTGAGGTAAAATTCACATAACATAAAACTAACCATTTTAGAGTGGACAATTCAGTGGCATTTATCACATTCACCATGTTGTACAACCACTACCTCTATCTAGTTCCTAAACATTTTTCTCACCCCCCCCAATTTTACTTTCTCGATCCCAGTTTTCTTAAAGGGCTTCCTTTTACATTTTCACCCTATGCTTCCCAGAAAGGGAATATTCTTGTTGCCATTTCCTGTGCAGGGGCTGTTTTTGTACGACCACCGGTCTGGCTCAGGGTTGTTCTTTCTTTACAATATGAGCACTCCACAAACCCACAGAGATATGAGCATACGACATGTAGATCAAGGGTACCCAACATCCAGATGCTTACAGAATAATGTTAAATGAAAAAGAAATTATGAAGTGTATAGTATGATGCAAATGTAGTTTAAAAATTACATATATGAATTTTATATTCATCTTCATAGTGAACACCAACCAGTAATTCTCATCAAAATGTTACCAGTGATTGCATTGAGATGGAGGGGTAATGAGTTATTTAAATTTTCTTCTTTCCTTTTCTTCATTTTCTGAAGCCTCTACCTTGGGCATGTATTATATTTACAGACAGAAAATAACCATTTTTAAATGTAACAGTCAGATATGAACATATTAATGTGGATGTAAACTGACCTGTTCAGTGCAGAACAGGATTGACACTACTAGCCACAAATCTGAAGGGTCATGTTAATTCATTTAACATGTCAGAGGTCAACTAGCTAACCTCTAATGACTCTTTGTAGTTCTAACATCCTAGGAGTTTTTACTTTGGAATGGAATGAAAAAATATCTTTACCTGACAGAGGTATCAATGACTCATTAGAAATGAGAGTAAAGTAACTATGCTGAAGAAGAGGTCTACATGGAGTGCATGGGAAAAACTCAGGGAAAATGGATTTATTTTCACAAAAAGCCTAATATCTCCATAATAGTGAGTTATACCTCTAGGCAGTAATGAACCAAACTTGGGTCTGCTCGCCTGTGTACAGTAAAGCCAATCTACTGATACCGGCTTGTGGTGAAAGAAAGCACAGCATTTATTGTAAGGCGCCATACAAGTAGTCTGGGGTCAGCTAGTGCTGAAAACACACAAACTCTCTGGTGGGTTTCAGCAAAGCATTTATAAAGGCCAGGTGGGGGCAGGGGGTAGGGGTCGCAGGGTCCGTGATCAGCTCGCACAATTCTCCAATTGGTTGATGGTGAGGTAACACGGCGATGTCACGGGGTTAACATTATCAATCCTTAGGTGCCAGTAGGTCTGGGGGCTACAAAGTGCTCGTGATCATCAAGTAGTTAATTTCTTCCATTTAGTGGTGGTTTTAGTATCTGTAAAACAACTCGGGAAATGTTCATCAGATATTGTTATATAACTAGGTATTTCGGAGAGGAGCTACAGCAGAGGATATGGGGGAAGGGTCTGTCTCAGGAAGGCCCCAAAAGGTCCTGCTCAGTTACATAATGATTTGCCAAATAGAAAAGCATTTATATATATATATATATATATATATATATATAATTTTTATTTTTTTTGCAGTAGGTTGCAAAAAAGTACTTTTAAGGCAAGAGCCAAAAGTTATGATAGGATCCTAAAATGAAAGTATGTTGGAAATTATAGTTCATTATATCCCACTCTGCTTTTTGGTTTTACTTGGTCCTATTTGAAAATCACTTTATGAAATATTTGAATCCCAGATAATCAGCTAACACAGGAGTCAGCAAACTGGCCGCAGTTAAATATGGCCTGCTGCCTGCTTTTGCAAATAAAGTTTTATTGGAACACAGCTGTGCTCTTTTGCTTACATATTGTCTCTGGCTGCTTTTATTCTACAACAGCAGAGTTGAGTAGTTGTGACAGAGAACTTATGCCCACGAAGCCAGAAATAGTTACTTCCCGGCCATTTACAGAAAGTTTGCCAATCCCTGATTTAACACACCAGAAAGTAGTTATTCACTGTATCAAAGGAAGCATGAAACTTACCTAAGGAAAATTTTCACACTGGGCCTTTAGCACCAGGGAATATATAATTTACAGATTTTGATGGTATAATTATTTAAATTTAGGAATTCTAACTCTTATTTCCCCAACCATTGAAACTCCTAAGGGTTTTAACTTTAAACGACAGGCTGCTTGGGTCATAAGTTCGGCTCATTTATCCCCTTCAAATCATTTAAAAAAAACAAAAAGCCTAAAGAAAAGGCAGAGTGAAGTTCTAGAAGAATTTGTGTACTAGGCATGTTAACTGCATATTCAGCTGTAGCATAGATTGATTATTTCTTGAAGGGCAGGAATAGAATTCAAAACAACTTTGAGACTTCCCTGGTGGCGCAGTGGTTAAGAATCCGCCTGCCAATGCAGGGGACACAGGTTTGAACCCTGGTCCAGGAAGATCCCACATGCCGCGGAACAGCTAAGCCCGTGTGCCACAACTACTGATCCTGAGCTTTAGAGCCTGTGAGCCACAACTGCTGAGCCCGTGCTCCACAACTATTGAAGCCCGTGCGCCTAGAGCCCGTGCTCTGCAACAAGAGAAGCCACCGCAATGAGAAGCCCGTGCACCACATAGAAAAGTAGCCCCCTCTCACCGCAACTAGTGAAAGCCCGCATGCAACAACAAAGACCCAATGCAGCCAAAAATTAAATAAATAAATAAATTAATTTTTTAAAAAAAGACAACTTTGGTGAGACTTCCCTGGTGGCTCAGTGGTTAAGAATCCACCTGCCGGGCTTCTCTGGTGGCGCAGTGGTTGAGAGTCCGCCTGCTGATGCAGGGGACACGGGTTCGTGCCCCGGTCCGGGAAGATCCCACATGCCGCGGAGCGGCTAGGCCCGTGAGCCGTGGCCGCTGAGCCTGCGCGTCTGGAGCCTGTGCTCCGCAACGGGAGAGGCCACAACAGTGAGAGGCCCGCGTA
>NC_041224.1:171795324-171810180 GCF_002837175.3 Physeter macrocephalus
ACTGAAGCCCGCGCGCCTAGAGCCCGTGCTCCACAACAAGGGAAGCCACTGCTATGAGAAGCCTGAGCACCACAACAAAGAGTAGCTCCCACTTGCCACAACTAGAGAAAGCCCGCGCGCAGCAACGAAGACCAGCGCAGCCAAAAAAAAAAAAACGGACGTTGGTAAGTCATAGACATTTAAACCAATGCAAAGTACAAAATTCATTTTTTACTAGTTAGTGAATGTTTTGTCCATTTGATTTAAAACATCCAGATATTTGAAATATCCTAATGATCAACTTAAGATTAATACTTTAATCTCTGTACTTACACTAATGAAAACAGGCATAAATAACTCAAAATTGAACAGAGCACTACAGGGTTAAACAAACTACATTTCATATGTGGAAGAAAAAAAACTACCTGAAGTTGAAAGTTGGATGTATAGAACTTATTCCAGAGTAAGAAAAGTGAATCACTCAATGTTAGATTTAATGCTAAGTTTTCTGAATGAGGTCTATCTTGAGAAGCAAAATTCTCTACTGCCAGCATTTCGGTAACAGTTATGATTTTTAAATCTTAATAATACATTTTCCTTTTCCCAAAGAGAGATTACTGTGTTTACTGCATTAAAGAAGGAGTTACTATATGAGTAATACAGAAGCAATTTGAGCAGCCACTGAACTGGATGGTTTTTTTTTTTTAATTTATTTTTGGCTGTGTTGGGTCTTCTTTGCTGCGTGTGGGCTTTCTCTAGTTGTGGTGAGCTGGGGCTACTCTTCGTTGCGGTGTGCGGGCTTCTCATTGTCGTGGCTTCTCCTGTTGCGGAGCATGGGCTCTAGGCGCACAGGCTTCAGTAGTTGTGGCACATGGGCTCAGTAGTTGTGGCTCGCGGGCTCTAGATCGCAGGCTTAGTAGTTGTGGCGCACGGGCTTAGATGCTCTGCAGCATGTGGAATCTTCCCGGGCCAGGGCATGAACCTGTGTCCCCTGCATTGGCAGGTGGATTCTTAACCACTGAGCCACCAGGGAAACCCACAAGATGATTTTTTATCTTTATAGAATGAGGGTGGATTTCTTTCTTTCTTTTTTTTTAAAATTAATTATTAATTGTTTGCTGCGTTGGGTCTTCGTTGCTGTGCGCGGGCTTTCTCTAGTTGTGGCGAGTGGGGGCTACTCTTCGTTGCAGTGTGCGGACTTCTCATTGTGGTGGCTTCTCTTGTTGTGGAGCAAGGGCTCTAGGTGCACGGGCTTCAGTAGTTGTGGCTCAGTAGCTGTGGCTCACGGGCTGTAGAGCGCAGGCTCAGTAGTTGTGGCGCACGGGCTTAGTTGCTCCGTGGCATGTGGGATCCTCCCGGACCAGGGCTTGAACTCATGTCCTCTGCATTGGCAGGCGGATTCTTAACCACTGCACCACCAGGGAAGTCCAGAGTGTGGATTTCTTGACACTATTTGTGACTTGAATTGCAAATAACAGGAGAAATGAAAAACCACAGCAGCCACATTTAAACCTCCAATGTGGGAAAACAGTTATAGGTTGAATGGATTTTACTGAAAATATTTATTCTACTTTGCTTTCGAAAATCTATTATCGAAACATTTGTGTGCTTGATATAGGGAACGTGATAAACAGGAGAGTTCATTCTGTCTTTTCGTGTGTTTCAGATGTGTATAGACCCCTCTCTGTCTGTAGCTTTGGGTGATAAACCACCCCCATTGTATCTCTGTGAAGAATGCAGCCAGAGGATTGCAGGGTAGGTATAAGAAAAGGAAATAGGGCTACAATGAGAAGAGAAGAATAATCACTTCGACTTTAATTGGTTATGTTACCTTCATTTTCCACTAGGCTCTCTATTTTTTAAAGGTTAGTTTGTCAGATATTTAATATATATCAAACTTTCATTTGAAAAGATTTCAGCTTTGAAAAATTGCAGTATTTCTCTCCAGGTGACAAGAGAAAGCAATTCCACTTAATAAAGCAGCTCCACTTTTCAAGTGACCCTGTGAAAAAGGCCACAGAGAAAAATAAAAGAAAGCTGTGGTTTTCAAACATGACGTAAAATTCATACGGGTTTTCTATGCTTGTTCGTTTCACAGAATCACACTCAGCTTTGTACAAATCATGCTGTATTTTGGTTGACTTAATTAGCATCTGGAAAGTATCATTTAAAGATAACTGAATATGATGAAACGCCTATAATTTATAATTTAGATGGAATGCATTAGACATTTAAAAAGTTTATTATGATAGTGTTCTTAATTACACATCCTTTGTATTAAAAGCCTTTTAGCAATAGCGTGCAGCTTATAAACATTCATGTGGAAGGGTAACATTGCAACAAAGTTCAAAAATGAATTCTGTTTTTCTTTATAGGGACCACAGTGAATGGTTGATTGATGTTCTTCTGCCGCAAGGTATGGCTTACTTCCGAAGGGATGAGTAATGAGTAATCATGACTAATGGCACTCCTTTTATACTGTTTTATTTTACAAAGACAGCAACCAAAGTATTACTTTCTGCGCATATTCACTGATATGAAGCATGATATCAATGTCTTGCTGGTAATATACCCGTACATTTAATAATGAGGGAAGAGGTATCATCTCCACCACAATTAGAGGTAGGTGTTGGAATTAGGATTCTGTATGACCAAAGCTGGATTCTGCCTTAAGGGGTTTTCTGTGTATATAACAGGTGTTGTCAGTGATATGTTTGCTGTGCAAGTCAGAAAGGAAATAAGGAACATCAGTGAGAAGAGCATAAATAACGGGTCTTTCTCCTGCCACGGTTACCAGCTTTGAGTTTTTAGGGAAAATTATTTAATCTCTTTGAGAGTCAGTTTCCCCTTCAGTAAAATGAGGATAAATATATCTGACCCATCTCAATGAAAAGATGAGATTGTAATGCTTGAAGTTTGTTAGAGCTCTGAAAGCTGTGCCTGATAAGTTGGCAGGTTGCAGACAAAGTGTTTCCCTACACATGGGGAAACAGGTATTCCAGCCACCTAATTGCAGGATGAAATGACCAGGAAAAATACTTAGCAGAGGAAAGATGAAAAGTGGAAAAAGCTGGGGGCATACTGAGCACAGATCAGGCACCCAGGAAGAACTTGATCTATAACTTAAGAGGTAGATAACAAAAGAATTTTTATGAAAGGCCTCACTTAAAAAGAAATGTAAAAACCTCATGTTAACTAAATTCGGTAAGCACTTTTTTCAAAACTTAAGGTCTTTGCCTGATGATAATTACACTCCTTCTTTGTAGTCTAACTCTTAATATTAGGTTATCTCAACCTGAAGAAATAAATTGTTTAGTGAGTGCTCTGCATCTGTAAAATGGGTCAATAATGTCAGCCTCTATATCCTTTAAAGAGACATTAAAAAATTTTATATAAGAATATCTGTAAAAAGATTTGGGCTTATAAGGGTAAAGGTAACCTTTTTTTCCCCTTAAATTAGTGAACTTCCAGTGCTCCGAGGTAAAACCCATAGTCAGGTTCTAAACTACGTTTTAAATTTCAGATATGTTGCTGAATTCTGGCCATCATCTGCAGATGATATTCATCTGTGGAAGAAAACTGATAATAACTTTTCATTATTTATCCAGAGATGTGACCCATTAACCTCAGGTTAAGATAAACTACAAGATATCAAACTGTTAAATAACCGTTAATTATACAAAATCAGTTTTAACAACTGAGTTGTTAATTTCATTGATTTGACATCCGCTAATTCATAATTTCCAGACAGAGTTTGGGAGACATTTATCTTTGATCTTTTTAATAAATTGTGACATAGGCATTTAGTCTATTTTTTGAGCACTTACTATTTCATGGGAAATGTTAACAGATTCTTGGAAAAATTATTTTCAGTTTCTCTCAAGCATCAGTTTTCATGGAAATAATTGGTATGCCCACTAAAAAGTTTTTATCCATTTATTAAAGTCAATCCTGAAGTACTAAAGTAATTTGACAGCCTTACTCCAGCTGGCCAATCCATGGGTTTGAAATTGCTTTCTCTTAAATAAGCCTGCAGCTGGTTTTGCACTAGTTAAGGACTGATATAAGTTGATAGTTTGAGTCTAATTCATCCAAGTTATTAAGTTTTTTTCTATAGTTCTGATATAGCAAATCATCTCCATGGTGAAACTCTAAGCATATCACATCAACTCAGTGTCATAGCATAATGGAAGAACAGTAGACAGGGAATCCAGGGACATTTGCTCCAGATTGGCCTGTACCATTGATGGCCTGTGTGACTCTGAAGAAGCCATGTAACCCTCAATTTTGTTCTCTGTCAAATGAGGGGGTGAGGTTAAAGTTATTTGATCTGAATTCTAAGTCATGTCTGAGAAGATTGAATTATTTCTAAGAATAGGTGAAAATATTTGCAGCCTCATTAAACATACCACAGGTATTTTTAACCTCATTAAACATAAGTAGATTACAGTTTATGAGAGAAGGGAGAAGCTGTTTTGGCCAAGTCTGGAGGTTGTGTCACTAAGCTTGTTTTTTGCTCACCTTGGTGGCTGCCCTTATTTAAAACGGGCTCTCTTTCTTTGTTGATATTTTGTGTACCTTCCCCTTACAGCTGAAATATCTGCTATATGTCAGAAGAAGGTAAGAGCAAACCATCTGTGTGGTGGGGCATGATTGCTGTGTTTGTATGTAAATTCATTCATTGACATCTGCCTCATTTCTGCACCATGGTTTCCCAGTATGTACTTGTCACTGTATTTGTGAAGGGGGAAAGGAAATAATTCAGCATGCAAGATTGCTGTGTCTGGATGG
Source organism: Physeter macrocephalus (assembly GCF_002837175.3). Taxonomy (NCBI): domain Eukaryota; kingdom Metazoa; phylum Chordata; class Mammalia; order Artiodactyla; family Physeteridae; genus Physeter; species Physeter macrocephalus. The sequence continues at coordinate 171,800,095 of NC_041224.1, forward strand.
TCTCTATTTACATTTCTGCTTTTGCTTACCCATCTATGCACAGTGTTTTTGAAAAGTAATCTGAACTAGAAGCATATGTGTAACTCTGGGATAGAAGTCTAAATACAAAAAGGTTTGAGTGACAATGCAATACATGCAACTTAACTTTGGTAAAGGATGATCGTGTTTGCTAAAAGTCTTTATTGTTTGGAAGTGGAATGCAAATAGTCCAATATATGTGTGTCAGAAACATACCCAGACCAAGTATATATGGAAAATATTAATTTATATGTAAGTTGAATGATATCTCTAGTTAATGATTCCACTTTCGAATAGCCACTGTTCATGACAGTTTCCCTAAGCCATTTCCATCTTCTTTTCTTGCTCCAGTTGTTGAAAAGTACAAGAGAAGGTAGTATGGTGTCATACAAAGAACTTTGGACTAGTTGGTTGTGATACTTGGGTTCTGGTCAGCTCTATTCCCACCTAGCTATGAGACTATGTACAAGTCATTTAAGCTTTTTGGGAGTTGGTTATGAGTGGATACCTTTGGAGGGCTGTTTCAGTTATCTATTGCCACCTAGTAAACCATCCTAAAATGTGCTGGCTTATAACAACAGACATTTATTTGATCACAATGCTGTGGATCGGCAGTTTTGCCTATGCCCGCCTGGGTAGTTCTCTTGATAAACTCCTCTAGGCTCACTCATGTATTGATATTTGCAGTCAGTTAGTGGGTTTGCTGGCAACTGGTTGGTCCCAGATGACTTTACTCCCATGTCTGGGGCCTCAGCTGGGATGGCTGGGATGACAGCTGTGTCTGGCCCTCCCTCTTTCCATTAGGTGTCTCATCTTCCAGGAGGCTAGGCTGGGTATGTTCACAGGGTATCAGTGTTCTGAGAAAATGAGAGAGGAGGTTGCAAGGCCCTTTGAGCCTGAAGCTCAGTAGTCACACAGCATCACTTCTTCTTTTTTTTTTTTTTTATACAATATTAAATGTTATGTTTTATCACATTTACAATGCTGCGTTTCCAAGCATTATACTATAGAAAGAAGAACACTCATTACTAATTTCTAAATCATAGTTTGTATCATATACCTTTTATTCTAACACAGCATCACTTCTGCTGCATTCCATTGGCCAAAGCAAGTCCAAAGGACAGCTCAGTTTCAACGAGTGGGGAAAGAGACTCCTCCTCTTTATAGAAGAAGCAGCAAGAATTTTGTGGTCATATTTAATGTACCACAATCTACCCTCTGGGCATCATTACTTACATTCTTTCCATGTGCCAGATACTCTCAGCACCTTATAAGACTTCCAGAAGTCTTACCCATTTATGGCTTCAGGCTTAAAGTCCATTGTCTTATGATCTGCATCTGGTCTGGTCACTGATGAAACCCCTCGGGTACGAATTTTCTTGAATCAGAGACCTGTGAACTAAAAAGGCAAGTTACATACCCAACACAAAATGCGAGACAGGGATTGGATAACAGCAATAGACCTCTGTTCAGAAAGAGGAAGGGGAAGCAGATAGTTGTTACTAGTCAATAGCAGCTCCAGCCATGAACATGTCAACAGTTCCTCTGTCTTTAAGGAATAGCAAATGTGCCTTGATTAGGATCTGATTTTGCTTCCTGAGAATAGTTTCCTAATTCATTTCTTTCCTGGGATCTTTGCTCCACTCTCTAAGACATCTTTCCTTTATAATAAGAAATGGCCCATGTTGCAGCTGAGTAACCCTCTCAGTCTGCTTCCTGCATGTAGAAGTTGGGGTTCCATAGACCTCTTTTCATGTTGAACTGTGTCTGTCCCGTTTGGTCTGCTGGTGGTGCTTTTGCTAGTATATCTCTCTTTGTTTGTTTGTTTGTTTGTGTGTTTGTTTTTTGCGGTAGGCGGGCCTCTCACTGTTGTGGCCTCTCCCGTTGCGGAGCACAGGCTCCGGACGCACAGGCTCAGCGGCCATGGCTCATGGGCCTAGCCGCTCCGCGGCATGTGGGATCTTCCCTGACCGGGACACGAACCTGTGTCTCCTGCATCGGCAGGCGGACTCTCAACCACTGCGCCACCAGGGAAGCCCAATATGACTCTCTTTAAAACTTTGTGGATTTTCAATGAATCTAATTGGGGTTCAGTGCCCTCAAAGCCACATCTATAATTCTTTTTGAGTATAGAAATTCCTTCTATACTTTGGGCATTTCAGCCCTTAACATTATTAGAAGCCCTGTTCTAGCTTAGAGGCTCAACTGGGCATTGCCTTATATAGCTTTCTGAAGTTTTAACAAGGGATCATATAGTCATTCAGCATACTTTTGATTTCATTTTTATTCCGAGGCTATTTCCTACTTTGAGAATCTTTTACAAGCTGGAGAGACTGGGATGAGAAACAGTTTTGTTTCTAAATTGGCATTTCCTGGCTCTGGTGGTATACGTAACATACTTGACACCCAGGGTGTATCATTTTTTTATCACTCCCCTCCTTTGTATGACAAAATTATTTTCAGTAATAAGGTTAAAATTAGCACATTTTTATTACTTATCCTTTAGTAAATGTTGTGTTTTATATGAAAGTTAATTTGGAGAACTTTCCTTAAGTTCCTAATAGATCAGAGTTGTTTGAGCTTGCTTTAGGCAAAGTTTGTGTCTTTCAGTACTACATATTCGGTACTACATATTCCTACATTTGAATAGTAGGTTTGAGATAAACATCAAGATTGTATCAAATACAACATTGTAAATCAGCTATACTTCAATAAAAAAATAAATTAAAAAAGATTGTATCAAATAAGCATCAAGAGACAGATGCTTTATTTCAATTCTGCTGTTCTGTGAGACCACTTGGAATTATTTATTTATGTTTAAAATTCAAAGCAGTGACACAGAGTGGCTAGAGTGAACCTTTGAAAACATGCCCAGCTGAATCTGAACCTAAGGGAAATCTCTCTAATTTACTTTTGAAATGAATGCATGTAGCTGAGTCCACAGGGTTTAGGACTGATTGTGGCTTGGAAATATATTATTAAAACTTACTAGGAACCACAGCAATTGTTTAGAACTTTGACCAACCAAAGGTTATTTAGGGGCAAAATTTTTTATTGCTGTTATTATTTAGAATTGATGGCACATGGGGATAAGACAGGTTGACTTTTAGTTGATATTCCAGATATTAACATACGCAGTATGTCCAGATACTACCTGAGAAATCACTCAAAATGTAGCAGCATGAAACAACAACTATTTAATTATGCTTACAGATTCTGAGGGTCAGGGATTTGGACAGGGCACAGTCCACAGCCTCTCTCTGCTTGATGATGTTTGGGGCCTCATCTGGGAAGACTTGAATAGTTAGGGGCTGGAATTATCTAGAGACATCTAGATCGTATGTTTGGGCTCTGGGATGGGGTGACTTGAAGGCTGGGCTTAGAGTAGAGACTTATATATTGCCTCTCCATGTGCCTTGGCCATGGCACAGTTCTGCGAAGAGTACCCTGATGAGGAAGCTTCTGAAGAGAGAATATTCTAAGACAGCAAGTTGGAAGCTGCATGTCCTTTTAGAATTTGCCTTGGGAGTCATGTGAGTATCACTTCTGCCATGCTCTCTTGGTTGAAGCAGCCACAGACCATCCAGATTCAAGGCTCATGAAAGCATATCTGAGGAACTAAACCAAAAGAGCCTCACCCACAGCTGGACTTAGTTTAGACGAGAAGACCTTGGACCTCCAGCCAGGAATTTGCATGTGGGAAGAATGTAAATAATTTGTGACCAGAAAATAGGATTGGAAATTGCAGGCCTTAAACGTCGGGACTTTATTATAGCTAATAACTACCCACTAAACCCATATCCACATCCTATTGTTTATGTAACATTGGGAATCCCAGAGGAACAAAGACTAACTATAACTGAAAGGAAGAAATAAACACTAACAATATACTCCGATATAATCCACCCTGCTAGTGATGTGGTTTGGTTTGGTTTGGTTTGGTTTGGAGAAGCCCCAAACCAGTAAGGATTCATGTGCTTCCAGAATGAAATTTAGTATGTGAAAGAGAAAGAAAAGGCACAAAGCAGGAAAGATACCTCACTTGGAGAAGTCAGGGCTGACTTGGATGCTGAAGAAGACTTGGGCTTCAGATGCAGAGGAAGCACACTGTATTTTAACAAATAATTTTTTAAAACTTGTTAATAAAAGGGAAAAAAGATCATAAAAAATTTAAACTTGCTTTTATGATTTATTGACCTGAGTCCTGTTCAGAAAATGAGATTTCCCAGCACTCGTATCCAAAGCCTTGTGCTAAAATCAAAGTGGAACAAGGCTTACTTTGAAATGGTTGTTCCGATAGGCAATTCAATACATTGTCAATGTTTGGATATAGGTTTTGTGCTTGCCTTCTTCCTTCTTCTGTCTCTGCACTTCCCAAGATATCTGTCACGGAAGGTTCTCAGTCTTCCCCAAGCCCTGAGTTCATAATGGCTTAGGATATTATTTCCCCTATTATATTCCATCTTTAAAAAAAAATTTATTGGATTACAGTTGATTTACAATGTTGTGTTAGTTTCAGATGTACAGCAAAGTGATTCAGTTATACATATACATATATTCATTCTTTTTCAGTATGTTCCATCTTAATAAGCTCTATTGAAAGACTGAAATGCTCTCTTGACACAAGACATTGATTATGTGGTGGTGACATCTCTAAAAGGCTTGGGCACAGTTTTGTGCAGAGGTCAGGGATATTTCCTGATTGCTCCTCAAATTGCATTATGTGGGCGCTGCCTTTCTCCCCTGCTTCTTGTCAGGGCAGCTCTGATAATAAACCCCCCTGAGCTTCAGAATCTCTCTTATACTGCACCACTTTTCTCACTTCATCTGTTGACTCCTTTCCTCTAGTTGATGTCAGCCGCTGAGTCTGTGAATGGTTCTTGCTGTGTTTTGATGTTCCCGTGGTGTCCACTGACATATTCTTTAGGTCTTGATAGAAAAAGTGCCGGTGGGGATGGACAGGCCAGCTTTGGGGTCATCAGCTCGGTGCAGCACAGCTCCCTGCCTGTCCTTGAATGCACCAAGGACAGATGAGCTGCAGTGGAAATCGGCCCTTTAGGTGGTGGATAAAATAATTTTGAAAGTTTATTTTAGGGGTTAAAATTGTTTGTTTCCGACTCTGATGTGCCGTGATGCACTCTCTCTGGACCACAATTTTAATCTTTTTTCATATTTCTGCTGAAAACTCTTGAAACGCTAACTTGAAATAATCCAGGAAGCCCCCCATGCCCCATGGCTGAGGTCACTTTACAGAGGACTTTTCAACACAGTTTCACTCATATTTAGAATGTTTCTACCACTCACACTAATAGAAACCACTTCTCACCTTTATTTTTAACTATAGCTGAAATCTCACTGGTTAGAGATGAGACCTGCATTTTGGAAACTAGTGGCACTTCAGAAATGTGCTGCCACTTCCAGTGGCCCTTTAAGTTTCCATTTGTTCCAATTAGTACCCAAATTTACCTCAGTGGTGACTTTTAATTGATTTCACTCTTTTTCTTCTAGAACTGCAGTTCCCACGTTAGAAGAGCTGTTGTCACCTGCTTTTCAGCAGGGTGTTGTGGTCGTCACGGAAACAGGCCTGTTCGGTACTGCAAAAGATGCCACTCAAATCATCACAGTAACGAACTGGGGGCTTCCTCGGAGACCCACCTCTATCAGACCTCCCCTCCACCCATCAACACTCGGGAATGTGGTGCCGAGGAACTTGTCTGCGCCGTGGAGGCCGTGATTAGGTAACAGCTTCATTAGAAACTTACCCTGAAAGCACTGCCTTGGCTTTGAGCCACCCTGTTCACATTGAGATGTGCAATTTTATTGATTTATTTTTTAAAAAGTATTTACTTATTTATTATTTATTTTTGGCTGCATTGGTCTTTGCTGCTGCACGCGGGCTTTCTCTAGTTGTGGCGAGCAGGGGCTACTCTTCGTTGCAGTGTGCGGGCTTCTCACTGCGGTGGCTTCTCTTGTTGCAGAGCACGGGCTCTAGGCGCGTGGGCTTCAGTAGTTGTGGCACGCGGGCTCTAGAGCGCAGGCTCAGTAGTTGTGGCACACGGGCTTAGTGGCTCCGTGGCATGTGGGGTTTTCCCGGACCAGGGCTCGAACCCATGTCCCCTGCATTGGCAGGCGGATTCTCAACCAGTGCTCCACCAGGGAAGTCTGAGATGTGCAAATGTAATTCAACTTCAAGTGCCCTCAGCCGGGCAGCTCACCTTCCACAGTGTTGCAATGACGATGTTTTAATTCATTCATTCAACAAATATTTTTATCTAATGCCAGTTATGTGCCAGGCATGTATCAGACACTTGGAAGACAGAAGAGAGTAAAATGTAACCTCTGCTTTCAAGTTACCCATGTAGGGACTATAAAAACAGAAGAACGAAATTGCAATCCAGTATGGTGAGCAACTTTGACAACAAAGATGGTGATAACAACACAGAGTAGGGGGTCTTAGGGGAATGAAGTGGAGGCGCCAGCCAGAGTGAGGGGTGGGAATAAGGCTGTCCCAGACCTGACTGATAGCAGTGAAGGATGGGAGAGCTCTAGATAATTCGGTACTGGAGTAAACCAGAAGGCTGTGGAGTAAGACAGGGGCCTGATCCTGCAGGCTTCTGGCTTTTTCTCCTTATGTCACACACAAAAAAGGAAGCTTTAGAAGTGATAACCTCTAGATTTGTTCTCTTTTTGTATAATATTCACTGAGGCAAGATTTTTAAAAATTAAGAAACAATATTAGAATGCAAGTTTTAAAGCTAGGGACTAAGTCTTCTGTTTCTCTTATCCCAGTGGCTGATACATGTAGAAGTGCAATAAATGTTTGCTAAATAAAACATTACAGAAAGTTTGGAAATAGAAAAAAAAAATCAACCATACTGCTGTCATCATCATCACTTTTGCACATGTTCTTCTAGGTTTATTCAAATGCATATTTTATTTATATAACTGTAATCATGGTGTATCCACATTCTTTTTGATGTAACCTTATACCATTAGCTCTTTTCCATGTTGTGTAGTTTCCACATTTATCCTTTTTAGTGCGTACATAATATTTATCTAGATTATTTTCCTCCACCATTAGATATTTCAATTTCTTCCCTTTTTTTTTTTTTTTGCGGTGGTACGCGGGCCTCTCACTGTTGTGGCCTCTCCCGCTGTGGAGCACAGGCTCCGGACGCGCAGGCTCAGCGGCCATGGCTCACGGGCCTAGCCGCTCCGCGGCATGTGGGATCTTCCCGAACCGGGGCACGAACCCGTGTCCCCCGCATCGGCAGGCGGACTCTCAACCACTGCGCCACCAGGGAAGCCCCCCGCTCCTTTTTTTTACTGTTAAAAATAACTGATAACTATTTTTGTGTATAGTGCTGTTCCTATATTTTTTTTCTTAGGGTAGATGACCGGATGTGGTTGACTGGGTCAAAGGGTCTGAATATTTTAATGGTGCTTGATACATTACCAAACTGATTTTCAAAGAGTGTATGTGAATTTCATACCTCACTGAATGAAACTGATACTTTTTGCTACACCCTTGCCAACATTGGGTATTATTTTTTTAAATTGTCATTTGCTTAGCAAGTTGAAAAAGGAATCTTCGTTGCTCACTGTCAGGTCTTTGAATACTAGATATTAAATATTTTTTCCATCTGGGTACCAGTTCCTCAGTCTTTCCTTGTATTATGCATGTGATGTCCACACAGCTTCATATTAGATATAGGAGAAGCATTGACATCTCGTGGGATGGTTGGTGAACTAGAAGCCAGAAGGCATCAGTTCTGCTTGATTCTAATTAATTGGAGGAAGTAGCCTCTTTGTGCCTCAGTTTGTTCATCTTTGAAATGGGGATGGCGTAGAAAATAGTAAGGAACTTAGGCTTCCTCCAATTTAAAGGAGAGCAATGAGTGATGCTTGAGTACTCATGAAATAATTGCTCTGAATAGGTCATAATCTCGAATGTGTTTTTTGGCAGTCTAACTTGAAACCTCTCCCCTTTGGCAGCTTGTTGAAAGAAGCCGAGTTCCATGCTGAGCAGCGGGAACATGAGCTCAATCGCCGGCGGCAGCTGGGCCTCTCCTCTTCCCACCATTCCCTGGATAACGCTGACTTTGACAACAAAGATGATGATAAACACGACCAGCGGCTACTCAGTCAATTTGGAATATGGTTCTTAGTAAGAAAAGAAGTTAACTCTTCTCTGCTTTCTTATGTTTCATTCCAACATTGCACTGATGAGGAATTTCTTCTGTTCTTTTTAAAGAAGTAAATAGTAAATAGTGAAAAATTAAACTTAGCATAGGGACTCTATACTCTAGGACAGTGACTGCACATTGGATTTACCTGGGAAGGCTTTTAAAAAATGCCATTGCCCAGATTCCACCCCAGAATCTTGGGAACTTTTTAAAAAGCTCCCTAGTTGATTCTAATGAATAGCCAGGTGTTGAAACCTACTGTGCCAGACCCTAAACTGTTGGAAATGCACAGTTTGACAATAAACAAGTGGGAAAGTTGCTAGGGTATATTGTGAAATATTGGATTCAATATAATTTACAGATCATTCATCCCATCGACATGAAAGTTTGCTTGAAAGTTCAGTCTCTGTGGAGCTTTTTTGGAGCTTTTTTGGAGCTTTTTACGGCAAGTCTGCAATACAGCCAGAAAAATTATAGCCAAACCAGCGCAAGGAATTTGATTGCTATTGACTGATTCATCTGCAGTATTCATTCAGTAAAGATCAAACATACAGATCCAAAGTTCCAAGCATGCTGAATTTGCCAGTTCTGCAGAAAAGCAGACTTTTGTTTTTGTCCATTGGAGACATGGACTAAGTCTCCAAAGTGATACATCTCCTTTATGCTTTCACACATTTTTTTGGTTTTGTTTTGCTTTGTTTTGTTTTACCAAATTGGGGTTTAATTGTTGATTTCACATGTCTTGCTCCTAGAACTTACTATCTAATGACATACTCACTACTATTGTGAACTCCTGAAGGCAAAGATAGTGTTTTACTTATTTTTTATATTCCTGAATGCTACTTCAGTGATTAATAAGAGATTATTTCAGAATGACTGAATTACTAAATGATGAGCAGTTTTGGAAAGTCTGTTTATAATGTGGTGAACTGGAGGGGCTCTAAGGTTTCAGAATTATTACTGATAGGAAATTCTTGGCTAAATGTAATCATTTTAGAACTGAAATGTAAGTAGATTATTTTTTACCGAAGATATTTATGAAATTTGACTTTGTAGACTTAACTTCTTAAAAGTATCTAGTGCAGATTATGTAACAGATTTCTTATATGGGAAAAGCTTATAGGGAGGTGCAATCTTGAGGGGAAATTCTTACAGTCCATCTCTCTCCGTAGAGAAAAACACAGTTTCCAGGCTAAGTGGTCCTCCATCAATTTAAAAACTGCCTATTTTACCCCTTCATTTTTCTGATGAGGACAGAGAAGCCCAGAGAGGCAGTTTAACTTGCCCACAGTCACTGCTAACAACCAGTTAGTAGCAGAAGGTGGTTGGGACACACAGCTCTAGTCCCAAACTCTGATTGAGGGGCAGAGAGTGTGTGATTCAGCTTCTTCTGAAGGCCGGTCTTGGACTTCTTAACATACAATTCCTAATAGCCAGAAGGAAAGTGTACATTTAAAACTTTGGACAGATCGGAACCAAGGTGATGGAGTAGAAGGACGTGCTCTCACTCCCTTTTGCGAGAACACCAGAATCACAACTAGCTGCTGGACAGTCATCAACAGGAAGACACTGGAACTCACCAAAAAAGACACCCCACGTCCAAAGACAAAGGAGAAGCCACAATGAGATGGTAGGAGGGGCGCAATCACAGTAAAATCAAATCCCATAACTGCTGGGTGGGTGACTCACAGACTGGAGAACACTTATACCACAGAAGTCCGCCCACTGGAGTGAAGGTTCTGAGCCCCAGGTTGGGCTTCCCAACCTGGGGGTCCAGCAATGGGAGGAGGAATTCCTAGAGAATCAGACTTTGAAGGCTAGCAGGATTTGATTGCAGGACTTTGACAGGACTGGGGGAAACAGAGACTCCACTCTTGGAGGG
>NC_041224.1:171812122-171814277 GCF_002837175.3 Physeter macrocephalus
AAGCCTACCTCAGGAAACAAGAAAAATCTCAAATAAACAATCTAAACTTACACCTAAAGGAACTAGAGAAAGAAGAACAAACAAAATCCAAAGTTAGCAGAAGGAAAGAAATCATAAAGATCAGAGCAGAAATAAATGAAATGGAAACAAATAAAACAATAGCAAAGATCAATAAAACTAAAAGCTGGTTCTTTGGGAAGATAAACAAAATTGATAAACCATTAGCCAGACTCATCAAGAAAACGAGGGAGAGGACTCATATCAATAAAATTAGAAATGAAAAAGGAGAAGTTACAACAGACACTGCAGGAATACGAAGCATCCTAAGAGACTACTACAAGCAACTGTATGCCAACAAAATGGACAACCTGGAAGAAATGGACAAATTCTTAGAAAGGTATAACCTTCCAAGACTGAACCAAGTAGAAGTAGAAGATATGAACAGACCAATCACAAGTAATGAAATTGAAACTGTGATTAAAAATCTTCCAACAAACAAAAGTCCAGGACCAGATGGGTTCACAGGTGAATTCTATCTAACATTTAAGGAAGAGCTAACACCCATTCTTCCCAAACTCTTGCAAAAAATTGCAGAGGATGGAACACTCCCAAACTCACTCTGTGAGGCCACCATCACCCTGATACCAAAACCAGACAAAGATAATACAGAAAAAGAAAATTACAGACCAATATCACTGATGAATATAGATGCAAAAATCCTCAACAAAATACTAGCAATCAGAATCCAACCACACATTAAAAGGATCACACACCATGATCAAGTGGGATTTATCTCAGGGTTGCAAGGATTCTTCAATATACGCAAATCAATCAATGTGATACACCATCATAACAAATTGAAGAATAAAAACCATATGATCATCTCAATAGATGCAGAATTTTGATAAAATTCAACACCCGTTTATGATAAAAACTCTCCAGAAAGTGGGCATAGAGGGAACCTACCTCAATATAATAAAGGCCATATATGAGAAACCCACAGCAAACATCATTCTCAATGGTGAAAAACTGAAAGCATTTCCTCTAAGATCAGGAACAAGACAAGGATGTCCACTCTCACCACTATTGTTCAACATAGTTTTGAATTCCTAGCCACAGCAATCAGAGAAGAAAAAGAAATAAAAGGAATACAAATTGGAATACTGGCACAAAAACAGAAATATAGATCAATGGAACAGGATAGAAAGCCCAGAGATAAACCCACACACATATGGTCACCTTATTTTTGATAAAGGAGGCAAGAATATACAATGGAGAAAAGACAGCTTCTTCAATAATGGGTGCTGGGAAAACTGGACAGCTACATGTAAAGAATGAAATTAGAACATTCCCTAACACCATACACAAAAATAAACTCAAAATGGATTAGAGGACTTCCCTGGTGGCGCAGTGGTTGGGAGTCCGCCTGCCGACGCAGGGGAAACGGGTTCGTGCCCCGGTCCAGGAAGATCCCACGTGCCGCGGAGTGGCTGGGCCTGTGAGCCATGCCCGCTGAGCCTGCGCGTCTGGAGCCTGTGCTCCGCAATGGGAGAGGCCACAACAATGAGAGGCCCGTGTACTGCAAAAAAAAAAAAAAAAAAAAAAATGTATTAGAGACCTAAATGTAAGACCGGACACTCTAAAACTCTTAGAGGAAAACATAGGAAGAACACTCTTTGACATAAATCACAGCAAGATCTTTTTTCATCCACCTCCTAGACGAATGGAAATAAAAACAAAAATAAACAAATGGGACCTAATGAAACTTCAAAGCTTTTGCACAGCAAAGGAAACCATAAACAAGACGAAAAGGCAACCCTCAGAATGGGAGAAAATATTTACAAACGAATCAACGGACAAAGGTTTAATCTCCAAAATATATAAACAGCTTATGCAGCTCAATATTAAAAAAACAAACAACCCAATCCAAAAATGGACAGAAGACCTAAATAGACATTTCTCCAAAGAAGACATACAGATGGCCAAGAAGCACATGAAAAGCTGCTCAACATCACTAATTATTAGAGAAATGCAAATCAAAACTACAATGAGGTATCACCTCACACCAGTTAGAATGGGCATCATCAGAAAATCTACAAACAACAAATGCTGGAGAGGGTATGGAGAAAAGGGAACCCTTTTGCACTGTTGGTGG
>NC_041224.1:171814687-171823558 GCF_002837175.3 Physeter macrocephalus
ATAGCTAGGTCATGGAAGCAACCTAAATGCCCATTGACAGATGAATGGAAAAAGAAGATGTGGTACATATATACAATGGAATATTATTCAGCCATAAAAAGGAACGATATTGTGTCATTTGTTGAGACGTGGATGGATGTAGAGACTGTCATACAGAGTGAAGTAAGTCAGAAAGAGAAAAACAAATATCGTATATTAACGCATATATGTGGAACCTAGAAAAATGGTACAGATGAACCAGTTTGCAGGGCGAAAATAGAGACACAGATGTAGAGAACAAATGTATGGACACCAAGGGGGGAAAGTGGTAGAGGGGAGGGTGTGATGAATTGGGAGATTGGGATTGACATGTATACTCTGATGTGTATAAAATGGATGACTAATAAGAATCTGCTGTATAAAAAAATAAATAAAATAAAATTCAAAAAAACCCAAAAACCAAACAAACAAAAGAAAACTTTGGCCCCAAAGATAGAGATACAATTGCTACAAAGACTTGTTTCCCTGGCCAAATATTAACAAGTTGTAGATTAAAAAACAAAACAAAACAAAAACCAGAAAAGGCCTCTACCTCTTGTTAAGTGAATAAGCTGCAGCAGATGTCAAGAAGAGAAGGAAAAGGTAAAACAGTTACCCTAAAGTGGTATTATTTCACTCCTGTCAACGGGGGGAGATTTCAGTTACTCATAAATTTACTTTTAATAAGAATTTTAAAAAATCATATTTCAGTAATTCTTAAAATGGTTCAAAAATTTAAAAAAATAAATGGGCATTCAAAGGGATCAAAGAACAACAACAACAAAAAAAACCAAAAAAACCCTGCCTATTTCAAATGGATTGTATGGGGCATCTTTTTTTTTTTTTTTTTTTGTCTTTAACCAAACATGTAATAATTATGTAAGGAGGCTGAAGGAGAGTGTGATCTACCTATTTCCAGGTGAGCCTCTGCACGCCCAGTGAGAACACCCCTACGGAAAGCTTGGCCAGGCTGGTGGCCATGGTGTTTCAGTGGTTTCACTCCACAGCATATATGATGGATGATGAAGTTGGAAGTTTAGTGGAAAAGCTGAAGCCTCAGTTTGTCACCAAGTGGTTGAAGACAGTATGTGATGTTCGCTTTGATGTCATGGTCATGTGCCTTCTTCCCAAACCAATGGAATTTGCCAGGGTAAGTGGAGGCTGTTGATGAAAAAAATTAATCAATAATCGAACTAAGAAAGAAATGGAAAATGTTATTTGAGCCAACCTGAGGATTATAACCCAGGAGAGAGTCTTTCAGAAAGTTCTCAGGACTGTTCCACCCATTAGAGGTCAAAGCCAAGGTATGTAAAATTTTGAGACAAAGGGTTTTACGTCAAATGATGTATTATTGACAGTTTACAGAATCCAGATCTACACATACAAAGCACGTAGTGGGTCATGGGTCATCATGGCGCTTTACAAGATCAAGAAGGAAAGTTATCTTCTAAGGAGTTTTGACCCTTGATGAGGTTAAGAAGGAATGTTATCTCCTAAGGAAGTCTGGTTAATGCAGTTGCACAACACACACTAAAGGGGATGGAGGAGGCCCAAGTGGGCAGAGAAAAATTTTATGTTTAAAATTTTCTTGTCTTGCTGTAAAATATGAATTGTTTTCATCAGGGCCTACAGCTTGGACCTTGTTGGAGAGGAGGACTTAGGGAGAAGCACTATTGTTACAGAAACACTGTTTGCCTCTTGGTGGGTGTCGAACCAAAAGACACAACCAAGGCAAAGAGCGGGAGAAGGAAGGATTTACTACTTGCAGCAAGTGAGGAGAACACCAGGGATCTTTCCCAAAGTAGTGTCTCTCCGAACAGCAAAATTGGGGAAGTTTTAAGCTAACGGTACATGCATATTCATGAAGGGGCTTGAGCAGAGAATTCAGCATAGAATTGGGGCAAAGATGGACAGAGTCCAGACTTTAGTGGATAGAAGTCAGGGGGGTCAGAAAAGGTCAACATCATCATTCCTTAGGTTCCGACCAGTCTGGGGTCTCAGCATGTAGTCACCATCCTCTACCTGGTGGGGGAGGGGGCCTTAGTTCCTGCAGAACTCAAAAATATGTATCAGATTGTGATGTATATTCCTTGAGGAGGAACTAGGACTCTGTTTTATTGCTGAACTATTGTTTCTTGACTGCTTTTCCTTTGTTCCTGCCCTTAAAAATCATTAATTCATTAATTACTGAGACCTGTTCAAGGGCAAGCATTGTGGCCAGGCTTAGATCACAAAATGGCTTCGGTGAAATGGCTTCTTTTCTGTCAAGAAAGCCACGCCTGGTTCTCTTTCTCTGGAGACACCCTACCCTATCTGCTTACACTACCTTAGGCACTAGAGTATTATCAGTGACTGTAAAAGAGGGACATCTCTCTTTAACTTAGTCTTTTATTTATTTATACTAATTTTTATTATAGCTAAGTGAGTTTAGTAACTACATTTTAAGTGATGTGCTGCTTTGAGGTTAGTTTGGGATGGGGAAGAATGGCAAGATGAATGTGCAAAGTATCTTTAAGAAATTTAAGGAAATATTCTTTCCTGATATCGCTGAATATTTTTATTAAGAAACAGGAAAAAAAAAAAAAAGCCTTTCCATGAGGTGGCAAGAGCTCAGTCGTTTTCTGGTTTACAGTCTGTGGAAAGGCTAACATTTGACTAGGGACAATTTCTGTGGTTTCACATATATTTCTAGAGATGAATGGTCCCTGCCCTCCCATCTGGAATGCCCAAAAGATTTAGGAACTGCCACAATGCTCCTTTTCCTCTGGCTTATAGGACAAATTTCTCTGTGCTTATCCTCTTGCTTCTGCCTCGGTGGATCACAGGCTTCAGATATACAGCTGGTAAGACATCATATTTCTTGAGTACAATATGATTTGTGTCTAACCCAGCAAGACGGATATCTAGACTCAGTTTCTGGCAGCAATATATGAAATTATTTTCAAGGTATTTTCTAAGTTTTAATTTTTTTGTGTGATTTTTGGGTTTACTTTCAATGAAGTCTTGAGGCAGTTTTCAGTTTAATTAATTAATTAATTAATTAATTTATTTATTTATGGCTGCATTGGGTCTTCATTGGTGCGTGCGGGCTTTCTCTAGTTGCAGTGAGCAGGGGCTACTCGTCGTTGAAGTGTGCGGCTTCTCATTGCGGTGGCTTCTCTTGTTTCGGAGCACGGGCTCTAGGCGCTTGGGCTTCAGTAGTTGTGGCACGCAGGCTCAGTAGTTGTGGTGCACGGCTTAGTTGCTCCGCGGCATGTGGGATCTTCCTGGACCAGGGCTCAAACCCATGTCCCCTGCATTGGCAGGAGGATTGTTAACTACTGCGCCACCAGGGAAGTCCTAGTTTTCAGTTTAAATAAGACATTTAAGGATAAAACAGAACACAGACCTTCTAAAGAGTAGGTCTTATTAGATTTCCAGGACTCAGAGCGTTCTTTTTACCAAGATACATTTCTTTCTTCTTTGGTGCCACCTACTGACTCATATATAAAATTAGATTTTTGCATGATGGAAATGTGCAAAGAATGCCATTTCCTGGCATTCTTTGTGTTGATATGTTTTCTATTATTGTTTCTTTTGGAATAGTAAAGGACTGGTGTGGTCTGATTCTGAAAGATAAGAAGTGATTATGTTGGGAGGAAAACTATTCCTCTTATAGCTTGGGTCCAGTGGTTGCGAGCCTGCATATTAATTGGTAAGAGACATATTAACAAGAGAAGAGACAAAATTTATTAATATTTACCCACAGGAGTACTCCTCATTGACGGCTAATTTCTTTAATAGCCAGAGATAAAAGGTTTATATACCAAACTTCCGGGGGGTGGGGGTGGGAGGAGGCATTTGGGAGGAGGCTTGAATGGGAAGATATGGAAAGTTCTTTTGGGCATTTTGATGCCAATGGAAATGGGCAGCCTGTCTCCAAGGCAGCTGAATTCACAGGAAACTCCCTTTGAAGGGGGTTAATGGCAGCCATATTTTTCTGGAGGCTCTGCTTTAGTCAGATAAGGGAAGTTCAGATAAGGTTTCTCTCTACATCTTCTTTAGCTCAAATGTTTTCACTGAAAAATAATCTTTATACCAACTCTGGGGGTCTGAGTGGGTCCCCACATTTTTCCTATCTGTAACTTCCCTAGAAGTTTCGCACAAAAAGGAATCTAGGTTGATTGACTTGGAGAGAAGATTTGGGTTGGGAAATGCTAGGTAAGATATCTGAAAAGGAGGAAAAGAGCATAAATTAGAAAAAGGAAATAAAAAGAAGACAAAGATTATTGGTCAGAGTAGACTATAAACCTAGTTTCTGAGTCCAAAGGGCAGCCAGTCAAGAAGATTTCTAGATGTTGGGCTTGAAGCGTCTTTAGATGATGAATGAGACCATCAGTGTCATGGTCATGGTTATTTCCTAGAGCAGAGCATGGAAGATGTGGATGTTTGGTGAACTTCCTGAGTGGCCTAAACTGTTGCAGCAATAAGTCCTTTGAAGTTTATGTCAAGTTGTCCTGCTTCAGTTTACAGGGCTTTGGGACAAGACAACCTAGAGTCTCAATAAGGATCTGGGCAGTCAGGTTTTAGTTCTTAGTGACACCAAGTGAAGAGGGTAGTAGAAAAATTGGAAACATTAATTACTGAAAATGTGCAAGACAGCAGGATCCAGTTTATAAAGAGGTTAAAAATAGCTCAAGGACAATGAATAGGACTAGAATCTGATAATCCACAAGGATGGGTTATAGTTTTCTGTTGAAACATAAAATTTCTCTCTCAACTACCACCATTTTGATGAAAAAAAATCAAAGTAAGATGATTCTTGTTCACAAAATAAGTCTAGTCTCGTTAAATTTGGCCTGATTATTTGTATAAGTGCAGCAAAAATGGTATTTGGCCACATGGGCCTTTAAAAATTTGCTTTTCTGGAAGTTTTTTAAAGAATCTCAGATTGGACTTTTATTGATTTATTTTTTTAAAGATTTTATTTTGATGTGGACCATTTTTTAAAGTCTTTATTGAATTCGTTACAATACTGCTTCTGTTTTATGTTTTGGTTTTTTGGCCGCGAGACATGTGGGATCTTAGCTCCCCAACCAGGGATGAAACCTGCACCCCCTGCATTGGAAGGTGAAGTCTTAACCACTGGACTGCCAGGAAGGTCCCTCAGATTGGACTTTTAAAAGCCTCTCCACGCTAGGAAGCCAATCTGTCATCATACTTATCTGCAGTACCTATAGATTTGGGTGAATTTCTCTTCTTGAGATCCCCAAAATACTGTTTCCTGGGCCTGTCAAGAAGTGACTTTTCTTATTTGCCTGTAGGCTGGGAACATCATAAGTCACGTACCAGGCTGGTTTTTTCCAGGAGGGCTTTATAAGCATTGGTTCCATGATGTCAACCTTAGTTCCTTAAAAATGTCTGGTCATATTTGATTCTATGCATATCTTTCTCAAATATGACATTTCAGTCAAAGCCTTGATAATATAACCAATTTTTCCAATTATGTCCTGTTACAAGGAGAACAGATTCTTACTGAACTTGTGTAAATAACTATATTGCCATATAAATAAGAGTATTGTAAGAGTTTCTGAATTCTGGGAGGTTCAGGTAGGGACAAAAAGAAATGTTTTGCTTTTGTTTACAAAGGTGTAATCTACTAAATAGTCATGAGTTATAGATAAGTTAAGAGAAATCTTATACCCAGAAAACAGAATATTAATGAACCAGCAGTAAAAAACACATAAAAATTATCATCTTCCTTCATCAGTTCATTCAGTCCCATGTAATTAATTATTTGTTCTGCTTGGTTAGCAGTTTTATGAACCCATTGGCTTCTCCACTAGAGTTCTGGAATCTTTACTCAGTCCAGTGGTATGGTCTCAAAGTTACTTGAGCAATGCCATCAGAAGTCTGTACCCCAGATTACCTGTTATAGTCCTTTCCATGGGTCTCAGAGACAGTTTTTTTGGCTGAAGATGAAGCATTCTGGACAGTAGCCAATTGCAAGAGCTTTCAGGAAAACACTGGAATAAAACAATAACTGTCTGTGAATAATAAAAGGCTTAAAATGGCTGTATTGAAGATCTGATGAGAGCAACTGGAATTATGATGATAAAATTATGCCATTATTGTATGCTATCAGGCAAAATAGCATAAGAGTATAATAGTGAACAAAAAAGGCCTTGACAGATTTTTAGAAATTACATCTAATTCCTGGAATATTTATGTTAAAAACATTTACCTATACAGATACAAGCTAGGGAAGGTTAAGAATCTCTTCTTATTTGATCATGATTTTCATGCAGTTCAACATATTAAATAGACCTAGTTAGTTTAACATGTCTTTTTACCAGGAGAGAACAAATGCTTTGAGGTTTTCCAGAGGCCCTCTCAGAAGTCTCAAAGTCAATTTGAGATCAGGATTTTATTTAGGATTTGATTTTGGTGTATGTGCTGCTGAAGCGAGCATAGAATCTTTGATTTGGGGAGGCAAATATCAAAAGCTGTCAAAATGTCAAAAGGTTTCGACACTTAATTAACCAGGATGACAGGTCATTATGAAATAATACTTAGTTATCCATTTAACCAAAATGTCAATACAGATATCAGAAGTAAATATGGGATCTAACATAATATAAAATTGAGAAGACTTGGTTCTTTTAAATAATTGAGGACATGATGAAGACATGTTTCCCCCCCTCCCCACACACAGTTGCTTTACAACTTCATATTTTCATTCAGGTTTTTGTCCTTCACTTTCCTCTTTCTCATCTGGAAAGCCTTCACACAACCTCTAAACCACTATTGATACCTTAGGACAGAATTACAATCTTTTTCCTTGACAAGAACACCCCTCATTCCTTGAATATGTTGCATAAAGAGGTTTTTCCTTCATCGTATTATTTCTAGAAGCTTCATTTTTATATTGATTATAATTTTCAACACTTAATAACCTCTATTTTTCAGTGAAGACCAGGAAGTAAACAACTGTGAATTGCTTGTCAAATACCAGCATTTTGTAGCATACTAGCAAATTTTATGATTATACCATCTCGTAACTTCTAGAGAATATGCTTCTTCATAGTATAATTTCTCAGTGGCAAAATGGACACATTTATTAACAGATCCAAACAGCTTTAGCTCTCTGTAAAAATAAGAAGGCAAAAGTTGATAAAATTAAACTTATATTCAGTAGTTAATGTTTTGGTGTTTTATCTTCTTTAGAAATGATCTAGATATTCAACGAATATCTATTATTTAACTCAATATAAATTTAATTTCAGGTTACCAAAAAGATTTTGGAAACTACTTCTAAGAAGACATATTATAACACACAATTACTGTTGAAATAAAGTTAGTCATAATAATAATTTAATTTGATTAAAATGGAATCTATAAATTTTATAATCTTAAACCTCTAGTAAATATAATATTAGCTTATTTGACTAGCAAACCCATGTAGAATAAAAATGTATGCTCATATCATACTCAGTGCTGATAACTCAGAAGATGCAGCTGTTTTTATTAAACCAACAATATTAAAATAGTCTTATTTATCAAAGATTTACACAAATTGTTACTGAACTCAGATTTGGCTGCTTACTGCTCAAAAGCCAATACTTGAGAGGCAAGTATTCGTAGAAAGGACAGTTGCTTTAATTAGAAAAGCCAGCAATCTGGGGAGAAGGTGAACTCATGTCCCAAGACCAAGTTGGAAGATTGTGCTCAGCCATGACAGTTTTTAAAAGGAAAAAGGGGAAAGAATCTCAGTGAATCCTTGAAGCAGGAAGTTGGGTTCTGCATCATTCCCCATTGGGTGCAGACTGGCTGACTCTTTCTTCAGATGTTATATTGCCTGCGTGATCTGCCTGCAGGATTGCTAAGGGGGCTGCTGGGGGTAGAGAGCTAGTTATTCTTTAACTCCTTAATTCTTCATTCTTGCTTCTTTTAATCCAGGAAAAGAATCCACAGGTTAGGCAAGGCATGGTGTGCACTCAGGAGAGCATAAGTCAGGAGTTAGGTTAAATTGTCTAGTGATCTCGTTCCTATAAGGTTTGAGGGAACAGAAATAGGCAAACAGGAAAGGGGCAAAAGAGCTGCTTACAAATCCCCACTTTTCAGACATCATTCCATTTCTGTGGGATTAGGGGTGAAGGTCTGTTTTCTGTAACTTCTTCATGCTGACCTAGGGCACTGTATTCTCAGAGTGAAAGATGTCGACATGGGTCTGTAGCATTTCTTTGCTGACAATTTTAGTTGCCCACTTATATATATGGGCAGAGCAAGCTACAATTATTTTGATGCCCGCAAAGATATAGATTATTATGAGCAATAATGTTAATCCCATTCTTTTGAGGCCAGTTCTTAGAAATGTGCTAGCCATAGATTCAGTACTGCTCAAGTGGAGCACCTGATGTCATGGCTACATCCTGGTCATCATGCAGTCAGCTTTTTCCCTCTGGTGGCAGTTATAGTATCTGTAAAACAGCTCAGGAATGTGCACTGGACACTGAAAGATTCTGTGAATCTCTTGTCCTAATCATTAACGGCTTGAGCCTGCTTTTTGGTGACTCAGGGAGGCCTGGGAGACTTCAGCTTTTCTACAAACAAGAGGCAGGGGACATAGAGGGGCCTTTGTACTTGGGGGTGGGGTGGGGGATCAAGGTTCTGCTCAGTTTCAAAATCACATGAACTTGAAAAACATTTGGGTTGCTTCCCATATTTCTGAGAGTTTGGGGAATATTTAATTTTTTTTTCTTTTAGTTTTATTGATCTTTGTATTGTTTTATTTGTTTCTATTTCATTTATTTCTGCTCTGATCTTTATGATTTCTTTCCTTCTGCTAACTTTGGATTTTGTTTGTTCTTCTTT
>NC_041224.1:171824826-171850033 GCF_002837175.3 Physeter macrocephalus
TTCTTTATTCTGTTCCGCAGCAGTGAATTCCACCATTCTGTCTTCCAGGTCACTTATCCGTTCTTCTGCCTCGGTTATTCTGCTATTGATTCCTTCTAGTGTAGTTTTCATTTCAGTTATTGTATTGTTCATCTCTGTTTGTTTGTTCTTTCATTCTTCTAGGTCTTTGTTAAACATTTCTTGCATCTTCTTGATCTTTGCCTCCATTGTTTTTCCGAGGTCCTGGATCATCTTCACTATCATTATTCTGAATTCTTTTTCTGGAAGCTTGCCTATCTCCACTTCATTTAGTTGTTTTTCTGGGGTTTTATCTTGTTCCTTCATCTGGTACATAGCCCTCTACCTTTGCATCTTGTCTGTCCTTCTGTGAATGTGGTTTTTGTTCCACAGGCTGCAGGACTGTAGTTCTTCTTGCTTCTGCTGTCTGCCCTCTGGTGGATGAGGCTATCTAAGAGGCTTGTGCAAGTTTCCTCAGGAGAGGGACTGGAGGAATATTTAATTTTTAAAAGCTCTTATTTTTTTTAAGCCCATTTAGAATAGAGATCTTTTAAGACGTTTTATAAATTCATTTGGCAAAACCATCCAGAGGAAGAAAATACCACATATACATACCATACATATATAAACATACAGGCAGACACAAATACAGACCTTAGAGAAAATACAGACCTAATACAAAACTCACTAGTTTATGTAAGAGCTGGTGTTCATCTTTACCTCACTTTTATTCAAATTGTGTTTCTAGCAGATGGACCAAGTTGTTAGTTAATCTGTTCAATATAGGGGTTAAAGTTTTTAATCAATATTTGTAGGGGGAGACCCTTAAGAGCTTTTTATTTGTCCTGATATATAATCTTATGGAGGCTGTGATTCAGCCTAAGACAGTTGTTTTAGTTGACTAAGAAGTTACTTTTTAAAGGCTGGAGTGTGCTAAGGAAAAGGGCATTGGAGGTTTGTTAAGGGGAGTGTTAATTGATACTTATCAGGAGGAGAAACACATTTCTCCTATTTTATGAGAGGAGGCAATAGTACAAATAAAAGCAAGGCACCCCTTAGAGAATTTAATTCTTTGAACATTTGCATTTTAAAGAGATGATTCTCAGGTCCTTGAGAAGATAGTGCTGGATGGTAGAAGATTTAAATCTCAAAGAGGGAGAGAAAGGATGCAAGCTTGTAAGATAACAATCTAAGAGGGTTTTCAAGGGCATATTTTTCTCTTAACAGGTTTTGACTGGGACAAACAATAAATTCTCTTGGCAGCATTGAGCTTTTACAAGCAGGCATTTTGAGGGAGGAAGTTCATGGGAGGTTGTCAAAATTATTTGTGTTGAGAGTCTGAAGTTTTTAACAGGTCGAGGGTGAGGCCTTAGTTGAGAAGAGGACTCATAGGAGCCTGTCCGAGGAGGCTGAGGCCTAAGACAATTGCTATTTAAGTGTTTCTTCTTCTGAAGGGCGGGGCAGTCCCTTTTCCAATGTCCTGACTTTTTACAGTATCTGCAAGCATTTTGAGATGAATAGGGGAGGCTTTGGGACTGGTAAGAAAGATGGATGAGCTTTGGGATTCTTCTAGAGCCACAGTTTTGTTTTTGTAAATACTCAATTAGTAAGGCAAGGCCACTTATTTTTAATTCTTCAAAGAAATAGATGACAGCCTCAGTAATAACATTAAGGAGGTGGCCTGCCCATGCAACCACATTACTTTGAACTAACTTCTTTATATCAGAAACGAGATTTTCAACTAAAGTAGAAAACAAAAGGCTCCTATGATCTGAGATTTGTAGATTTAGAGCTGTGTGCCTTTGCAATATTTTTTTATAAATTGTGTGACAAAGGTTTTAGGATGTGTTCCTTTTCTCCAAGTAGATCATTCCATTTTAGCCCAATTAAACCTCTGAGGGAAGGCCTTTATAATGGCTCCTACCAGGCTCTGAATGTCAGCCTCCAACTGGGTCATTCGTAGGAGGGAGGTAGTGGAGGGGGGAGGTTTATGGTGGGTGTGGATTTTAATTTTCTTTCTAAATCAGATTTCTGTTCTTCAGTTTTGTTAAGAGAATCTTTTAGGCTAGCTATGATCCTTTTTTGGTGTGCTTCTGTCAATCTGATCCTTCCCCATTGGTAAGAGGACATTTATTTAGGGTGAGAACTCTCTAAAATCCTTTTAAACATAAAAACTTTTCCAAATCAAAGGATCCATTGTCTGGTCACTGACAATTTAGTATCTCCATAGGGATACTTGTTCCAAAATGTGACCCAAAACCAATAGGCCTTTATATGGCTTAACCATAAATTAAATAGCCAAAGGGACCTCAGTAATGATACATTCCACAATCACAACATTATCAGTGGTAGCTCTTCTGAGTCCATGTAACTAACAACAACCCCAGAAATACAGTCAATTCCTGAAAATGTCTAGTCAATCATCTAGCATATTGGCCAATATGATACCAAATAGATATTTGAACTTTAAATGGAGTTTATTTGTTTTGAATAATGTGGAATTCTAGATATAACAATTAAATATTTAAAATTGGATTCATTTAAAATAAGATAGTTTTTGGGCAATTAATCTATGACCAAGGAGGCAAGAATGTACAATGGGGAAAAGACAGCCTCTTCAATAAATGGTGTTGGGAAAACTAGACATGCAAAAGAATCAAACTGGACTACTTTCTCGCACAGTATAAAAAAATAAATTTAAAATGGATTAAAAACTTAAACATAAGACCTGAAACCATAAAATGTCTAGAAGAAAACATAGGCAGTATGCTCTTTGACATCAGTCTTAGCAATATTTTTTAGACATGTCCCCTCAAGCAAGGGAAAGAAATGCAAAAATAAGCAAATGGGACTACATCAAACTAAAAAGCTTTTGCACAGCAAAGGAAACGTTCAGAAAAGGAAAAGGCCACGTGCTGAATGGGAGGAGCTATTTGTAAATTATATATCTGATAAGGGGTTAATATCCAAAATGTACAAAGTACTCATACAACTCTTATAAAAAAATCCAATTAAAATTGACCAGAGGACCTGAATAGACATTTTTCCAAAGAAGACATACAAATGGCCAATAGGCACATGAAAAGATGCTCAACATCACTAACGATCAGGAAATGCAAATCAAAACCACAATGAGATATCACCTCACACCTGTCAGAATGGCTATTATCAAAAAGACGACAATTAGCAAGTGTTGGTGAGGATGTGGAGAAAAGGGAATCCTCTTGCACTGTTGGTTGGAATGTAAATTGATGCAGCCACTATGGAGAACAGTATGGAGGTTCCTCAAAAAAATAAAAAATAGAACTACCATATGACCCAGCAACTCCATTTGGGTATTTGTCCAAAGAAAATGAAAACACTAATTAGAAAAGATACATGCATCCCTATGTTCATTGCAGCATTATTTATAATGGACAAGATATGGAAGCAACCTAAGTGTCCATCAATAGATGAATGGATAAAGAAGAAGTGGTACATATATAATGGAATATTACTCAACCATAAAAAAGGATGAAATCTTGCCTTTTGTGACAACATGGATGAACCTACAGGGCATTATGCTAAGTGAAATAAGTCAGATAGAGAAAGACAAATATTGTATGATTTCACGTATATGTGGAATTTAAAAAAACAAAACAAATGAATAAACGTAACAAAACGGAAACAGAGTTGTAGATACAAAGAAGAAACAGGTGGTTCCCGGAGGGGAGGAGGGTTAGGGGGAAGAGAGAAATAGGTGAGGGAGATTATGAGGTATAAACTTCCAGTTGCAAAATGAATGAGTCACAGGTATGAAATGTACAGTGTGGGGAATATAGTCAATAACTATGTAATATCTTTGTATGGTGACAGATGATAACTACACTTATTAGGGTGAACATTTTTGAAATATATAGAAATATCAAATCACTATGTCGTGTAACAGGGACTGATATGGTGCTCTAGGTCAATCATACTTCAAAAACGAACAAACAAACTCAAAGAAAAAGAGATCAGATTTGTGGTTACCAGAGGTGGGGAGTGGGAGAAAGGGGAATTAGATGAAGGCAGCTAAAAGGTACAAAATTCCAGTTATAAGATAAATAAGTACCAGGGATATAATGTGAAAACATGATAAATATAATGAACACTGATGTATGTTACATGTGAAAGTTGTTAAGAGAATAAATCCTAAGATTTCTCATCACAAGGGAAAAATATCTTTCTATTTCTTTAATTTCATATCTATAGTGACGGATGTTCACTAAACTTACTGTGGTAATCGTTTCATGATGTATGTAAGTCAGATCATCATGGTGTACAGTACACTTTAAACTTATACAATGCCGCAGGGCAATTATAACTCAATAAAACTGGAAGGAAAAGAATAACGTATTTTCCCACAAATCTTGTGTTATATGGTAAAGATCTAGGACCAGTCAACCCTTTGTTACTTTGATACATATTATAGTAATATAGGATATTTATTTAAAATCAGAATTACAAACAGAGCCTCAATTTGTTATTTTAAGTTTTTCTGCATTGAAAATTAATATCTTATTTAGTAAACAATATAGCTTTTAAAAAAGTCATGGATTCAACCAGCCTTAGAACATTCTTAGGGAAAAAATTGTGGCAGAATATGCAGCATAGGGGAAAAAAGTACTCTCTGTCACTTCATTTTCCATAATGAAAAATCTTCAATACAAAGTGTACAGTAGTAGAAATCTGTGTTCCTTTGAAACACAGGTATAACTGCACATATTTGCAATGGGTTTGTCAAACCTTAGAAAAAACTCTCCAATAGCCTGTTCACCCTACTAGGAATAAATCTTTGGAATTTTAATTCATGTGTGATTTGAGAAGTCTGCAGTAGAATAGTTCAAATTCAGTCTGTGATCAGTATTTGGACCTATTTGTAACTATGGTTTCTTTTTGGTAAATAAGGGATCCTGGTGGTTTGTAGTTTTTTACAAATCTTACTCAGTATACTTGGCCCAGGTTTCAGATGTAATGGATAGTGGTCTTTGTACCCATTTCATTTAGTATTTCCTTGAGTATAAATGTAACAAGTGCACTTTGTTCTTTTCCCCTGTGGCTATGGAAATGCCATCAGGTTGGTGGATACTGGGATAAGTCCTGTAGCACAGTGACTCAGTTGAAGGAAGGTCTCAACCGAATCCTCTGCCTGATTCCCTACAATGTGATCAGTCAGTCCGTGTGGGAGTGTATCATGCCAGAATGGCTGGAAGCCATCAGAACAGAAGTCCCAGATAATCAGTTAAAAGAATTCAGGGAAGTATTAAGGTGGGTAAGTAGTTTAATGAAGTCACCGTTAATTATGATATTTAACATTTATTGAGCATGTACTGTGTGCCAGGCACTGTGCTAAGCATTTTATATAATATCATTTACTTTTAAATGATCCTATAGAAAAATTTGAGGGTTCAAAATGAAATAGTTGCTATAAATTGTGCTAAGATGATTTGTAATTGTTCAGAAAGGATTTCGTTCTTATGGGATAATAAAAAGATACACCATATTGTTTATTTTCAAATGTAATTATGATTTGGATAAAGTGGGAAAAGTACAAAGGGACAATGTTTTTATTTATTTATTTATTTATTTATTTATCAGTCTCAGCGGCCATGGCTCACGGGCCCAGCCGCTCGGCGGCTTGTGGGATCTTCCCGGACCGGGGCACGAACCCGCGTCCCCTGCATCGGCAGGCGGACTCTCAACCACTGCGCCACCAGGGACGCCCGGGACAATGTTTTTAGATGCTGGGGAGCAATTCCCTAGAAGTGCAGTTCCCTAGAAATGCAATTCCTTCTGTTAAACCTGATATGAGTATGAACCCCAATGTTATTAACAACTGTATGAATTATTTATATCTATTCCAACGACATAAGCTTTTTCAGTAAAATGAAACATGCTAATAGTTCAGAACACAGACTAAACTGTTTGGCTCCCCAAATAAGATATAGATGGAAATGCAACAGTAGACCCTACTATATGCCCACTGGTCATTTACTTTTGTTGCTCTGCTTTTCAGCAAAATGTTTGACATTGAGCTTTGTCCTCTACCTTTTTCAATGGAAGAGATGTTTGGCTTTATTAGTTGTCGGTTCACAGGATACCCTTCCTCTGTGCAGGAACAAGCTTTACTGTGGCTTCATGTAAGTAAATGATACTTTTGATCATTTTGGGCAATAGTTTTCAGCCTATGAACTTTAGCTCCTTGGGTAGAGGGGCAGAGAGTTATTGCAAAGAATCCTTAAACACGTATGTTTGCTCAGGACTATCTGTAGACTAGTAACTCATATGCATAGACAAATAGCTATATTTCAAATATATTAGCTATAGTTGTGGTTAATAAAATACAAATTTGTGCAATACTATTACTGAATTCATAGTAGCTTTTGGTTCTTATATTTTTTCTATCAATAGATACTAAAAGTGTAATAGCTGTCTTGTGGGATTCTGATAAATTTTTTGATATTAAATAGGTCCTTTACTTGGAAAGGTTGAAAGTTACTGATTTAGGGAGTAGTTCATGCTATTCCCTCAGCCTGGAGTGACTTCATTTCCTGTCTCCATATGTGAACTCTAGCTTATTCTTTAAAATTCAGCTCTGAAATTATCTATGAAGTTTTCTCCTATGTCACACCCCTATCCTCCCATTAGAATTCATTATTCCTTCCCCTAGTATTCATATAGGTTCTCTGTGTAAACTCTGTTTCTGTTTAATATTATAGTTAACTTTTGTCTCTTTTCCTGATTACAAATGCCTGGAGTGCAGGGTCCAGGTCTTTTTCATTTTTGAATTTATAACTCCCTCATCCTTTCCTCTCAGCATCTGGCACATTCTTTGTTATTTAGTGTACATTCTTAAAAATTTATTAAATTGAGTTGAATTCCTATTATAAAATTTGACAATTTCAGAAAAGGAGGACAGAGTCAATATTTAGATTAGCTATGGATGCAGATACATTTCTGTATCATGGAAGGATGTGATCCCAAAGGCTTTTCAAGTTCTGGAGATGCCTTTCTGGGTTGTAAACTAAAGAATAATATTTTTCAAAACTGACAAGTAGTAAAGGGATTTAAAAAAAAATCACTTTTGGGACTCAGAATTTTAACTTTTCATCCCCAAGTAGACTTCCATAAGATAATTTCCATGTTAGGAAAGCGCATCCTTCTACAGATGGCTAGATATCACCTCAGTTATTCAGTTATACACCCTTTAGCTGTGCCATCTGGAGGTGAGCAGACAGGACCGTAAACCTCCAAAACGTAGAGGTTCTCCATAGCTAGAGCAATTACAGCTTATATGTTTTACAGACTGGGCTTTGACACAATTTTGCTTTGAAGACAGAGTTCTGTAGTTGAAGGAGGTTTTAAACCTCTGGTCTAACCATTTGGGGAATAGAGTGAACAATATAGTGATTGGATTGACTCACTTATTAATTAATTATAGGAACATTTATAGAGCTCCTATGTACCAGGCACAGTAATAGGCAGTAGGATAAAAATGGGATAAGAAATGATCCTTTCCTCATACTTCCTTTTTTCAAGGAACTCACAGTGGGGAGATAGTATCAAATAATCAGATATAATAAAAAGTGGTAAATTGCTCTAATAAAGGTATGTACAAAGTTTTAAGAAAGCAGAGAAGACAGATGGATTAATTCTGTCTGAAGGAAGGAGGCATCTATTTCTAGAAAATTCATTACAGATAAAGTAACATGATTTTGACAGAAGGGTACCTGAGCTTGCACCAGAGAGCAAGGTCGGATGGGGCATTCAGGTCAGAGTGGGGAAGGATTGGAGGAAGATTGCTCGCAGATTATACTAGTTCAGGAGAAAAGTGATGAACTAAGGCAACAGCAGTGGTATGGAAAGGAGGGGACAGCATCAGGATATACTTAGAAGTTTTAATAGAAAAAACAGAGCGATTTATCGGGTGTGGGGAGTGGAGGAGTGGGAATGTTCAATGATAGCTTTGAATTTTTTAGTATGAATAATTGAGGATGACTGCAGATAGAGTATGTGTGAAGCTAAATGTCCTTATGTTCAATGGGTCACCTTAGGGAAAAATGTTAAATGTAGTTTTTTTAAGTTTTAATGTTTATATTTTGGGGGACATATGCCTTTTTTCCCCAGGTATTATCAGAGTTAGACATCATGGTTCCACTTCAACTATTAATCAGTATGTTTTCTGATGGAGTTAATTCTGTCAAAGAACTGGCAAATCAAAGAAAATCAAGAGTCAGTGAACTGGCAGGGAACCTTGCAGCTCGAAGGGTAATTATTGCCACAATTGTTTTTGTCTTACTTGTTAAGATTTTGAAAACTCTTGTCAATTATAGTGGGCCTTAAAGTCACATCCTCATAAACTGCTCTGAAAATGCTTTCTTCATCCTATCCCACTCACTCTGTTAACCTTTTAAGCACATTAAATAACAGAAAACACTGTTCTAAGACGTGTTTGGTATAGTCTGTAATCAGTAAGTTATTGAGTTTTCATTTTCCTTTGAGTTTTTCTCCTACACCTCTCTGCCAGCTACCTCTCATCCTCGAGAAACCAGAAAGAGTAGCTTGAGCTTTTGGAGTACTATTCCAATTTTGTTTTGTTTTCTGGTGACTAAGAATTCTTTACCAGCTAGTGGGCAGATCACTGCTTCACTCTGGGATTGAGGAGTTTGGATATTTTTCTTTGCTTGCTTTTTGTTTTTCCCTATTGTGTTTTGGGAAAAGATGATCAACTAGGGGTGATTGTGAGTGATGCTGTCACTGTAAACTAACTGAGCCCATTTTATTGACCCCTTTGTACCTTTGAGGATGAGAAAATATAGTCTGGTCTACAGTGTACAAGAACTATTGGACATCTGTGATAATTTTTCTGCGGAGGACCTGATAAAGTTTCTGCTGTTGTTCTCACATTCCCAGACCATGATCAGTTTTGGAGAGGTTGACTCTCATCAACCTCTCCAAGGCGGGGACTGTTCTCACCTGTCTCCTTGCCAAGCCTCTCCATAACATTTTCCCGGCTGTATACCGCAGGCCCCCAGTCATTCTACCTGCTCTCTAGGGATTAGAAAATGAGAATATAACATGATCGTGGGATCATAGTTTGTATTCAGTGCTTTCTTTTTAAAAAATCATCACTTCTTTTCTCATCTGCCTCATAGAAGCCAGCTGCCAAACATTTATATTTTATTTCTTCAGTAACCTTTAATATTACAGCACGTTATTAGCACTTTATGCTGTGTAACGTATTCACACCTAATGACACCACAGGATTGTGCGAGGCAGGTGGGAAGAGCTCATGATCCTCATTTTACAACTACTTAACCCGAGGTTCAGTGAACTGAAGTGATTTGCCGTAGATAACGCTATCATTATCCAGGTATTCTGATTCTTAATGGGGATACTCTTCTTTTTTATTTTAAATGTGGTGTTCAAGGAGATTTCTGATCATTAGAGAGATCTTAAAGAGAGAAAATATGATTTCAGAATGGTGTACAGGTATGTCAGTCAGCGTCCTGCTACAGAATTTATCCCAGATGGTTCAAATGAAGAGATTTTAATGGATACTCTGCCTATAGAGTTATGGGAAAGGTTAAGGGGGCGATGGGGTTGGTGAGGCACCCAGAGGCCAGCAGTAGTTCACTAGGAAGCCTTTATACCCCTAGGGCTGAAGGAGCAAGGGGAAATATTCCTGGGTCTTTTGGGAGCTGAAATTATAAGGAAAGGCTGGCTAGAGGAACTATAGAGGATGGAGATACTGCCAAAGATGTAGCATCAAAGGAGGCAGGAGGTGGGAAGAAATAACTCCTACCTCTCGCTCCTCCAGCTTCGGGTCTTCCACTGGTGCCTCTCATTAACTGAACCCAACTGGAAACCAGCCAACAAGAGGGCCAGGCATCCTTAGGCATAGAACAGGGCAGAAAAGGGCAGTGAGAGCCTTTTGGGGGGAAGGGTTGGGTTGGCAAACGGAGAATAAACAGTACAGCAGGCTTGACACATATTGTTTTTTCATGACAGTTTAATACTATTATACCCAGAGACCATTTTTCTTTAACCAGTCATGTCAATCCGAGATTCTGTGCTAATGATTTTAAAAGTGATCTTGCAATGCTTTACTTCTGTAAGTTATCATTTTTCAGGTTATGGTTTTAAGTAGATGCAGACAGTTTAGTTTAATTGGAAATGTTTGACGGAATGAAAAAAATAATGGCAAAGAGAGCTGCCTTCAGTCTTCAGGGTACTTATGTTTCATTCACCTGACAATTAGAAAGTTTGGATATTTTATTTCTTATTTTTATGTTTTGAGACGATTCATA
Organism: Physeter macrocephalus; assembly: GCF_002837175.3. Taxonomy (NCBI): domain Eukaryota; kingdom Metazoa; phylum Chordata; class Mammalia; order Artiodactyla; family Physeteridae; genus Physeter; species Physeter macrocephalus. The sequence continues at coordinate 171,835,155 of NC_041224.1, forward strand.
GGATTTGGAGGTACTAATCCCATTGACTAAGGAAGGAAATCAGTGTAATAGCTGGGAATACCTTCCACGGAGTCCTCAAATATTTTGTACAGCCATTTGAGCTTCTGTGAGTTCGCTTATGTGTGTTAATGTTCTTTTTTCTAGGTGAGTGTTGCCTCTGATCCTGGTCGACGAGTTCAGCACAATATGCTGAGTCCATTTCATAGTCCTTTTCAGAGTCCATTTCGGAGTCCTATGCGTAGTCCATTTCATAGTCCTTTCAAGAATTTTGGACATCAAGGAGGAAGGACTATTGACTTTGATTGTGAAGATGATGAAATGAATCTAAATTGTTTCATCCTCATGTTTGATCTTCTCCTGAAGCAGGTAGCTGAAGCATGAACTTCCTTTAGTTCAGAGGTGAAGAATGAGGGAAAGCATTGTATAGTGATTCTTTCTATGTGTTGGGCATCTTCGCACTTACTGAAATGATGCAGCGTCGCTCAAGACATTTCACAGACTTCTATGGGGATTTCCTAAGGAGTCTGAGAAATACTTGTATGAATAACTGCAATGATGTTGACACATGAGAATGGATATGAATTTTAGAAACACCCTGGCATCATTAGAATTGATTCTGTTTAACAAATTTGGTGAACAAACTGGGTAATGCTATTTTGGGGAAGAGCAAGGTACAACTCTATAGTGATGGGCTGATTTTAATATATTATATAAATTGATTTTTGAAGTTAATTTTAAAAGAAAAGTTTAAAAAAGGCTTTGGTCAGGAGAACATTTCTTCTTAACTTTTTATTTTGAAATAATTTCAGACTTACAGAAAAGTTGCAAGAATAGTACAAAAAATTCCCAAGTACTTTCCCCCAAATTCTCCAGATGTCAACATTTACCACATTTATTTCTCCTCTCTCTCTCTTAATCTGTATGTGTATGTATGAATTGTAGAATTTTTTAATGAACCATTTGAAAGTAAATTGCAAACAGGATGTCCCTTTATCCTTAAATACTTCAGAGTGTATTTTCTAAAAAAAGACATACTTTTACATAACCAAGTACAGTTATCAAAATCAGGAAATTAATATTGTTATAATATTATTATCTATTATAAAACTTACAGAAATTATTCATTTAAAAAATTGATATAATAATCATACCATATTTATAGCAAAAGTAAAAAGTTATTTTTGACTGAGGACACAATCCAGCATCACTCATTACAATGATTTGTCCTGACTTATTAGTTCTTTAATCTTTGTTTATCTTTCATATTCTTGACATTTCTGAAGAGTACAGTCCAGTTACTTTATAGAATATTTCTCAATTTGAGTTTGTCTGATGTTTCCTTATGAATCAATTTGAGTTAAGCATTTTTGTCAGTCATACCACAGATGTGATGTTATGTTGTTTTCAGTGCATGATATCAGGGGGCACATGACATGATAATGTCCCATTACTGGTGGTAATAACTTGGTTAAGGTGATTTCTGCCAGATTTCTCTGCTACACAGCCACTGTTTTCCCCTTTGTAATTAATAACTAACTTGTAGGGAGCTACTTTAAGACAGATTTCCTGTTTTTCATCAGACTTTCACCTTCTAGTTTTAGTATCCATGGATGATTCATGCCTGAATCAATTTTTACTCTGTTGGTTACCAAATGATAATATTCTAATTCCATCATTTCTTTTAATTTATTAGCTGGCATTCTACTGAAGGAACAGGTTCCCTGCCTCTCCCATTTACATATTTATTTGTTTAATCTACTTATACCTGAATGTAGTCATGGATTCTTTTGTTCAGTGGGCTAAAATCTGTTACTATGATTACTTATTTTGAGGCTCATTTCATCCCACATTTGGCCAATGAGAGTCCCTTCAAGCTGGCTTCTGTGTTCTTTTGACATGTTCCCATCATTCTTTGAACACTTCCTTAATGTCTCACATGACAGAATGTTCCAGGCTCATTTTATATTTTCCTAGCCCCAACCCTGGAATCAGCCATTTCTCCAAGGAGTCCTGGTTCCTTTAGTGGATAATGGTATTTAGAAACCAAGATCTGGACACTAGGTGAGGAACGGCATTTTTTAAATGTGTAAAATCTCACAAAGTGATGGCTTTAAAAAAGAACTCTCTTTTATTTTTTTTTGTTTGTTTGTTTGTTTTTTCAGGCCCAGGGGCCATGGCTCACGGGCCCAGCCGCTCCGCGGCATGTGGGATCCTCCCAGACCGGGGCGCGAACCCGGTTCCCCTGCATCGGCAGGCGGACGTGCAGCCACTGCGCCACCAGGGAAGCCCAAAGAACTCTCTTTTAAATGTCCTACATGATTTAAAAAATAATTCCTATTGCTTTGTATTGTGTTTATATTCTTTTTAGAAGAGTCCATGGAAAGTAATGTATGCTCATGGTCTGTAAGCCTTATCATCTTTAAATAATTTATATTGTCATATTGTCATCAGTTAGTGAAAATTGTCCCCAGTTAGTGTGCCAGTGGAATATTGGACAAAAGGACCAAACTCCTTCTTCTTCTTCTTTTTTTTTTTTTTTTTTTTTTGCCTTTTCTTTGGTGTCTTTCAGATGGAGTTACAAGATGATGGGATCACGATGGGTTTAGAGCACAGCTTATCAAAGGACATTATTTCCATTATAAACAATGTCTTCCAAGCCCCCTGGGGGGGCTCCCACACCTGCCAGAAGGAAGAAAAAGCAATTGAGTGTAACTTATGTCAGTCTAGTATTATCTGCTATCAGCTTGCTTGTGAGCTCCTGGAGAGACTGGCTCCCAAAGAAGAAAGCCGGCTGGTGGTAAGCAGTTGAAGACATGAGATGATCCATGCCTAATGGTAATAAAGACTGCAGTAGTTGGTGTAATGGAGTGTTCCTCCAGTATTATCTTATGCTCCATGCTGGGTTATATGTGAGATTGCGTTAAAAGAAAGTTTCCCTGTTCCTTCCACTAACTCAGGCTCCTGGAAAGAGACATGAGATGGAGCTACATTACACAGAATTCTTGAGTTAGAATTCTTGACTCTTGAGTTAGGGTTGTAGTATATCCGTTCATACAATTTTCATAAATACAAAGCATTACTGGTATTCTTGAAATAACTTTTATCACAAAGTTATGTTACAAAGTTTAGATAACAGTGACTACTACAAAATATAGACATCAAATATTGAGTAAGTAGATTGGATATGGACACTGAAAATTCCTCGGTCACCTCAGTGTGTAAAACCCATTGACTTGATCAACAACCAAAGCTTTCATTTCATTTTCTGCTTTTTAAGAAAATCGTTTAAATAGGGAACAGCTAACATATGCCATGAATTATCTACTCCATATATGTTATTCCCTGTTTAGCCTATTTTCCATCTAAGATGCACACATCACCACAATACCCACATAGCATCATAGGTAGATGAACCTGAATCATTTGAGCTGGTGTTCGCCATCTTCTCTTTTTCTTCCCCTAGTGTTTGTCTAGGTAGAAAGCGACTTCTTTTAAAAAATTTTCTGGGGATGTGTAGTATATATGCAGTAAAGTGTTTCTTCAGTTTTTAAATACCTTTCAGCCCACGTAACTCATTAATCCTACCTGCCACAACATAATGTTCCTGTAGTACGGTCTTTTAACACCGTCATTGGGTATATAGTCTAAAGCAGTCCCAGTAATAGATGGTTCGAAAACATCGTCTAGCTTAGAGCCTAATCAGGAAGATGTTTACGTAAATGAAAAACCTAAGATGCTTATGATGAGCATAGTGAGAAAGAGATGAACAAGATAGCTATGGGAGGACAGAGAGAGGATGAATCTAGGTTAGAGGTGTGATGGGGATCGGCAGGGTCTTCCCGGAGGAGATGTCTGCTGAGCGCATATTTGAAGGAGGAGTGGAGTTAATGAAATGAAGGTGATAGGAGAGAAGGACTGTTGAGACCCAGAAAACTCTGTTTAAATGATACAGAGGAAAGGGGGTGATGATACACTCAGGAAACTACGAATAGTTCATCGTTGCTAGAGCAGCGAGGAGGATGGCAAAGGAGTAAAAGGTAGACTCAGTTTTATAGTCACATTTATTAAGGGCTCTGTCTGTCAGACTAAGAGGTAAGGATTTTGTCTTGGCGACAATGGGGGAATCCTGAAGAATTTTAATCAGGGTGGTGATATAATTTGATGAATTTGAGAAATTCTGCCAGTGGAGGAGAGAGATTAGAGGATTTGGAGGCCAGGGACAGGTATCTAGTCAGAAGGTAATGCTGTCACTCAGGGGAGAAACAGGGGAGCCTGAACTAAAGCAGTGATGGTGGTGACGAAGAGAAGGTGTGGACCTGACGGGTTTTTAGGAAAGAGAGTCAACAGCACTTGGTGTTTAGTTAGCGTTTAGCGATGGAAAAGTTGAGGACAAATCCATGTTTTCTGGCTTGGGAGCTGATGATGTTTCCATTTACAGAAAATTATACGTGAGTTACTGGGTGTATGCCAAAGAAAACTGGGTGTATGCAGCAGGAAACTTTTTGCCATATCGAATTTTATGAAGCTCAGTTTATAATTTGATTTAGTGTCTTGTTCATGGGTGAGCAAGGAACAGGGCCAGCCTCAGCAAAACTGCGAAGTTGGCAAAGATATTCTTCAGAACCCTCCTAGACACCGTTTTAGCACTGGTTTCTTTCTTCTTGGTGTCCTTCGTGTATCCCATCAATCTTTACCTCCTTCTTGCTTTCAGCTGGCTATCAAGTAATTCTTCAAATTACTGGTTAAAGTGTTAGCTAAAGAGGCTATTTTAAAATTTTATTTATTTAAAAAATTTTTTAATTTAATTTTTATTTTATGTTGGAGTATAGATTTACAACGCTGTGTTAGTTTCAGGTGTACAGCAAAGTGATTCAGTTATACATATACATATATCCATTCTTTTTCAGATTCTTGTCCCATGTAGGTTATTACAGATCATTGAGCACAGTTCCCTGTGCTATACAGTAGGTCCTTGTTGATTATCTATTTTATATATAGTACTGTGTATATGTTAATCCCAAACTCCTAATTTATCCCTCCCCCAACCTTTCCCCTAAAAGAGGATGATTTTAAAAGAGGATATTTGAAGGTGGGAGTTGAAAGAGAGAATAAAACTGGAATAGGAGGATAACTAGGGATGGATATTTTAAACGGTAGCTATTCCTAGTACATTCTCTCTCTCTCTTTAAATCTTCTTTTCCACCCATTTTTCAGCTTGTTATATATCTATATATAGACATACAGATATAGTGTTAAGCATATTCACATTGTTGTGCAACCAATCTTTTTGTCTTGCAGAATGGAAACTGTATACCCATCAAACAATAATGCCCATTTCTCCCTCCCCTTAACCCCTGGAGACCACCATTTTACTTTCTGTTTCTATGAGTTTGACTCCTGTAGATACCTCATATAAGTGGAATAATCCAATATTTGTCCTTTTTTAACTAAAAATAGAACTACCATATGACCTAGCAATCCTACTACTGGGCATATACCCTGAGAAAACCATAATTCAAAAAGAGTCATGTACCACAATGTTCATTGCAGCTCTATTTACAATAGCCAGGACATGAAAGCAACCTAAGTGTCTATCGACAGATGAATGGATAAAGAAGATGTGGCACATATGCAGACATAGAGAATGGACTTGAGGACATGGGGAGAGGGAAGGGTAAGCTGAGACAAAGTGAGAGAGTGGCTTGGACATATATACACTACCAAATGTAAAATCATAGCTAGTGGGAAGCAGCCGCATAGCACAGGGAGATCAGCTCGGTGCTGTGTGTCCACCTAGATGGGTGGGATAGAGAGGGTGGGAGAGAGATGCAAGAGGGAGGGGATATGGGGATATACATATGCGTATAGCTGATTCACTTTGTTATACAGCAGAAACTAACACAACACTGTAAAGCAATTATACTCCAATAAAGATGTTAAAAAAGAAAATTTGTCCTTTTTTGACTGGCTTATTTCACTTAGCATAATGTCCTCAAAGTCCATTCATGTTGTAGCATGTGTCAGAATTTCCTTCCTTTTCAAGGGTGAATAATATGCCGTTGTATGCATTTTGTCTATCTGTTCATCTGTTGATGGACACCTGGGTTGCCATACCTTGCTCTCTTTAACTCACATATTGTAGAAATTTCTTGCTCCTAAAAATTTGACTTCCCCCAGCAACCAGTATTTGTATCTAAATATATTGGCGTGAACCCCTTATTATTCTCTGCTAAATAAGTGCTGTGATTAAACAAAATGAGCATGGATTGGAATCACCTGGCAAGTGGGACATGCTCACAGGGATTACAGCAGAGATGAGAAAGCAGGCCTAGGAAGATTTAACAATGTTTTTGAGATTTTTTCCATATTTATTTTAAGGGAATGAAAATATTTCAGAAAACAGCTGATCCAAATTTCCTTTAACCATTATGGCAATAAGCTCAAGTCTCTATGGAGGCACATGCGTTTGCCCTCTGGGGCTCAGCACAGGGCCTGGGACACAGCAGGCGCTCATCCATCTTTGTTGAACTAAGTGGAACCGTTCTTTACATCCCCAAAGGGCTGCTCACCTGGCTGCTTGTCATATTTGTTTCAGGAGCCCACAGACAGCCTTGAGGATAGCCTCCTTTCTTCCAGACCAGAGTTTATCATAGGCCCGGAAGGTGAGGAGGAGGAGAATCCAGCAACTAAGCATGAGGAGAACCCAGGCAATCGCACCGAGCCCATGGAACATGCTGGTAGGTGAACTCTTGGCTGATGGGGAGAGAGGTGTGCACATCCCAGCTTGCACAGGTCTTACTCTCAGAAGCCGGATTTCTTAGATCACCATCGGCTTGGGCAAGCTCAGACTCGGGTTCCTCGGTACGGACTTGTGCACATGCACCATTTCTCTCAAGATTATGAAGTGAACAGATCCAAGTTATGCTTCTCATAGAAGAGAGGTCACTGAGCATATTTCTGGCAGCAGGAGCTTGCTATCGATAAAAACCTACCCTGTCCGTGAAAGCATCACCTCTACGTATAGTGAATCACGTTCTCTGTGGAGAAGTAGCTGTGAACCAAGGCTGAAGGGCCCAAGTGGAGGCTGCCAACACTCTTGATAGCCACTCAGGGCATTTGGCCAAAGCACACTGTTCTGGGATAGAGGTGACCAAAGTTGAGCTCGTGCAGCTTCTGAGCCCCAGGGGCTTGGCTGTGACCCTGGATGGGCTCACCGTGAATAGCTGTACAAGTCGTACTCTAAGGCTAGTTGGCTCTGCTGAGAGCTGGAAAGAGAGGTGACCTCTTTCTACTTTGCTTAAAGGCTCTATGTAGGCGAATTGGGACCAGCAAGATGGCAGGCAGGCCTGGAATCATCTCCAGCTCCTCAAACTCTGAAGGAGTTTCAGGAATTTAGGATGGGACTCCCCGTGCCTCTGAGAAAGCCTGGTTTCTGGATCTGCACTGTGACACTCTCGGAATTTGTATCTTCTTGCTTCCACTATCCTGAATTGTTAGACTACCTGGCCCCTGGGGAGCCTACTCCCCAGAACCAAAGTTTGGGAAAGCTTTCCATCATTTCTTCAGTGAACAGCAAACATTATTAAGTGACTGTTTTGTGGGGCTTGTTGCAAGTCATGGGGTGTCTTATCAGACCAAGGTAACTACATCATTAGTACAAAATGCTTGGTTGAAACTAACTGCTTCAGCATGATTGTGTAAATAGTTAGTTGAGGATGTATATGTTGCCTCACACTATTTAGAACCATTGAAACTTAGATGAGGGATCACCTGAGATAACCTACTTCATTGGTTTTCAGTGTGTACTTGGAGTTGTAAATCTCTGTGTTGTTTCCTTTTGACCTTCCTTAATTGGGGTGGCAATTGGTGAGAACATGTGGGCAAATGATAAAGACCCAGGCTCCCCACCCTGCTTCAGCCAGAGTGTTCTGACTTGCGCTATTTCCTATGTTGGAGTTCTAAGTAAGATTCTCTTTCAACAAAGGATTTCATAGCAAGGAATTTGAAACCTGCTGATCTAGGTCAGCCTTCTCACTTTGTAGATGAGGAAAGTACATCCAAGATGGGTTAAGCAACTTGCCCATGGTCATATAGCACAAGTTATTCATTCCTGATTTATGCTTTATGCTTAACATGATTTCAAAACTGTAATAGAGCATCAGGGTCATCTGAGGAGCTGACACACGAAATGAGTTCCACCTGCTTACCCCTGATTCTGGGCATATTTGGGGGTGGGGGACTGGGAATTGGAAACCCAAATATTGTACAACTAGTTAGTGGCACCTAGTCTCAACCTCCAGGGTTGAGACTAGATCCCAGGCCCATGTTTCTGTCAGGCATTGATGCCTAAGGGAAGCAACGATTCCACTTATGATCCAATAACCTGTACTCTTTAGATGTAAATATATGTATATATATATTTTTGTTTTATTTTGTTTTTTGTTTGTTTATTTGTTTGTTTTGTGTGGTACGCGGGCCTCTCGCTGTCGTAGCCTCTCCCGTTGTGGAGCACAGGCTCCGGACGCACAGGCTCAGTGGCGATGGCTCAGGGGCCCAGCCGCTCTGCGGCATGTGGGATCTTCCCGGACCGGGGCACGAACCCGTGTCCCCTGCATCGGCAGGCGGACTCTCAACCACTGCGCCACCAGGGAAGCCCTTTACTATTTTTTTTTTTTGTAAATATATATTTTTAAACCTGACATAGCACACAAATCAATTAACTACCATTTTAATTTATATGTAACATTTTATTTGAACAATGGTTAAAATTAAGCAGTTTGTTTTCATAAATTACTCTTTCCTTTGCTTAATTGTTGTAAACTCCACTTATTTAAACATTTGCTCTATTCATCTCCCCCAAACACCACTTCAGGCTCTGGTCACAGCTTCTGGTCTGTTTTCCTTCTTTTACTTTCTGCTGTCTTACAGGACACAGTTATCCCTTGTCTCCTCAGGGAAGAGGAATTTTCTTCCAAGACCGGCCTTCCTGGCTGCTAAGCACGCTGATCCTGCTTCTGATTTGTGGGTCTTCAGGTGTTGGTCTTGAGCTCCTCTGTCAGAGAATAGATGGCTGCTCTACTGACACATGTTCAGTGGTTTCCCTCTCTTATTCTAGAGTATTTCCTGTTTCTGCATTTTGTGGCCTGGTGCCTATTCCTTATAGCAGTCAGAGATGTCCTCCACTAAAAATGTTAAAAAATTTTTTCATGCTAGACAAAGTAGAGTTTAGTGCTGATAACAAGTATGTAAAATACACTGGAGTGGAAGATCCCCAATAAACTAGTATATACACCAAAAGGGTTTGACTCTCACTGTCTCTGATCCTAGGAATTGCCAAAACTTATAATGGTGATTTGAAAACATTTTACATTAGTTTCTATATCTGGTTAACTTTTGAATTCTTTTCTCTAGCATGCCTCATGTAAAATATACCACCACTACCCACTATAGAGGGAAAGGTCTTTTTATTTATTTACTTACTTATTTTTAATAAAATTATTTATTTATTTATTTATTTTTGGCTGCGTTGGGTCTTCGTGCCGTGCGCGGGCTTTTTCTAGTTGTGGTGAGCGGGGGCTACTCTTCGTTGTGGTGCACGGGCTTCTCATTGCGGTGGCTTCTCTTGTTGTGGAGCACGGGCTCTTGGTTCTCGGGCTTCAGTAGTTGCAGCACGTGGACTCAGTAGTTGTGGTACGTAGGCTCAGTAGTGGTGGCGCACGGGCTCAGTTGCTCCACGGCATGTGAGATCTTCCCGGTCCAGGGATCAAACCCGTGTCCCCTGCATCGGCAGGCGGATTCTTAACCACTGTGTCACCAGGGAAGTCCCCAAAGGTCTTTTTAGAGCTCCTCACAAGAAGATAAAACCATGAGTAGTTCTGATTTGAATATGATCAACTTCTTTAAAGGGCTCCCTTTTTGCACATGGGAGTCCTGTGCATGTGTGAATATTGTACACTTGAGTCCTGGGGTAAATCCCTCCTTAGGTGCTAATATAAGTTGCATATCTCTCTTTAATACCTGCTTATCTCCCTTTCAGTTAGGAAGGCAAACCTCGGCAGGCCCTAAGCCCCCTCCAGGTATCAGCAGAAATAGCTGCCCACAGGAGAATAGGGCTGGGCTGGGGTTGCTTCAGGGAATCAAAGACATCTGAATACACAGTGGAAGGTGGAAGCTGAGGATCCTAAATCTAGAAGGTTTCCTGCACTTGCATCATGGAAAGGATATATGCTACTTTGGAGAACAAATAAACACATTACATGAACACTTTTTAATATATTCTATTTCTATTTTTACTCCTCTTTGTTTTATGGTCTTGATCAATTCATGAACGGTGGGGGGAAGGAGTTATGCTAACCTTTGTGTAATTATTTCTTCCCAGCAGTAAAGAATGATACTGAAAGAAAGTTTTGCTACCAACAGCTTCCCGTAACACTGAGACTAATATACACCATTTTCCAGGTATATATTTTGAAATATTTGAATATTATATTTAGTAGCATTGCCATTTTAGATAACTCAGTAAACTTGTGGTTCTTTGCATAGGAAATGGCCAAGTTTGAAGAACCAGACATTCTTTTTAATATGCTCAATTGCCTGAAGATCCTCTGTCTTCATGGAGAGTGTTTATACAGTGCTAGAAAAGATCATCCTCAATTTTTAGCCTACATTCAGGATCATATGTTGATTGCAAGGTATGTCTTTCTAGCAGTTTTTTGTTTGTTCATATTTTAGGCTTTTATCTGTGAAAATCAATTTTAGAATAAGACTTATCAACTCATTGGGTTATTTCTCTTAGCCAGCACAGGCTAATTACCTATGGGAACTACTTTTATTTCTTTTATGTAGTCTAATTTTTGAGTATGTCAATATGAAGAATAATAATTGTCTTTGCTAGGTACTTTAGAAGTAGAAAAGGCAAAATAAGGATTATTTTATGCCTTTCAGTTGTTAGATGGCTTAAGAATATTGTGTACTCTAGGTGGGCTGACTTTTTTTGTTAAAGTGATCTCTACCAAATATGTACCCAGGCCATTTGGATTTCTGATGCCGTGGGATCTCTGCCTCAGCCTTTGGGCTTTGTAGCCCAGGTTTTTCCCCCAAAGTACCAACCTGACACAAAAGCCATGGCGGACAATGTAGGGATCTGGGGAAGGGACGCTCTTCCATTTTTCAAACAAGACTGCCTTAGAGAACTGGGAGAGCTATATGTTACTGGCCGAATACAGAATTTTTTGTCACTGAGACGGTTTTCCACTAGTACTGTATATATATGCTTTGCCTCCTTCAACTAAATTGCAAGCTCCATGAGGGCAATTTTTTGGACATTCTTCTTATATAAGACCTACTGTCGTGCTCTGGAAGCATCATCATCCTTCATCACACAATGATAACAGTAGCTCAAGCTTTTTGAGTACCTACTATGTGTTAAGTACTATATATCATTTCATTTAATACAACCAGTGTTGGGAGGAAACAAAAGTTCAGAGAAGTTAAGAAATTTATACTTGGTTACACAGCTAATTAATGGCAGGGTTGGGATTAGATCTATATTTGTCTGATTTCTACTATCAAGATGAAGCATACAGTGTTTGAAAGTTACTCCTTTTCATTCCATAGCTTTAGTACATCTTCTCAAAAACAAGGCTCTCTAGTGACATGTACCTCAATATGTTCTCTGTAAAACGGAGATAACGTGTCACTTCTCCTTTCTCTTAGTGCTGCATTATAAGTTTTTAAAGTCAAACATAGTTTTGATTCTGATATTAACTCTGGAGCCAAAGAGAAAATAAAACAAAACAAAAAGAAATAAAAGGCATACTTTAAATAATTGAATAAAAATTTTGAAAACATTATTACTAGAAATATATATTCAGCATTATTCTGGCATACAATGATAGGGACTTAGCTTAAACTTGCTAAGGTATGTTTTTGACCAGTAGTAGTCTGGTTTTAAGAATGGCAAGTACTCATAAGATGTTACCAGGGATACCTCTCTCTCTCTCTTTCTGTTTTTTTCTCTCTCTCTTTCCCCGCCCCTTTCTCCCTCCCCATCACTTAGCCTAGTTCTCTCTGTGTTGGCTTCTTCTCCTCAGGCTGTTCCTGTGAGGTGGGAAAGAGAGAGGGTTATTAGCAGCCCTAGAACGACATTACACTTCATTCTTGAGATTTCAGAATACATATCAAAACCTGGAAAAAGGATGCTAAGCACTCTCATGCTTGGGTCACATGCCCACTCCTGGACTAATCACTCTTCATGACATTGAAGTATTCTGATCACCCGGGGTTTTGTGTTCATTATTAGGATAGAGAAGGTGGGGGAACTTGATTGACAGCCCTGCCAGTTGGTGGAGAGGCTGTTTGTAATAGAAAAAGAGTTGTTCTTTGCTAGAATAAGAGGAAAAGGCTGCTGGGCAGACAAAACCAACACAATTCTCCAGATGTTCACTAGAAGAAAAATTTAAAAAATCACTTATCACCCCATCATCTTAACATAACTGATATCAGTTATTATTTAACAGTCATTGTTCATTTATGTACCTGCATTTATAATATACAATTTTTAATTTTTATGTTAAAAATGCACTGTTAACTGCTAGTGTTCTCCTATGTTATTACATAAAAGTAATTTCTTTAAAAAAATTAACAGGAAAAGAGCATAGGAACGGTTTTCCAAGGGTTATACTCTTGTGAATGAATGGAATTTCACCAAAAGCATCCCTACCAGCCCTCTGTTAACTGTACTTCCCACAAACTAAGATAATACGATTCTTTTCCTAGAAAGATGATCATAACTGTAATCACTTTGCTTCTTCTTGATTCCCCAGCCTGTGGAGAGTCGTCAAATCTGAATTCTCCCAGCTATCTTCACTGGCAGTTCCTCTCCTTCTTCACGCTTTGTCACTTCCTCATGGTGCTGACATCTTTTGGACAATCATAAATGGCAATTTCAACAGCAAAGACTGGAAGATGAGGTTTGAAGCAGGTACCTCTGTATTAGCTTAAAAATTCTCTCTGGGTCACAAGGTAAACCAGATGTCCTGTCATGACATCTCTTTTTGGCCCTCCCTTTCCCTCCCTTCTTTTTAGAAGGCATTGTCCTGCTTGCTAGTGTTCTTTGATGGCTCTACTTAGTTGAGCTCCCTTGATAATAGAATTTTTCAGAGTGGTCCTTAGGTAGGTTGACCATGTCTAGGTTTGTCTGGGATAGTCCTAGTTTATGCCTGTTGTCCAGGTGTATTTATTAATTGCACCCTTGTTTACTCTCAAGTGGGTCCTGGCTTGAATAATAAATTATGTAGTCACCTAATAGGTTACTTGCATTTGAGTACCTGGGAATGTTTGTTAAAAATGCAGATTTTTGGGCCTCATCCTAGACCTACTGAATCAGAATCTCAGGAGGTGAGGCCAGAAATCTATATTTTCTAACAAGTTCTCCAGGTAATTCAGTGAAGTTTGAGAAGCTCTGCTGTTGTACTCTTGCCATTGGAGCAACAGTGACCAAATCTGATGCAGTGATGGGTATAATTCCTAGTGCTTAGAATGGCAAGTTCCCAGAGGAACATGGTAAGGAAGGAATTGGGATGTGTTCTCTTAGTCTTACATCTGCTGGTCTCACTGTCACCCTAATCTACCGGTACTCCCATTCTCAGGGGGCAGCAAGCAGGGTTGGCATACCAACCTGTGCCTTATCAGAATGGTTCATATATTTTAGTGTCTCAAAAATTTAGCAGAGAAATGGAAGTTCCATCAGGTGAGTTAACTACTATACTTTGAGTTCAATTCCCTAATATCTGACCACCTCGAAGAGTTCTTGCTTTTAATGCCCCATGAATCCCAGGGGCTGGTTTATTTATGTGATAGCACATGATGTTGTACAAAATTAGAGTAAAACTTTCTAGCAAAAGTCTACATGGTATTGGCCACATTTTATAGGCATTTGAATACAAATAAGGCAGGTAAATATTTAACTATGCTCTTTCATTACAATTTAAGGATTAGATTATTGCCAGATTAATCTTCTGAATCACAACTCCGATTATGTTGCTTTTCTACTCAAAAAATTTTAATGGGTCTTCAGTGCCCAGAGAATAAAGTTCAGACTCCTTAAACTGGCATTCAAAATTTTACATGGTCTAACTGCAAGTGTTTGCAGCCTCATTTCCCACTCTTCTTTCTACATATACCATTGCTATTTCTCCACTGCTTCCTGCTTCCCTTCACCCATGTGTTGGCCATTCTGTGCTCTCCATCTGAAATCCTCTTCTATTCAAGGTTCCATTTAAATGCCACCTCCCAAACAATGATGAACAACACAATAAATGAAATTAAAAACTCTCTAGAAGGAATCAATTGCAGAATAACTGAGGCAGAAGAAAGGATAAGTGACCTGGAAGATAAAATAGTGGAAATCACGATTACAGAGCAGAATAAAGAAAAAAGAATGAAAAGAATTGAGGACAGTCTTAGAGACCTCTGGGACAACATTAAACGCACCAACATTCGAATTATAGGGGTCCCAGAAGAAGAAGAGAAAAAGAAAGGGACTGAGAAAATATCTGAAGAGATTGTAGTTGAAAACTTCCCTAATATGGGAAAGGAATAGTTAATCAAGTCCGGGAAGTGCAGAGAGTCCCATACAGGATAAATCCAAGGAGAAACACGCCAAGACACATATTAATCAAACTATCAAAAATTAAATACAAAGAAAAAAATATTAAAAGCAGCAAGGGAAAAGCAACAAATAACATACAAGGGAATCCCCATAAGGTTAACAGCTGATCTTTCAGCAGAAACTCTGCAAGCCAGAAGGGAGTGGCAGGACATATTTAAAGTGATGAAAGGGAAAAACCTACAACCAAGATTACTCTACCCAGCAAGGA
>NC_041224.1:171850904-171851609 GCF_002837175.3 Physeter macrocephalus
ATTCTCCAGGATAGATCATATCTTGGGTCACAAATCAAGCCTTGGTAAATTTAAGAAAATTGAAATCATATCAAGTATCTTTTCTGACCACAATGCTATGAGACTAGATATCAAGTACAGGAAAAAATCTGTAAAAAATACAAACACATGGAGGCTAAACAATACACTACTTAATAACCAAGAGATCACTGAAGAAATCAAAGAGGAAATCAAAAAATACCTAGAAACAAATGACAATGAAAACACGACGACCCAAAATCTATGGGATGCAGCAAAAGCAGTTCTAAGCGGTAAGTTTATAGAAATATAATCCTGCCTCAAGAAACAAGAAACATCTCAAATAAACAACCTAACCTTACACCTGAAGCAATTAGAGAAAGAAGAACAAAAAAACCCCAAAGTTAGCAGAAGGAAAGAAATCATGAAGATCAGATCAGAAATAAATGAAAAAGAAATGATGGAAACGATAGCAAAGGTCAATAAAAGTAAAAGCTGGTTCTTTGAGAAGATAAACAAAAGTGATAAACCATTAGCCAGACTCATCAAGAAAAAAGAGAGACGACTCAAATCAATAGAATTAGAAATGAAAAAGGAGAAGTAACAACAGACACTGCAGAAATACAAAGGATCATGTGAGATTACTACAAGCAACTATATGCCAATAAAATGGACAACCTGGAAGAAATGGACAAATTCTTAGAAAAG
>NC_041224.1:171851877-171852491 GCF_002837175.3 Physeter macrocephalus
CGACAAACCCACAGCCAACATCGTTCTTAATGGTGAAAAACTGAAACCATTTCCACTAAGATCAGGAACAAGACAAGGTTGTCCACTGTCACCACTATTATTAAACATAGTTTTGGAAGTTTTAGCCACAGCAATCAGAGAAGAAAAAAGAAATAAAAGGAATACAAATCAGAAAAGAAGAGGTAAAGCTGTCACTGTTTGAAGATGACATGATACTATACATAGAGAATCCTAAAGATGCTACCAGAAAGCTACTAGAGCTAATGAATGAATTTGGTAAAGTTGCAGGATACAAAATTAATGCACAGAAATCTCTTGCATTCCTATACACTAATGATGGAAAATCTGAAAGACAAATTAGGGAAACACTCCCATTTACCATTGCAGCGAAAAGAATAAAATACCTAGGAATAAACCTACCTAGGGAGACAAAAGACCTGTATGCAGAAAACTATAAGAAAGATGAAAGAAATTAAAGATGATACAAACAGATGGAGAGATAGACCATGTCTTGGATTGGAAGAATCAACATTGTGAAAATGACTCTACTACCCAAAGCAATCTACAGATTCAGTGCAATCCCTATCAAACTACCAATGGCATTTTTCACAGAA
>NC_041224.1:171852636-171853072 GCF_002837175.3 Physeter macrocephalus
ATAAACAAGATGAAAAGACAACCCTCAGAATCGGAGAAAATATTTGCAAATGAAGCAACTGACAAAGGATTAATCTCCAGAATTTACAAGCAGCTCAGGCAGCTCAATGTCAAAAAAACAACTCAAACCAAAAATGGACAGAAGACTTAAATAGACATTTCTCCAAAGAAGATATACAGATTACCAACAAACACATGAAAGAATGCTCAACAACACTAATCATTAGAGAAATGCAAATCAAAACTACAGTGAGGTATCACCTCACACCTGTCAGAATGGCCATCATCAAAAAATCTACAAACAGTAAATGCTGGAGAGGGTGTGGAGAAAAGGGAACCCTCTTGCACTATTGGTGGGAATGTAAATTGATACAGCCACTATGGAGAACAGTATGGAGGTTCCTTAAGAAACTAAAAATAGAACTACCATATTACCC
>NC_041224.1:171854086-171869305 GCF_002837175.3 Physeter macrocephalus
GATAAAGAAGATGTGGCACATATATACAATGGAATATTACTCAGCCATAAAAAGAAACGAAATTGAGTTATTTGTAGTGAGGTGGATGGACCTAGAGTCTGTCATACAGAGTGAAGTAAGTCAGAAAGAGAAAAACAAATACCGTATGCTAACACATATATATGGAATCTAAAAAAAAAAAAAATGGTTCTGAAGAACCCAGGGACAGGACAGGAACAAAGGCACAGACGTAGAGAATCGACTTGAGGACACGGGGAGTGGGAAGGGTAAGCTGGGATGAAGTGAGAGAGTGGCATGGACATATATACACTACCAAATGTAAAATAGATAGCTAGTGGGAAGCAGCCGCATAGCACAGGGAGATCAGCTTGGTGCTTTGTGACCACGTAGAGGGGTGGGAGGGAGAAGCAAGAGGGAGGAGATATGGGGATATATGTATACGTATAGCTGATTCACTTTGTTATAAAGCAGAAACTAACATACCACTGTAAAGCAATTATACTCCAATAAAGATGTTTAAAAAAATAAAATAAAATAAATGCCACCTCCATTTCATGAACCTTCAAATGCCCCCATTGAGTTCCACTTTCTCGGTTCCATTGGTGGAAAGTCATTTCTTTATCCTTTGATCTCTCATAGCATTTTATTTCTACCTCATTTGTGGCCGTTACAGCCTTTTGTATTACATTTCTGTTACAGTTGTACCTGTCTTATCTCTTTTAGTTGACTTGACTTTGAAGTCAAGACCTGTGAATGATTCACATATTAGTCTGCTTGGGCTGCCATAACAGAATAACATAGACTGGATAGCTTAAACAACAGAAACTTATTTCTCACAGTTTTAAGGGCTGGGAAGTCCAAGATCAAGGCTCCAGCCTATTTGGTTCCTCGGTGAGGGCTTTCTTCCTGGCTTCTCTTCTCTCTCTATTCTTACATGGTAGAGAGAGAGAGAGAGAACTCTTGTCTCCCTTCCTCTTATTATAAGGACATGAATCCCATAATGGGAGCCTACCCTCATGACCTCATCTAAACCTAATTGCCTCCCAAGGTCCCACCTCCGAATGCCATCACATTGGGAATTAAGGCTCCAACATATCAATTGGGGGAGGGGACACAAATGTTCCGTCCATAACAATTCATTTTTGTATTTACTCCCACCTTCCCCAAGTACCTAGAATGATCTCTTATGTATATATAATGTGCTTAATATATATTTTAAAAATAAGTGAATCAGTGAATTTATTGAGTAAATACTGTATGTACTAGTTATCATAGGAGCAATACAAAGAGTATAAGAGCAGATTCTTGCCCTCAAGAAGCTCCTAATTTAATCGATGAGATCAAATATAAACATGTAAGAGGTTAAGAAACTATAACAGTATAAATATAATTCAAGACAACAGAAGATAACAGTATAAATATAATTCAGACAACAGAAGGTATGTCATATAGCTATATATGAACACACGAATGCCATAGGTAAATGAATAGTTTTTTTGCAGGAGTTCGTGGGATGGAAAGGCCACTCTAGGAAGTCAGAGTGACTTTACAGAATAGTAGAATTTCAGCAGCAGACTCTTTAAGGATGGCAGAGTGTCAATAAGCAGAAAAGAATAGAAAGAATATTCTATCTAGGCTGCTGGAACAGCTTAAGTAAAGTCCTGAAATGTCTTTGCATGGAACTATATTGCTTCACTAGTTATTATAACTATTTATAAAGCTATGTTTAAAGAGTGGCTGGAATAATTTAATATAGATGTGCAGAATAATGGTGCATCTGTTTCATGGAAGAAATATGTGGCTTCTATAGCCCCAGCAAGACTGGTTGTCATATCACTTCATGACATATTAAGGACTTAGAGCCAGCCCTGGTGGGCACGTCCCACATCCCTGTGTGGTCTGCAGAACCTCTATAGAATGGACAAAGATATGAGCATGGAGGCATTTTGAAAAGTTTGAAATGTGGCTGAAAGTTAAACAAAGGTAAAGACCATTAAAGAGAAAAGAAAAGAAAAGAAAACCCAGAACTAAATCAAGGCTGCCTGGCAGAAAAATACCACACTGCGTAGAAATGGTCTCTGCTGCACAGGTAAAATGGAACACTCAAGAAGGTGGCATTAGAATTTCCATTTGGTATTTAACGTGAGTGTAAGGGGGCCCAGAGTTAGCTTTTTCTCTGTGGGCTCATTTCTCAGACCGTCTAAATAAATGTCAATTTTTTTTGTTCTCTGCCTTTGACATTGCAGTGGAAAAAGTGGCTGTAATTTGTAGATTTCTGGATATTCATTCAGTGACCAAAAACCACCTGCTGAAGTACTCCCTGGCACACGCCTTCTGCTGCTTTCTGACGGCTGTGGAGGACGTCAACCCAGCTGTGGCTACGAGGGCTGGTCTCCTGCTTGACACCATAAAGAGGCCAGCCTTGCAGGTGACGTCCCTCAGATGTGCATTATCTGCTCTGCGGATGGTGCTCTGCTCCACTCTACTAACTCACTGAGTTATTTCTCACATAAACACACATAATCACACATAATACTGATGATGATGGTAACAGTGGAAATTTTTTAATTGAGAAAAGCATCGCAGAACCACACTGTATTAACATATCTCTTGTTTTTCTTTGTTGATTCTTTCTTTCCAGTCTTTGTGCCTATGCTGCCATCGCTTCTGACAGATGTAATTATTGTATAATTTTGTGTGTGTGGCAGATTTTTAAACTAGGTTGGTTATTTTATACCATTCAGCTGGCTCCTGGGCCAGAAGCCCTTGTCACTTGAGTCTAGATGCAAAGAGAAATCAGATGCATTATAATATAAACCGAAGCAAAACAAGAGATGGTAAATATACTACTGAAATGAAATACCACAAAGTAAAATCAAAGAGACATGAAATATGAGACCTGGAGAGAGTTGTTTATTTATCTTATTTGGCACCTTTATTTTATACTTAAAGAAACCAAGTCTCAGAGAGATAATGTGACTTTTCAAAGAACACAGAGTGAATTCATGGGAGAACCAAGACTAGAACCTCTAAAGTCCTGATCTACTGTTTTTCCACATTGGCACCTGATTTATTATTATATTGTTATTATTAAAAGTAATAATAATGGCAAGAACTAACATTTGTCAAACAGGTATTGTGTTTCCCGGGCAGTGTATTAGAAGTGTCCCATCATGCATTACTTCATTTAATCCTCACAGTAACATTGTGTGTGTTCCCATTTTACAGATAGAGAAGTTGAGGGTTAGAAAGTTTAAGTAACTTTTTCAGATTCACACGGCTAGTAAGTGGCAGCACAAACTCAGGTCTGACTCATAATAATGTCCATGTTCTTAATTGCGTGTGTGTGTGTGTGTGTGTGTGTGTGTGTGTGTGTGTGTACACAAGGTCTCCCAAACCAGTGTAAGAGCTTCTCTTGTAAAAAAGACTAAGAAGAAAGGGCAAACTATGCAGAATCTGAAAAATTATAGAGCTATGCTGCTGGTGGACCCATACCTCCCCATGTAAAAATTCCCAGTTGTCTTCTGGATAGTCCTTCTCTGTTGGTCTTAATAAGACAAGGTAGTTGTATGTCTTAACCCCCGCTCAGGGCTTGGAACATAGGAGGCACTCATTAGATGAGAGTTGAATGAATTAATAGCATAATTGGATGAATTAGTTTTAAAATTTCATTCAGTTAAAAAAAGGGAAATGGTAGACTCACATACTAGAGAAATAGAATGCTCAGTCCATTCCAACTTTGATTTCTTAAGATTCTGTGTTCCACTCACATTCCAAGAAGACAAGATGACTTTCCTTTCTTTTAGAATCATGGAATTTAGCATTGAAAGGGAATTTAAAGACCATATTCTTGTGTATTCTAAAATGTAGTTTTGGAAGTACGCTTCTCTTAATAGAAACTACAGACATTAAAGAAAGAAACACTGGTCTGAGGGTATTTGGATTAAGTGGTTATTATTCTATGCTTCAGAAAAATCAGTAATACACATTGAGCTCAGATTTCTGAGTCAAAATTCAAGAGATATTCAACAATTAGGAGAAGCTCCTCTTCTGCGTTTTTTTTTTCCCTACCAAAAATGCAATCAAAGAAGATTTCAATTGAATCATTCTTCATTGTAAGCATGGATTGAGGAGGCTGCCTTGTTTCACTGACTTTGCTTGGTGTATTTACATCTGACTTTCCTTTTTTTTTTTTTTTTTAACCTTTTCCCCAGGGTCTGTGTCTTTGTCTTGACTTCCAGTTTGATACTGTGGTTAAAGATCGACCCACAATACTGAGCAAGCTTTTACTCTTGCATTTTCTTAAGCAAGATATTCCTGCTTTGAGTTGGGAGTTCTTTGTCAACAGATTTGAAACGCTTTCTTTGGAAGCTCAGCTACATTTGGATTGTAACAAAGAATTTCCTTTTCCTACAAGTAAGCAAAACAAAGAACTTGCTTTAAACAGTCACAGTACATATTCTGGTGCTTGCTGGATAAACAGAAGATACTCCACATGTAGTTTAATTTCCCATTATGGAGGATACCTTGACTTCATGTACTCAGTTCATCAAATGTTTGTTGAATATCTACTGTGGTAAGCTGCAGGTTAACTCTTTTCTGGCATTCCAACATCAAAATTTTTCTCATTTAGGGACTTCCCTGGCGGTCCAGTGGTTAAGACTCCACGCTTCCAATGCAGGGGGCATGGGTTCAATCCCCGGTCGGGGAACTAAGATCCCACATGCCATGTCGCGCGGCCAAAAAAAAAAAGGAAAAAAAAATCTCATTTATTCGAGGACCGATGAGAACCATTTGTGACTCTGTGTTCCTTAAATATTATTCAACCATCATATTTGCAATGTCCATGAGCAATTTTGTGAGATATATTTGCACTTTGTAAATTTACTCTTCCATGCTTAGTAATCAGTTACCTGGAGCTCTAAATAGATGGAGAAAAGACTTTGGTCACTCAACTATTTATCCAGGGATAACAAAATTAGATACTTTAATCTTATGGTCTAAACAGAAGAATGATAAACGATATTAAAAATAGGCAGTAGCCATGATTTTTTAATATAAGGCTTATCATAGAGGGAGATAGATGAATGAGAAATGTATCCATGGAAGATGACTTTTAATATTGAAAATATACACAGATGGATTGTTTCAAAGTACTTGTATAACATAGCGAGTTAAGGAAAATGATCACCTCTAATTCCTTTTGCAAAGCTATCACTGCTGTGAGGACCAATGTCGCTAATCTCAGTGATGCAGCATTGTGGAAGATCAAGAGGGCTCGTTTTGCAAGGAACCGTCAGAAGAGTGTGCGTTCCCTCAGAGACAGCGTGAAAGGGCCCGTGGAATCCAAGAGGGCACTCTCCCTCCCTGAGACCCTAACCTCCAAAATCCGTTGAGTATCTTCTTCCATCCTTCCCTTAAATCTGTTTGATGTCTTTCTGAGGCTGACATGTCTTGTTGAATGTTCACAGAGAGTAGTGTATTTAGCAAATTGAGCTCCTTCAGCTGCATTGGCCTTCACATTCCCTAGAGGGTCCCCCCAGGTGTGTCAATGCCCTGGGTGGCTTTTCCCAGTTGCTGGTGAAACAAATCCCTGATCCAGCAGTAGATTGTTTTGAAATGTAGAAGGCAGTAAATCCATTGATGCATGGCATGAGACGCAGGAGAAGCGTTTGCTCCTAAGTCCTAGAATATGAAGGTTTCCACCACCACCATTATAACCTAAGAGCTTCCTGGATGAGACTTTGTCAAGACCCATGGCAGCTAAGAGGGTAGAGTAGAACTTTGGAATGCATTTTCTTTTCATGCATGACAAAGCCAGCCAACAAGCTCCTAGAAAACCAATAATAATGGTGTTTTCAAAAAAGAAAAATCAGGCTGATAAGTTGAATTTCTGCCCAACTTCACCAGATAATTTATAAATAAAAACAAACAGCATTGCCAACTAAAAAAAGACCATATATACTTGTTTTCTAAAGGTCTTTTTTTATATTGCACTTTTAAAGAAAACAAAAAATTACCAAATGACTAGATGAACTGTAATGATTAGCAATGGCTCATGAATGACAAATAATTAAAAATTCATAACTAAATCATCATATTAGCGAATGAGTACATTAAATATAATACTAACTTGTAACATTTATTAAATGATTTAATTTTTTAAAAATGTCATGAAGTTAATAAAATAACACCATAAAACATTTTTTTATCCTGTCAGAAGCTGAAATGTTTGCTTTTCCATTGATATTTCTTAGAAGTCAGCTTTATGTAACATAACCATTTTTAATCATAAATATGATTTTATTTTGTTTATTGCATTTCTCTCTATTTTATGACAAGCTACGGAAATGTGGTATTTTGAACTTTGGAAGAGTCAATGAAAGCCCTTTAAGCAATCAATGACCCAGCTTTTCAGGGAGCAAAGATAATAACAGATGGCCATTTAAGAATAGCCTTTAGCATTGCTAGGCCCAGTGAAACTGCATCAGATGCTAAAAACCAGTACCTAGATTCAATAAATTACAATTTCTATGTGAATTTCCCAGCTCTTTTATAACCTAACTAATCAGTTTGGGATATAAAGTTTATTTATTGTTATTTCTTGTTAATTGATTCACATGACAATTTTGAAGAATAAGAATTGAAGTAACATTGAAGGATGTTCTTTAGATTCAAAGAAAGCCACAGAACTTCTGTGACGTAAACCTCTTGTATGTGATGTTAATTACAAATACGAAAACTAAACTTGCTCCTGCTATCCAGTGCAGTTAGCACTGAGTATGTTTTCTAGGCTCAAGTTGTTTTTAATGCTTATTTAAATAGAGTTGTTGTTGATTTTTAAGCTGTGAGGTTGACCAGGCATGAGCAGTCTGCTCCAGCTCTCGGTGGGACACCCGAACAGATGCCAGGTGGGTACTTCTGACGTTGAAGGGCCGTGTGCAAGTGTCTATCACAGGTGGACAAGGTAAAGAATGTGGTGTCTCTAACTGGACCAGAGTGATGTATTTAGGATTTGAAAGCTCAAAGGGTTTTACCCCAGATGCTCAAGTGTTTGAGCCCCTGACATGGCAATTCTTTCCATCTTAAAATTGGCAGATGACTTTTGATCCTGTTAACTTATGGTCCAGTAAGAAGCATCATGTTACCTGAGTATGCACTTTTCCCCCGAGAGCCAGTATGACTACAACTATACCTAGTACTTATATTTGTATGTGTTTTTACACATAGAAATATTATGTTCATCTATATCTGCTCTAGGAAAA
This sequence comes from Physeter macrocephalus, assembly GCF_002837175.3. Taxonomy (NCBI): domain Eukaryota; kingdom Metazoa; phylum Chordata; class Mammalia; order Artiodactyla; family Physeteridae; genus Physeter; species Physeter macrocephalus. Next base: position 171,861,352 of record NC_041224.1, read on the forward strand.
ACATTTCATTTACATTTTAAAAGGTTAATACATTTGAACCACCATCATTCACTCATCCCCTTAGCCATTTCCGATTCTTTGCAACTCTTACATGCATTTCTGTCTCTCGAGAAAGGAGGATTTCCATTGTTTAGAGGACCATGGGATCATATTCTGCTTGGTAGAGTGTAACTGTCCTTTGATGTTCTGGATAGATTAACTTATCATGAAGTATCTTAAGGGTTGAAGGGATGCTGGCGAGCCTGTTACAGACTGAATGTTATCTACACACATGATGCCATACTTGCTGGGAAAATTGTGGAGGTTCTGAATACCTGCTTATTTGTCCAAAACAAACCTGGTAACTACCACCTATGTATCATGCTATACAACGTTTGGCTTTTCATCTAAGAATAGTTTTAAAATAAACTTTTCAGAATGGTACCGATACTGTCAGAAGGACAATTTCAAGTAAGGAGACTTTCAAGAACGTGTTATAAAAACGATGCTATAGAAAGAGAAGCAGTTAGGCCTGGGAGACGAGGAGAAGAGGGAGAGCCCTAAACACTATGAATGCAGGTGGCAGGTGTTGGCCTAAGTTCATTTTCGCTTTTAAAATTGATGAGAAAAGGAGAGCACACACTTGGCAGAGTCCCTCTACCTTGTTTTGAACATCACTCGGGCCTCAGCTGTGCTGGGATTAAAAAAAAAAAAGAATAAAAATAAGAATTTCTGATCCTGAGCTTCATTTAAAATGTGAAAATATCCATTTTCCCTTCAGTTAAGTCTTTTTGAGATTGGTCTTATGCAATTTCATAAGTTACCTTTATCTTACCCTGTCTTTTCTTTTTGACTTAAGGCTTAGTTGAAAAGCTAGTCTTTAATTATTATTATCCATTTTAACAATCCAACTGTAGGAGTCCTCTCACATCGCTTTGGAAAAACATGTACATATGTTTCTTGAAGAAAAGCCTTTAGGCGTCTAATTGTCCCATCAAAAGTGATCAGATGGAAAAGGGGCAGATAACAGTATTGTTTAAATTAAATATAAAGCTAATGCTTCTGGAAAGATAATTACATGATGCCACCATAAGCAAAACTTGCTTAGATTTGGAAACAGGTGGCTCAGCTTATGAGGCAATTTCAAACTAGTTTTTCATTTTTGCATTATTATTTACTGAACACTGAGTGTTTTAACTTGGAAGCAAAGACACGCCAGGATAACCACAAGATGGTACAGAGTGGTTTAAGATAGTAATTAAATGGAAACCGAAGACCTTGCTATTTAATGAACATGCTTTTGTTTGGTACAAGTAATGAGCTCCTCTGTGCAACACCTCTTATTGACCGGACCTGAAATAAAGCAGATGTCCTTTAATTATGCAGCAAGACTTAATTTTAGTTGCTGTTTAGGCTGAGCTTTTGGACACTGGATTTACAGTTTATGGCTCTCTGATCTTAGCATTTACATATTGCCCACAGCAAGTTTTGCAGCAGAAATGCGCTTGTATAGAGGGTAAGCGCTGCAAGGCTACTGAAGAGTTGCACTCCTCTGTGACTTTTATGAGTCAAATCAAAGGCCTTTGTGCGTATAAATAAAATTCATGGACTGTCATAGCTGAAACCTTAGAGATATGTTAACATTCTCATTTTCCAGAAGAGGAAACTGAGATTCCCAGAAAGGAACAAGTTTCACAAGCTTGCTGGTGACAGATCTGGGTCTCAAGCCCAGATGTCTTGATCTCTCTTGCAAGGCATGTGTGGTAATGCCAGCAGGAGCTCAGCACCTTCATTTGATCCCAATTGATGAAATATACAGTTTTACCTGCTAGTCTGAATTTGGTATAATTATAATTAGATATAAGCTGTTTTTTCACTGATGCTGTGAGAACCAGGAATTCTTTGTTTTTGGTGATTCAGAACACCTGTTGAATATTAATTGACTATAATGCAGCAGTTATGGTAGGTTACAATTGGACCGTACTGGAAAATTGGCATCAACCCCATGTGATCGTGGGAAACTTAGTTATATCTTATTCCTCATCCCCTGGGATGAATAATTAAACAATAGTAGGTATATAATGTTAATAACAACGGCAATAGCCCTTTATGTATATATAGTACCTCTTTATAAAGAGTGTTTTTAATGCAAATCATCTAATTTCGATTTCACAACAACTCTGCATATACATAAAGTATTATATATTTTTTCCACTTTACATACAGACAGGAAAACTGAGGTCCTGAGGGACTAAGTAACTCTGCTTATATAATTTGATCATGATCACATATAACTAGTTAGTTAGATAGAGACTGATACTTGAGTCCAGGAGACTTTATTTGCTTTCTTTCCACTACAGCTACCTCTCAATAAATTGGTCTTAGGGTGTTCCTGCCCTGGGGTACATGAGGACACCAGTCTTATTAGGGAGCTGACTTGGGCATTCAGGCCTGCTGCAGTGTGACTTAAGCCCATGAGTGTCCAGACCAAAGGACCTTTCCCAATTAGGACGTATAGATTGGTCTAGAGCTATCCTAATCCCTAAAGGGACATATATACTTTCAATTCTACTCCATCCTGCAGAGAACTCTTGAGATCTCTTGGTCTGAATTTGTGTCAACAAGAGAAGGTACCCGGTACTGGGTAGCACTGGTAAAACTCTCTTGTATTTCCCGCCTCCCTCAATGTCCAGCCTAGAGTTCCAAATTACTTCTCTTTGGGCTCTTTCTTTCTTTCTAGAGGTGGTTTACATTTCATGTCTTCACTAACTTGCAGAATGCCTATTGATCATTAAGAGCCAATAAATCAAAGAATTCAATTGTTTTTATAGGAATGCCCTTGACTGAAATGATAGTTTCGGAAAATGACAGTTTCTATTGAACAAACACTTCTTGGGCACCTGCTGTACTAGAACATATGAAGAATGTAAAGATACATCAGGAATTCTTGTACTCTCAACTTGCTTATGGTCAAGTAAGGGAGATAAAGTATGAACATAGGTGAACTCTCATCTCGTGTGAAAGTGATAGTACTACAGGATCGTTCACGTCAAATGCAACGGGAGGAGAGCTGGAGGGAACAAGGAAGGTTTTGTGGACAGGTGACTCAGCCAGGCCTAGACAGGCGGACAGGAGGTAAATGCATGGTGATAGGATGTGGGATAGGAGAGGCAAAGGCAGGGATGGGGGGGAGCACATGAGGCTATGCAGCTAGTAACCGGCCCCAGCTTTACGGCCCTCCTGTGGCTCTGTGCATACAGAACAGAACTGCTGTGAACGAAGCCTTAAGTTGTGTTATTGAGCCACGGAGACCAGTGAGGCAGTGTAGTTAGAACTACCAACGTAATGCAGACTCATTTATAGTGCTTGATCATTGGTTTCTCTGGACCAAATGCAGAGTAAACTCATAGAAACTTCCTTCCACTACCTAATTGTCACTTGTCGGCTTGACAGAGGGGTCAGTGAGTCGACTTACACAGAGGAATGTTTCCTATTTCCCTACCCACTTCCTTGCTGTTTGGGGACTTCATCAGGTTTTTGCCCATGTAGAAAAGATCTGAAATATTTATTTGAATTCAATGCACTTTAAACATGTACGAATAATGAGCATCTACTATATATCAAACACCGCCCCGTATTCTGTGAGGGATGTAAAACTGGATAAGACATAGCACTTGCCTTCAAGGAGTCTTTGTTCTCACAGGGGAAATACAGCAAATGGATAAAAAAAAAGTTCTGCCTCGCATAATGGTTATTTGCCACATGAGAGTTGGGAAATGCTAAAGGAAATTTTCCTGCACTCTTCCCTCTTTCCCACCCATCTTCCCTCCTTTCTTGTTTTTGGAGATGTATAGAATTTAGGGACCCCAGTTGCTGAGAGGAGGGTGGGCGTATTAATAAGAATGGCTTCTGGGGACCAGATCCATAGGATAAAGTTGGGGGTGCGGGTGGAGGACCACCTTGCAAGATGAGGAGAGCATCATGAGCAAAGACAGCAGGGTGGCAAAAAGGCTGGCTCCGTTCTGAGATCCAGGAGCAGCCCAGTGTGTAAGGATGTGGAGCATTTAGGGTGGAGCAATAGGAGATAAGTCTGGAAAAGCAGATCCTGATCCTGCCTGGTTTCAAATCTTCTGAATACATACAGTTGTATTATACTGTGGCGTTTCAATCAGTTGCGCCACTCTGTGGACAGATCATGATGGACCCAGTCCATGTTAAAGTGAGGGTAGGAGTAGCTCTGCCCCCATGATAATAGAGATTTTTACATTTTTCTTTACAAAAACGATAAAATCAAATCCCTTAACCTGTTAAATCTCTATAGTTAAAACAGATACAGGAATTTCACAGACTAGAATTCAAAAGTAAGTGTTTTAATTGTCACATTTAGAGAAAATATTATAGGCATTTAGTTTTAAAATGGAAATTTTATATCTTTTATAGATAATGAAAATAGTAATATCGTCTTTATCCATAAAGAAAATCTCAGCTTTCCTAAGCTCATTTTTCTTAGGGATTTGATTAAGGTAACTTTTCTTGATGAAGAGTGGTGTCAGTCACATGCTTACACTATTTTTAAAGAAAGACAATATACAAAGCACAGACTTGCAAAGCCCACACTTGGAGGGGTAAATTATTGGAATGAAAAGAGATTTCTTTCACTTTATGCAAAAAGTTCCATTAACTAGTTCTTTTTTCAGTACATTTAATGGTTTGTGAAAGATCACTCATTACTGGCTTTTCAGGGAAAGCAAAGAGCCAGCAGACTTAAAGCTAAGCACTGCAGATCAATGAAGATGAATCCAAAATGGGGATGGGGCCTTTGTGAAATGATACTTAGTCATTAGGAAAATATGACTTGATGGGAAAAACTAAGGTTACACACTTTTAAAATGAATGTCTACTTGCAATGGGGCGAAGAGATTTGAAATATTTAAAGTTGAAGCCTGATTGTTTATTTTCTAGACTTGAACTAGATAGGAGGAAATAGGGAGCCGGTGTCCTAGCTGGGCCTTGTCTGGATCTCTCTTTCTTCTATTTGAGCCCCCTAGACTCTCAGGGCTAAAAAACAAAGGTGCATCTCCTCCTCAAATGCTCCTCGGTTCCATTTTTAACTTTGGAGTCAAGCCAGTCTAGACTTGGAGGTGGCTGAACAGGGCTGAGTGATAACATGCTCTCCTAAACCTTGCCCCCCAGAGCTAAAACGAATTGAGGAATGAAGCTATATCATCGTAACAGCCATTGCTTGCTGCTACAATAACACTGAACCCTGCAGGTAACCTAGATTCTCACACTTGTCACATTCTTGGCCCAAGCTTGCCCAGAGCAATTCCCTCCTGCTAGTTGTAAAGTAATACTCTGATGGAAAAAAAAAAATCAAGACTAAATATTTTTCAGTGCTGAAAAGATAGTTCTTTAAACTTTTAAAATAAGGATTTGGTCTGATCTTCTATTTCAGACATTTAATTTAATTATAATATACAGTAATGCTTTACATTTATGACCTTTCGTGAAATAGGGTGTTCCACACGAATTGATTTTTTTCCTGATGGGTCATGCATGCCTGATAAATAATGATAATAGTAACAATTTATTGACCACTCTCTGCATGTGAAACAGTGTAATAAACAAATCCTTAGGTTTTATTTGAATAAATTTTGGTTAAAACTTCTCTAAAGTACATTGCATACATTTATTCCTTCATGAACAGACTCTATGAGACCGAAAAATGTTGTTACTGTCCGAGGGTCATATTGAAGTTTGTTAGATGGTTTCCCCTATGCTAGAGGTTCTTAGACTTAGTTGATTCTGCTGCCTCTTCAGTCATTGTCAACTATCCCATCTCAGTGTATCACTTTTGAACAGATCAACATTCTTCTGATCATCTGGGGAAAACTAGACAACCAAGCATGTAACCTCATGTGCAGTTCTAAACTAGTAAATTCGGAATTTGACATTACCTTCATGCCACTGCTTCAGAGAAAGTGTTTAGGCTTGAGACAGCTAATTTCTGTGGTCCCCAGGAAACATTTCTTCTATCTTGCTTCTCTTGGCTGGTCCTAGAAGATTGAGATTTTTGCCAAATTAGTTGAGGCGTTAAAGGATATAAATTACTACCTAGCTCTTGGTTGTATCCTGCATGCCATAATTAAAATGGATAGAATCAAAGTTTGGTTTGTAATGATTTATAACCAAAGCTTGTCATCATTTAGAACGTTTCCTCTCAGGATGAGAGATGAGAATGCTGGTGTGTGGGTCTAACCCAGCAGGCAAAAACTTTGTTTCCAATTTAGAAATTCTCATGTGACTTGTCAAAGAAAGGACAAGAATGCATATAGGGTATTTTGAATAAGGCCCAAAACATAAACATAAATATGGAAGAGCAAATCTCACTCTTCCTTCCCTCAAAGTCCTAAACTAAACCAGATCAGAAAAGGCAGAAAACAAGGGGAGACAGGGTATAATTTCTGACTTTGAGAAATAACAGAGAAAGTCAATGTCAGGGACCTACTCAGATATAATTATTTGTTAGGTTAAGAGTAAGTCAAGGGCTACGGTATTTTTTCTTTCCATGTGAACTTTCAGCTCACCTTCATGTGGTGTTTTTCTCTGTTTTTAGAAGTTCATGCTTCTTTCTTTCTGTCTGTGCCCTCCCACCCCTTATATGTTTCTCATTACATACAGCAGGGCTTATAATTTGCTATTTCTAATTTTGACTATATCATTCAAAGAGTGCACACTGCTAATATCTTAGGATTTGGAGAAGAAAACTTTTCATTTTGCATCAGCTGATATTTGAACATAACTGAATTGAGATTATAATTTAAACAAAATAACTCAATGGATGTTGTAGTTGCTCAGTAGATTTTAGGAAAATGATTTTTGTGGTTATTCTTACATGCTTATTTTACAAAGCTGGAAGGGAAACTTCTTTTTATTAGTGAGGATAAAACTTTGCCAAGATATTCAAAAATTTGCTAAATGCAAAGTTTGTGTAGGTATTTTGTCTTGCTGTTTGAAGATAACTTTGCTTTATAGTGTCCCCCAGTTTTTTGCATTCCCTTATTCTTCCCAAATTACGCGGTCGTTGTAATTTCCACCCTGGGACCAGTGCTTTGCTCAGTAGGTCATATTGTGCCTGTAAGTTTGTCTAGAACAGACCTTTAAATATTTAGAGGCTTTATCGATATAAAGAATGAAATAGGGTGCTATGGTGCTTCATTGATCAGTGAGATTTTAGTGTAAACTTACCTGTGGGGGAACCAGCCACCGACGGCCTTTCTTGTACTGACAGGCCAACAATCCCCTGAGAATGACAACACCATCAAGGACCTGCTCCCCGAAGATGCTGGGATCGACCACCAGACAGTGCACCAGCTGATTACAGTGCTCATGAAGTTCATGGCCAAGGATGAGAGCAGCGCCGAGTCAGACATCAGCAGCGCCAAGGCTTTCAACACGGTCAAGCGGCACCTGTATGTCTTACTTGGCTACGACCAGCAGGAAGGTTGCTTCATGATTGCACCTCAAAAAATGCGCCTGTCAACTTGTTTTAATGCGTTTATTGCAGGAATTGCCCAAGTAAGTGTAAGCTTTCAGGAGTCATGCCGTTAGGCTTTTAGTACAAACAAGTCATTAAATTCCATTTAGCTGACATTGGTTGAGTGTAAAGTTTTGCACAAGTTACTTTATTAGGCAGGGGTACGTGGAGGACATCAACAGCCTGATATCATAAAGGGAGTTGGGGATTTTGGGGGCGGTAAAAGATACAGAAAACTTAGCATTTTAATCTTTTTTTTTTAACATCCTTATTGGAGTATAATTGCTTTACAATGGTGTGTTAGTTTCTGCTTTATAACAAAGTGAATCAGCTATACATATACATATATCCCCATATCTCCTCTCTCTTGCATCTCCCTCCCTCCCACCCTCCCTATCCCACCCCTCTAGGTGGTCACAAAGCACCGAGCTGATCTCC
>NC_041224.1:171869444-171940272 GCF_002837175.3 Physeter macrocephalus
TTTGTTTCTCTTTCTGACTTACTTCACTCTGTATGACAGACTCTAGGTCCATCCACCTCACTACAAATAACTCAATTTCGTTTCTTTTCATGGCTGAGCAATATTCCGTTGTCATTTTAATCATTTTTAAGAGTACAGTTCAGCGGCAGTAAGTATATTCACATTGTTAGGTAACCATCACCACTATCCATCTCTAGAGCTTTTTCATCATCCTAAACTGAAACTCTACCCATTAAACAATAAAGGAGTGTGGAATTTTTGTTTGTAGGTTTTTTTTTTTTTAAATCGTTTTCCTTTTTTGGCTTCAAGTGGAGAGTTGAGTTAATCATCCAACTTACTTCATGTCACCTTATCATCATTGGCTTTTTTCATGTTTCTCTGCTACTTCTAACTGCTGTATTATACATCATGGTGTACATTTTCCATGATTTAACTATCCATTCCCCCAGTGATGGACACTTATATTGCTCCCAACTCCTTACCACCCCATACAGATCAGCAATGAACATTCTGTACGTGCACCTTTTTCACCAATGTGAGAATTCCTTTGGGATATGGGTCCAGGAGCAGACGTAACTGATCATTGGGTATATATATGCCTAATTTGACCGATGCTACAAATCTCACTGTCCGAAATGGCTGTCCCAATCTGCAAAGGGTGTAGAACTTGGGGCTAGAGAGAAATGGATATGAATTTCAGCTCCGCCGCTGTTATTAACTGTTAGGCATCCTTGCTTCTTTGCTCACTGGTAATAGATTTTGGGGGGAAAGATTAGAGACAACCTATTGCAAATGCCTTAATCAGTGCCTATCTCATGGTAGGAACTCAGTGATGGTAGCTGTTATTATGTAGCTCAAATAGATCGTTAATATAATGAACACAGAGAAGCAAAGGGGGAGCAATATGTATGTCTCTTGCTGGTGTTGATAACTAGATGGATCATCACTAATACTCAGCTGTCTATGATGGAGAGAGAATACATCATTTCAGATACCAAACTTTACCTCCCTTCCTCCCTCACTTCTCTCTTTCTATATTCACATTATGCATATTTATTTTAGATATATAAGAAAAAAATTAAAATGCAAATCTCCAGGAAACCCATGACAAATATAACCTACTAACATTTTGGTGTATGTCACTGGCTCCAGATTTACCTACATTCATATATACATGCATACATACAGATGTGTGTATATGTGCACATTTTTTATAATAATGGGATCATTTATACATACTGATATATATATATGTGCCTGATGTGTGTATGAATATGTATATATATACATATATGTATCTTTTAAACCTAAAATTTATTATGAAGTTCATATCACGTAAATAAATTTGTGCCATGTTCCATTTAATGGCTACACAGTATTCTGTTGTCATATAAACAATCTTTTATTTAATTCCATATTGTTGAATATGGAGGTTGTTTTCAATTTGCGGTGGCTATAATGCTGGATATCTTTATGCATACCTCTGGGAATGCCTGTCAGATTATTTCCTTAGGATATATTTAATTGCTGTATTAGAGGCTATGTGCTTTTTCCTACTTCTAAATACATGTTTCTAAATCGCTCCCCAGAAATGTATTGAGAAATACTCTTGCCAGTGGTGTCTGAGAATGCCCATTTCCCTACATAATTACCAATACTATGTGTTTTCATTGATTCTAGTTTAATTCTAGTTAATAGCTTAATAGGACATTTTAAAAGATAAAATTTATTTTCAACAGATAATTAAGTAGATAAATTCAATAGGTAAGTAGATTAAAACTATTTAAGTTACAAATTTTTAAATGTCTTGTGAGCTAGGACTTTTCCCCCTCTATGTGTACTGGCCATTACTATTACTATTTTGTGAGATACCTGTAAAATATTTCGCCCGTGTTTTGATGGTTCAAAGTTTTCCTTTTGGCTTATAAATGCTCTTTATAGTTTTCCTTCAGTTATTACGTTTTTTCCTATTTCAGGTTATGGACTATAACATTAATTTGGGAAAACACCTTCTCCCCTTGGTGGTTCAGGTGCTCAAGTACTGCTCTTGTCCTCAACTACGGCATTATTTCCAACAGCCGCCTCGTTGTTCTCTCTGGTCCCTAAAACCTCACATCCGGCAGATGTGGTTGAAGGCCTTGCTTGTCATCCTTTACAAGGTGAGTTGCTGTAGTCACTCATTTTTGGGGTGGAATGATTCTCTTAGAACATTTAAGAGATCTTTGTAGGATAGTAATTTGACCTTCAGAGGAAGATGCATGATACACAATTAGTGTCGAGAAGTAAAGAGCCATTGGAATGAAAATAGAAATGTAGACCATGCCAGTGTATACTCCAAAATGCTTAAAGCAAAATCTGATTAATATTGATCAATAATCTCTCTTTATGCTCAGAACCTCATATCTTATCTATGTATTAATTATTATGTCAGAAAACAAGAAAACGATTTAAAATTGTATTCATACGCCAAATGTTTATGCCAGGTAATTTTCTTGAAAGGAATTACAACTACAAAATGGCATGCGTTGCCATCCATGATTCGGTGCAAGAGGAAGGGAATACAGTCCCTTGTCAAAATAAGGCCATGATAAGAATTTATGTTTCTGCTTTTCTATATTTTTCTTTTTATTATACCCAGAAGAGACTGAGAAAAATATCTAGCAAGATCAGGTGGAAAAACTTACCCTTCAAAATAACCATTTATATTTTTCTCCCTCCATTTTATTGAGCAGTATCCATACCGAGACTGTGATATCAGCAAGGTCCTGCTGCATCTGATCCACATAACAGTCAATACACTCAATGCACAGTATCATAGCTGCAAGCCCCATGCCACGGCAGGACCTTTGTACAGTGACAACAGTAACATAAGCAGATACAGCGAAAAAGAAAAAGGTACTTTACATATCTCAATTCTATCTCAAACTTAGCTTGCATACGTAATACATTTCTGGACAATGTTTTTCTTAGATGATAGAGGAGCCCCCCCAGATACCATTCTGGAGTCAAAAAATGACCTACTGCTTCATTAATTTTCCAACTTTCCCATGAATGTTGCTGCTTTCATTTTTTTAAAATGAACACTCACGAGAAATAATTGATATGCTTCTAAAGCCCCCTTCATAAGAAATCGTGTTTTCTAAAAAACATTGTCTGCTATTTAGTTTAGGAGGCTCTGTAAACCTTTTCCTACATGTTGGAAACATCTTGCTTTGGACTGTGAAGTAAATCTTGGTCGGCACTCAGTGGAGCCATAATCTTGTCCCTCTCTAGTTTGCTCCTGACCTCGCGCTCATAGATTTGAATGGAGTCTAAATTTGCTGAAGTGCTTTTTCCTAGCCTCCTTATTCAATAAGAATTAATTTAAGGCAACTGAAATGAAACATTTTTGCTGCATAGGTTTAAATTATTTCAAGTATCAACACTCTTTATATTGATAGCTCTTCTGCAAAGGAGGCAGTAGAATGAAACTTTAGATAAACTTCCAGCCTGGATGTTTTCAGGTGAGAGCTGAAGAGCCAAGGTGTGTGTCTTTAGTGCATGTCGCAGGGTGACTAGACTCGTAAAAGGTGACATCATCAATCCAGTCCTGGGAGGAAGCCAAGTGCCCCATGGCCCTTTGTGATGTTAATAGATTCCTTTTCGGTGGGACTGCTCTGGAAATGTCTGGATAGGAGGGATTGGAGCCAGTGTTCCACTGTTCATTTATTGCCAAAAGGTCCAAGAGCCTAGGTTGGCCAGAGATAGAGCTGTCAGAACTAAGTTCATTAAGTTCTGGTACCATTCAGATCCTTCCTGAAGAATATCTTAGGTCCTAGTTTCTGGGAAATTAGACAGATTCAGTTGAACTATAGATGTCGTCAATGTGGGCTCAGTATTTGGGCCAATCCCAGATGAACCTTTCTGGATGGGAGGAGCCATCTTGAAGTCTTTCCATCTCTCTCATTCAGTACATTTTGAGAATTATTTCAAAGTTATGTAAGGGAAGTTACACAATGATTTCTTCAAAAAACTGTATTTTTCAAAGGAGAGTATTTTTAAAAAGGAAATAAAGCAATAAAACAGATCATTGTGTTGATAGGCTTCCTCATCATCACAGAAGTTCACTGGGAGTTTTGTGTCCATTTTGATCATTAACGCTTATTTTTTTTATTTGACCAAAAAGATTGTTATGATTACTTTGTCTAACATGTACTGCTTCAAATTTCATTAGCTTATAGAATCTTGTGTTTTAAGACAGGATCGGTCCTTAAAACTTAGCCCTATGCTTGTACTCCCCTTATACTCAAGAAATCTTAAACAATCATAATCACACCTGAGCCTCATTTTGTCAGCTAGGTAGATATAAATATAGGCCAAATACTATGATTTCAATGATGTTCAACTTGAAGAGTAGGTTAATTCCATTTACTGTGGTAGTAAATGCATTTTTGTAGCCTTTTCTCTTGCTGCTTTGTACATGGCTTTGGCTTTTCTAAAGGATGCAAGAAGAAAATTTATTAAGTGGACTTCATGGGTTGCAAAATAGCAACCTTTTCCTCATTACGGTGTTTCTGGGTTTCTCTTTGATTTAAAAGTAGCCAAATGTGGATAGAAGAGAACATAGAAACAAGCTTGATAGGACTCTAAGTGACCAGTTTGTTTATGGCGCCTCAGGACCGTAAGAGTCAAAAATTCTTTCTGGGATTCATAATAGCTACCTGTGGCAAACTCTTACTTTAATATGGGGAAATGTTATTTTCTGTTTTCTTTTTCCTTTGTTTACTCTATCAGTCCATAATCATTTGTGGAGCTTTTGAGATGACCAGTGGCTTTTCTAAGCTTTTTCTGTGTGTTGTGTGTTTCATTGCCAAATGTAGAGTACAGTATTTTGCATTCACAAAGTTTAAGGTGCATGTACTGTTAGGCTGTGTCTATGCCGGTTCTCAAATCCCAGGAAGGCATATATTTTTGGAAGGGGCAAGATCCACTCATTTTGTTTAATTTTCTTTTGCCAAATTAGCCTGAAAATTCATCCAAAGCAGGCCCATTTCAGGAGTGTCCCAGATTCCTGACATGTATTGGTTATCTGGTTTTAAGTACATTGGAAAAGTTTCCCCATGAAGGTCCTATTGGAATATCGAGATGCCTGTCTTGAAAATGCTGCCCACTGTGACATGGAGTATGAGGGGCAAACTTGTAACAGTTGCTCTGTTCAACGCATGAATAATTCGACACCTGAATGAAATGCCAAGGCAGGCTAGACTTGGGCTGGTTTAGAACCACCCCAGGCTGTGTTCCATAATGCTTTCAATGAAATGCTTGTGTAGATACAGCCTAAGAGAGAATAACCTCTTAAGTGTAATTTTGACTTTCTCTCCCCAATTAGAAGAAGATAGTGTTTTTGATGAATCTGATATTCATGATACACCTACTGGACCCTGCAGTAAAGAGTCTCAAACTTTTTTTGCAAGATTGAAAAGGATAGGCGGCAGCAAAATGGTGAAATATCAGCCGGTTGAGATGAATGTTCAGAGAAGTATGAATTTTTTCCTCTTAGTAACTTTATGCAGAAATGTTGTACTCTACCGTTTTTTGGGGGTGAAATCTTAATTTTATTATGTTACTACACATTTTTAATACCGTTGATTTGATATATATGTATGCACAACCAGTATATATATATATGCACTTATATATATACGTGAATTGACAGATACATCATTAACGTCATGATCGTCTTAGAGGGCCATTGCTTGATTTGATTTGTTGCAAAATGTTTGCTTCTCTTCCACACAATCTGAATGAAGTTTCCTAGATCCGCCTCAGCCAAAAGCGATCCCCTCTCCTGTGCACAAATGACCAGAGCTTAGGAATTATCCCGAAGCCTGATTTCAGAAATAAGATCTTAAACTGCCTTTTGGGGTTCTCTCATTCCAGAGTTTTCTGGTTTTTGAAATTAGAATGAACCTTATGAAAATTTGGCCAGGAAGTCAGTTTTACCTTCTGGTAGAGCTGGGATTATGATTATGGTTGATGCCAATTGTATGCCCAAGTTTGAGGGGAAGAGAAAGGTGAAATCTCCAAGTAAAATAGTACTAGCTTTTTCTGTTTTAATCAGGTGAAATAGAACTGGCTGAATATAGAGAAACGGGTGCATTACAAGACAACATTCTACACTGTGTGAGAGAAGAAAGCATTCAGAAAAAAAAGCTGCGCTCTTTAAAACAAAAATCTCTTGATATAGGGAATGCAGACTCCCTCTTGTTTACACTAGATGAGCACCGTAGGAAGTCCTGCATAGACCGGTGTGACATAGACAAGCCTCCAGCCCAAGCTGCTTATTTCCTGCAAAGACAGCATGACCATGGACGGTCTAGACAGAATTCTGCTACGAGGCCTGACAATGCCGAAATCCCCGAGAACCCGGCTCTGGAAGGTTTTCAAGAAGCTCGGAGGCCTGTAATACCAGAAGTTAGGTTAAACTGCATGGAGACATTTGAGGTGAAAGTGGATTCCCCAATAAAGCCTGCTCCCAAAGAGGATTTAGATCTGATAGATTTGTCCTCAGATTCAACATCTGGGCCTGAAAAACACTCTACGCTCTCAACATCGGACAGCGACTCCCTTGTGTTTGAACCTCTTCCCCCTCTCCGAATAGTAGAGAGTGATGAAGAGGAGACCATGGACCAAGGGGACGATGGTACCTCTGGTAAGAATGCTGCTTCCTCTCCCTCCATCCACAACCACCCCTCTGTCCTCAGCCTCAGTTCGACGCCCCTCGTGCAAGTAAGTGTGGAAGACTGTTCCAAAGACTTTTCTTCTAAGGACTCAGGAAATAACCAGTCGGCAGGTGACAAGGACTCCCCTCTCATAGCTCTGCAAGCCCCCACGGACTCCGAAGAATTATCAAAGCCTGAGGAGCTGCAAGAGTTTTCCTGTGGCAGCCCGCTCGCGCTTCAGCAAAAACGAGACCTTCTTCAGAAGACGCTTGCTCTCCCTGAGGTGTCACTGGACGATAACCCTGAGCCCAGCACTGAGGAAGGGAAGCCCGGTGGGCTGATGCCAAGTTCAGGGGCAAAAACTGCCCTCCCCAAAGTCCCTGAAGATTTGGAGAATCCGATGGAAAGTGAGAAGCCGGACGCCAGTGCTGAATCCGATGCAGAGCAGAACCCTGAAAGGAAGGCCGAAGAGGAGGGAGCCGAGGAGTCTGAATTTAAGATCCAGATCGTCCCCAGGCAGAGGAAACAGAGGAAGATTGCTGTCAGTGCCATCCAGAGAGAGTACCTTGACATTTCCTTCAACATTCTAGACAAATTGGGAGATCAGAAAGACCCAGGTGAGCGCATCTCCCTTCTTTCTCCCAGCCTCACGTTCAAGTTTCTGCATTTTACTTGTTAGGGCCTTGGCACTGATATGCATCAGACTCTCAATTTTCTAATGTCACGGAATGACATTATAATAGCTTCATTATCACTCTGAACCCTTCCTGCTTACTGGAGTGTGTTGGATTCAGATGTGGTTCTATTGGCTCCATAAATGTTTCTGTATTCGTTGTTTCTAAATTCTGCACTCAATTCTTGATCATCCTTGACAACAAGAGGCAATGATTAATTCATATCAAGACATTCCAAGTATCATTTTTGTTTTCCTCAAACAGCAAAAGTCATTAATTGAACTCTTATTGCTTTCTTTTTTTTCCTGCTATACTTTAGTGAATTGTGATACAGCTAAAATAGCATGAAGGGCTAAAATAAAGCAAAGAGTGCTTGGAATGATTAAGAATTGACTGTATAATCATTTAGGGTCTATACTGATTACGTATTCTAAGCAAATATCAACAGTCTGGCAGACATTGTGTGCCCTCAGGAACCAAAAAGAGCCCAGTTACAACCTAGACTCTAATCCATGGTCACCAGTTGATGGTGAAGTTGTTATAGTACGAGCACTTCCTGCCTCAAATGCCGTTTCTTGTGTTTCCTTGGAGGCACTGTTTCCAAGAAAGATTAACCTGAAAAAGTGACAAGCTGATGGTCACCTCATCCTAAAACACGGTTCTCTGCTCTGTTGTCATAATACTGACCAGAATGTTTCTTCATTTCTCAGCCCATATTTCAAAACAAAAACAAAAAAGAATGTGAATCTCTAGAAAAAATGGGATTGGCCAGGGAGGATTATTTTAGTAGATTCGTAGACTACAGGACATTGAGCACTGGCAAAAATCTTGGGGACCTCTAGTATAATCCCTCATTTCCTATAAGAGGACACTGACACTCTGAGGAGGTGATGTGCCCTGCCCCAGGTCACACAGCACTTCTCCCTCTACTCCATAACAAAAGCAACTCCTAAGAGAACAAGCTCAGCCCTTTTATTCGCCCCGGGCATTTCCTGAGCTTTCCAGTTGTTCTCTACCTCAGAGGACAGAGCTGTGTACCTCCAAGGGGCTCTGTAAAAACTTGTCAAATGAACATTAATGTATTTGGAAAAGGTCATGCTCCAGCCAGGCAGGGGGAAGAAAAAGATTCTCCTAATAACAAGAAAGTGTAAGAAGATTTCTAGGGAAACTGGGACACCTTTTTATTATTTGGAGCCAAGAAAATTGTTGCATATAGATGGAGCGAAGCACTGACCTAGAAACTATAGAGGTCTATAGGTGGGTATATAAGAAACCATATAAGGCCTGTAGGGTGGGTATATGAGAAACTATATGAGGTCAATAGGGTGGGTATATGTGATATATAGGTTGTATATAGGTTGTGGTATGTATGTTTGTGTGTATGTGTTGCCTTCTTTATTCATCCTTATGTCAGGTTGTTCCCCAGGCTACCAGGGAGGAGATTGGTATTATAGTAATATATTTGTTACCAGAGCAAGAAGGAAAGTATCTGACAATTAAGATGATATGTATTTAAAATTTTTATAATATAGGTTATACTGTCATAATCATTTTATATCTGCGTAGTGTCCCACCTGCCACAGACATGCAGAGCTACCCTTCCTTTCCGGGTGTTGGAAGGAGGGCCATGTGCTCAGAGTAAGACTCAGGCTTCCCCAGACCTTCTTGCCTCTATCAGTGGTAGTCAAGGGAGGCCCAGACTCACAGCCTTGCCATTGCTAATTGCCTTGAGTCTACCAAGTCTAGTGGCATTGTGTACTTTGCTTCTGTTCATGTCAGTCCCTGCAAGAAGCCCCACATCACCCTTCATCTCTCTCACTCTAATTTCCATAAGGCGTTGCACATCTCCTGTCCAGATCCTTTCTCCCACCTTATTGCAATTCCTGAAACTTATCCTCCATCAGAAAGTCATGGTCCTTCATGTGCTCTGTTTCCTTTCCCTTCTTAGTCTAATGGAAACCCAGCTCTTCCCCGAGGAAGAGTGTCCTTGGACTAGGGCCAGGGTGTAGGCATCTTCCTTGCTCATCATTTCCCCCTTCAGACCATTCCCACCTTGTCTTTAAAAACACCCAGCTCTGAATCTCACATTACTTACCCTGACTTTCTCATTTATTGACAGTTTTAATTCCTGGCTCTTTTTACTCTTTCCTAAACTATTCCTGTCTTAATTCTTGTTGATTTCAGTATTAATACACATAGTACAGTGTCTTAGTACAGTGTTTTCTGACACTCTGGCTTCTCAGTTCCTTGAATTCGTCTTCCCCAGAGACTTTTATTTTTTCATCTTCCACCCTCACTCAGTTACTTATTCCTATGGTCATATCACAGAACTTGTTATTATCAATAACTGCAGCCTGTCCATGGTGTCAGTCCAGTGTCTCCCATTCTCTGATCACCATTTCCTCTCTCTCTGGACAGCACTTTATTGATCTTATTGCCTCTCACTGTTCCTCCCCTTCTTCATGTCTCTTCCCTTCTCAAGTCAATCATTACAATCCCTTCTTGCCTACATCATTCCTGACCTCTGCTTTTTCAGACTTGCCTGGCTAAACACAACCCTCGTCAAATCTGCCTTTCCATCCACCAACACCTGCACCTATCAGATGAGTGTGACTGGAGAAAAAAACGTGTAACAATATTGACTGGTCTTATTTTAAATTCATGACCATGAACCTCAACTGGGTCCTTAAAGCCACCTGGCATCACACCGTATTTCCCTGGTCCATTCACGTTTCCACTCTCCTGATTATTTCATAGCTACTTTTCTTTCCAAACTTTCAGTATCTCTTCCTATGTGACATAATCTGAAGAGATTTCCACATCCTCCTACCCCTTCCTCTGCCTCCCTTCCATCAACTGCACCCATACACCTGGCCTTCCTAGCTGGGGCTGCAAGTGAACTGTGTTTTGGTCTGAAGTCAGCCTTTCCACATGTGGACGTGATTCCATCTCCGTTACTTACTCAAGGCTGTACGCCCAGAAATCTCCCCTCTTGCTCCTCCCTTAGTTTTTTCTAAGGTATTTTTGACTTGAATATACAAACATCATCGTATTTCTCTCTTTTAAAAAAAGCTCTTGATCCTAATTCTCCCCATTATTATCCCATTTCCTTCTTCCCTTTTAGCAAAAAGTCCCCCCTTTTTATTGAAGTATAATTGACATACAATATTATATTAATTTTAGGTGTACAACATAGCAATTCAGTGTTTATACGCATTACAAAATAATCACCATGATAAGTCTAGTTACCATCTATCACCATTTAAAGCTACTACAGTATTGTTGGCTATATTCCCTATTCTGTGTGTTACAGCTCCATGACTCATTTTATATAACTGGAAGTTTGTGCCTCTTAATCCTCTTCACCTATTTTGTCCATCCCTCCATCCCCCTTCTCTCTGGCAGCCACCAGTTTGTTCTCTGTATCTATGAATCTGTTTCTGTTTTGCTTGTTCACTTGTTTTGTTTTTAAGAATCCACATCTAGGGCTTCCCTGGTGGCGCAGTGGTTGAGAGTCCGCCTGCCGATGCAGGGGACACGGGTTCGTGCCCCGGTCCGGGAAGATCCCACATGCCGCGGAGCGGCTAGGCCCATGAGCCATGGCGGCTGAGCCTGCGCATCCAGAGCCTGTGCTCCGCAACGGGAGAGGCCACAACAGTGAGAGGCCCGCGTGCCGCAAAAAAAAAAAAAGAATCCACATATAGGGGAAATCATAGAGTATTTGTTTTTCTCTGTCTGGCTTACTTTACTTAGCATAATACCCTCTAGGTTTTAGCAAACCTTTTTAAGGAGTTATCTGTACTATCACTATTCCCAATTTTCTCCCATACTATTCTTTCTAAAAAATACTCATCATTCCTATGAGGCTTCCAGAGTTCACCCAAACTTCACTTGTCAAGGTCACCAGTGGCCTCCACTGCTAAATCCAATGGTCAGCTCTTAGATATTATCTTCTGACTCAATAGTTCACAGAGTTGATCACCCCCATGTCACTTGGCTTCTGGGATACACATTCTCTTGGTTTTCTGCATATTCAGCGGTCACTCCTTCTCAAATCTCTTTTTTTGGTTCCTCCTTAACTCCCTAATGAGGGAGTGCCCCAGGGTCTTTGTCCTTGGTCCTTTTCTCAGGTCTGTCTACACTCAGTGTGTTGGTGATCTCATCTACTCTTGTAGTTTTACATACTGTCTGTATACTGAGGCAACTCTATTAGGTACCTACTGCTGGAATAATGCTGTGTAACAAATAAACATACAAATATCAGCAACATATAACAATAAGCATTTATTCAATTCAAGGGCTATAGGCTATCTGCAGATCAGCTAATCTAGGCTGGACTGGGTGGCCAGCCTCCTCCTGGGACCCATGAAGCCTGGAAATATTTTTCTTAGGGTGATGGAAGAGGCACAAGAGAGCAAGCCCCGTTGCACAGGAGCTTTGCAAGCCTTTGGTCATGTTATGCCTGCAAACATTCCATGAGCCAAAGCAAATCACCTGGCTGGAGCCAAAGTCAAGAGGGGAAATACCCTCTGCCTCTTTAGTGGGAGGAACTTTTAAGTTAGATGGCAACGGTCATTGATTCAGAGAGGAGTGAAGAATTGGGGCCTCATCTGCCAAAAATTGCATGGGACATACTCATACTAAAAAATTTTCTCTTATTTATCCCAAATTAAATTTTAACTGGGTGTCCTCTTTTATCTGGCCACCTTAATCTACCTTCAAAATCTACCCCTTCTCACCATCTCCCCTGCTTCCACCCTGGTCTGAGCCATTAACATCTTTCATGTGGCTCAACTGCGGTAGCCTCCTAACTGGGCTCCTGCCTTTTACCCATATTGCCTTCATATCTTCCCAACGCAGCAGCCACCGTGATCCTTTGAAACATGAGATTATACCATTACTCCGCTTAAAACCCTCCATTGGCTCCCATTTCTTTCACAGTAAAAAAAAAAGTCAAGTCCTTTAAATTCCTAAAATGCTTTACGTGGTCCTGATTCTCATTAGTTCTCTGACTTCATTTTGCATGGTTCTCTCCACATTTCTTCTATTCAGCCACAGTGGCCTCCTGCCATTTTTTGAACACTCCTTACATTTTCTTACCTTGGGGCCTTTGCACCGGCTCGTCCCTCAGCCCGAAACTGTCTTCTCCAGATACCTGCCTGGCTCCCTCTCTCATTTCTTTTAATTCTCTGTTCAAACATCAGGCTCCCCATGAGGCCTGGACCACACCCCACCTTTCCACCCCTACTTGGCATCTTAGAGTCACTTTCTCTTCTCTGTTTCTCTTCTATAAAGAATTATTCTTCTAATATATAATAATTTATTTACTTTTATGTTTGTTAATTATTGTCTGTCTGTCCCCAGTGTTCTCTCAAAGGCAAGAAGTTTTCTCTGGTTCGTTCTTTGATTGTATCCCAAGAACCTAGTAGGGTGGTGGCAAATATTTGATGAATGAATGAATCAATAACATGACATTTTCTTCACATCAGTATAAAAAATTGAATAGAAAATTTTTAAGCTGTGTATAGCTCTATTCAGATATTTGTTGTCTTAAACTATATACAAATGGAAGGCTTCATAAAATGATTTAGGACTGAGCAAAAATTGCCTGGCTTAAAGAATCTTGGTACACTAATGATTGTTAATAACTGTCTTACAGTTAATGGCGTTTCTTTAAAATTAAAGATACCAAGGATTTTAATAAGCGTATCGAGACTCTAAAAGTCTCAATAATCTGTTAAAGAATTCTTGCCTTTAAGCTTTCTTGTTCTACATTATCGGTGGGATTATTATACCAGAGTGGCAGCAAATGTAAAACAGAAGCAGATAAGGGTAAGACAGGTAATTATGCATGTTTTAAACTTGTGGTTTGTGGAGAATACCTAAGAGAAAAGCAATAGCTTAATCACTAAGGAATTTTAAATGGGTAGTTATTTTTATGCTTTATTTGGAGAGTTTGGGAAACATTGTAACAGTTATACTTTTTTTGTTACCAAGAAAGTATTTATCTGGCAAATGTATCTATTCAGAAAGCCCTCTGAGAACCAAAAATAGATGTTCCAAAATCAGTGCTTAAAAGCTTTTCTCCTCAGCCCTCACCTAGGATCTATTTTACTTTTATTTCTGACAGTTCAATAAGTTTAATGATCACCCAATAGTAGAATAGCATCTGCATACTTATATTGTATGTATGTGTGAATGTATGGTGACTTGCTCTGTGGCAAGAAAAACAACCGATAACCTGAAAAGGAGGAAACAGACATCATGAAGCTTAAGAACTTGAAGCCATTTAGGGTGGACATGTGATAATCATGGAAGCCCATAGTGGTAATTCCAGGCTGCTCATTGAGTTCAATATACAGTGAGTGTTGCTTAAGATGTCAAGGAAGTTTATAAAAAAGTTTTAGGGGTTTGCCATGATAAACCACTAAACTTTTCAAAAAGCTTTAAAGGATAATCTTTACCTAGAATAATGTGGGACAGCTTGTTTCCCATTATTCATAGATTAAAAAGACAATATTATATGCAGAAAATAGTTTACCTTAGATGCATTTGTCAACAGCAGAAGCAAATGATACAAGTCTTTCTTGCTCAACTAATAAAACCGAAAATCTGAGTTATTGGTAAGTAATTATTCCAAGTTAGATACAGTCCCTGCTCTGAAATTACTTATGATTTAGCAAAGGTTGTAGACCGGTAAACAGACAATTACATTATGGCGTGTTCATTTTGGTACAGGTTAGGACAGGGTGCTCTGGGATTGCATAAGAGGGTCACGTGATTCAGTTTTTTGTTTGAATCTGGGGGTGGGGGTCCTGGATGCCTTTCTGGAGGAGGAATTGTCTATATAAATTGAGATGTAAATGATGAGTAGGAAATTGCCAGACAAAGGTGGAGTGGTGGAATGATATAGGTGGATCAACTGTAGGTGTCTTTGGGTTTTGTATGAAAAGAAATTCAGCCCTGGAAAGGTGCAAGGATATGTGATATGAGCATGCCGAGCTCTAGCTTTGTAATTGTGCTGTCGTTAATCTCTGAGAGGCATAGCAACACATGCAGTGTGTAATGTGGAAGCAACTCCCACGGAACTCTGAAACCAGTGTGTATGTGATTCCATTAAAGTAGTTAGTAGGGCCAGAAAGTATATAATGATTTGAATGGGAGAGGTGGGCAAGAGGGGAAAATATATGAAAAAGGTTCTTGAACTTGCTTTTAATCAATGTCCTGAGTTTTAAATAATATTTCTGTTTGTAGATCCTGCTACTAAAGGACTTTCAGCTTTGGAGATGCCACGAGAATCCTCATCTGCCCCTACATTAGAAGCGGGTGTACCAGAAACAAGTAGCCATTCTTCAATATCAAGTAAGATTTCCTTTGGTGATCATTTCACCTGTACATTGATTTGGAACATTATCTGCTGCATTGTTTTCAATTTTCACACTCTTGGTATTGTTTTTTTCTTTTTTTTTTTTTTAACGTTGTGTTAGCTTCCTAGGTAACACTATGTTGTATGTTCTCAGAGACCCTGAGACATAGGCCCACTTTTGTCAGCATCTCAAGTGTTTGATAAATCAGTACAGTTACTGATAGGCCAAGAATCCTAATTTGTTAAGGTATAATCACTGGATAATTCAATAAAATAAGTATTATGTATGACTAGCCTAAACATAAAACATGGAACTGGTTTGGGGACAAGTGAAAAACATTGTCTGTGACAGAATTTTACATGAAACACCTTTGTTTGATTTGAATCACCTCCGTCATTGACAAAATTTTTATCTAAGTTATCATCAAATAAATGTATCAGATATATCATGATCCCAAAGTTATTATTGAATGTAGCGCTTTTGGATCGGAAAATTAAAATGGCATGAAATATTACTGGATCTACTGGAGGCAACTATTCAGTATTTTGAAACTGCCTTGTTTGTTGGGTCCTATATTTTGCCCATGAGGAGTTTGAGTTCCACTGAGGTGAAAATAAGGGTGTCCACCTGGCTCAGTGGAGTCAATTAAAAGACTTTAGCATGGGAAATTCTCAGTAGGAATCAGAGATACAAACAGTGGTGCAACTTCTGCAAACCCTTGTCATCTGTGCTGGTATATTTTGTGTTCCATGTGGCCACTGCCTCAAGGGCTAGTGAATTTTCCTTTGACAGTCTTTTGAAATAAAGATGATCCTGAAAACCAGATAAAGATCTTAACTTGAATGCTGGACTGGTAGTATGGAACAACATCATCATCTTCATCATTCATTTATTCATGCTTTCATTCATTCGGCAACTATTAATTAAGTGTCTGCTGAGTGCCAGGCACTGTGCTTGGTACTGGTGATCAAAGGCGAATAAATAAGACACCCCTTGTTCTCCAGGCATTTACAGACATAATAGTAATAACTGCTACCAATTATTTGACACCATGTTCCAGGCACTGTGCTAAGTGGTTTACACACATTGCTATCTTATTAAATCCTCGCGTCAGCACTGCATGGCAGATATTATTGACCCAGTTTTATAGACTAAGAAACAGAGGTTCAGAGAGGCTAAGTGACTTGCCTGAAGTCATATGGCTATTAAGTGATAGAGACAGGAATTGATGCTAGGTCTGTCTGATTTTTCAAGTCCATCGTGTTTTTTAGTATACCACACTGCCTTAGAATAATTCAAATTCAGTTATAATAGAGATTACAGAAATTCTAAGAAAGCATTTTCAAGTAACAGTTATTTGCCCTTTGGGCAGCAAAGAAGAACGCCTCGTTCTGAATCTAATTGTTCTTCTTTTATCACAAAAAAATCTGTTTTATAACATGAAAAAATGCCCATTTTTAAGTCCACATCCTAAAATCATGGAAGTGTATCTTCTCCTCCTAATTTGCATGAGTCATCTGAAAAAAGTGAGTTATAGTTAGAATTCCAAGTTGGCTATAATTTGAGATAGGATGACTTAAGTCAGTTTGACTTCAGTGCTAGTTACATGCATCATAAAATAAATGTATCAATGAATCATGATCCTGAAGTCATGATTGAATCTAGCCCTTTTGGATTCAACATAGTGCATCATTAAATTTCCACCTTCCTCCTTCTCTCCATTTAAAGCATGTATTGGATAGCTCTTGGTGGTGTGTTCTGAGAGACATAATGCCAGGTGCTTTACACACTGAGCTAAACATTAAGGGACTTTACTCTCAGGGAATTCTTCTGTCTTTAAAAAAATACTGAGGATTGGAGAAATTAATCAATCACTAGAGGTTTTTAACCCTTCTTTGATTTTGCCTGATAGATGGGGCTAATTTTTAAATTTGTCGGATCTTCTAAAAGATTTCTGCTTTTGAATTTTACTTGAAATTTGTTAAATTTTCTAAAAGATTTCTGCTTTTGAATTTTACCTGGAGCTGCACTTTCAAGTGAACCATGAAATCGCAAAATTTACCAATCAACCACAAGAATCAGATTTTTCATTAGTTTGCATAGTCATTTCCATGAATTCAGTTAACATGGACTCAAAGACACAAGAATTCTCATCACACCCCTCTTTTTTGCTCAGTTTCTCAGCTGATTGTTTTGTAGCTAAACATGCCATGACCACCATGAATCAAACAGCATGCTAATTACATTAAAAATAATGTCATAATTGATTTCGCATCACACCAAGTTGCTGCCCTGGTACCATGATTGTGAAACCTGTGTATAACATGTAAGGCTTTCTAGGGCCATAAAGACATCTCGGTTTCTACCATCCCCTTCTAGACCATGTATTTCAGAGCTTCAGTTTCTGAAATTGTCCTTATAAGAGAGTGAATAACCACAAGTTCTCAAATATCCAGTTGTTTGGGATCATGTATAAAAGGCCTGTTAGCGATGCTCTTCCTTTCTCACTGGGCTGGTGGCGGGGATTGGTGGGACCACTTGAGGAGGAATAGGAGGGTAGGAGGCAGGTTGCTTTCTCACTCAGCAGTCTATTGTCAGAAGTGCTTTTCACTGTTTTTCCGGTTTGGAGATGCTTATGTACGTGACTTGTCAATCGTGGGATATTTGTCAATGCCTAATTGCAAGATAAAAATGTTACCACTATTTTTTTTTAAAACAAAGATGTGTACTCGAATATACTTGTGGAATGTTATTCAATTCACATTTTTCCAACAGTAGGCAGAGGCTCATACAGAGATTGAAAACAGCATTGACTTTGGAGTCAGCATGTTTTGGTTTTACGACCACCTCATTTGCTGGTTGGTTCCAAGTAACATAATTTCATTTGCTTCAATTTCTCTCTAAAAATTGGGGTTGATATGTGTCATCCTACTCCAAAATATGCATGTACATACACAAACACACACACATGCACGGGGGCCTCAGAGGGATATAATGGAGACTGAAACTATGTATGTATGCACAGCTCCATTAAAGAAAGTTAAGCTATAAATTCAAAGTAGTAGTATCTGTCTTGAATCCTTTTGGGAACAAGGCGAGTATATAAATTGAAAAGTAAATGAAAATATCATATTGTTGCAACTGGGGTAAATATTTACAGGCTACAGATGAGTGCTCATAGGCACTGTTTCTTTCTTTATCGAGTGAAGACAGGCACCAGAAATAGCATAGTGCCTTACTTTTTCATCTGGACAGGAACATACAACTTACTAAACAATGACGAATGGCCAATGAAGGTTCAATTGAGATTCTGTATGGATGTGTAGAGCCTTTGTGTGCTGTGCAAATTTATTCCCCCTAGTAATTATCTCCTAATTTCCTCCATATAGCTCAGTATAGGCAGATGAAAAGGGGATCCCTGGGAGCTCTGACAATGAGCCAGTTAATGAAGCGACAGCTGGAACATCAGTCTAGCGCCCCCCATAACATCAGCAACTGGGACACTGGTGGGTCAAGCTTTTTCTTCTTGTTTTACCTCTCAGATTAGCGAATGCCACTTTCTCTGTGTCCCCTCTGCTTCCTTGTGAAGGAATAGATTTTTTCTCGTATTCTGTGGTTCAATTTTTTTAACCTAAGGTAATTAATAAGTCTATTTAAACTTTCCAAGTGTTATAGAGCCACCGGTTCTTCCATCTCGGCTGGTCCAACTCTTTTGTTTGTTTGTTTGTTTGTTTTCCTCTAAGACCCAGATTCCAGATGTTAGGCTATCTCTTTGGGGGTTAAATGATATAAATGCATAAAGGAGGGAATGGAACTATGATTTCATGGTGCAAATTAGAAAACAAAACAAAACACCAGATTATCAATATTCTCTGTTTTATAAACTTTGAATTATCAAAAATAAGGGACTATTGATAGTAATAATAACAGTAATAACAAATGTCAGCTTAGTGACGTCATGATCTGCCGGTAGGTTTGGGAATATGAGCTCTGTGTTTTAGTCAGCAGGGTCACCAGGTTGCAGCCGCACACCCTCATGCTCATACGATGGAACTGCCTCTAACCTCAATTTTAAAGTAAGAATTGACCGCCATGACATGTCTATTTTAAACATGATCACTCTGCATTTTCTAAACTTTGTTACCACGTTCTGCACACGTACTACTTTCTCAAGCCAGTAGTACTGCCGCAATTCTGCTCTTTTGAGTGCCTGCCTTTTCTTTTTTTCCTTTTTAATTAAATGGGTCATTTGATTACAAGATTATATATGTGAAAGCTTTTTGCAAGATGCACGCACTTTGAAAATGTCAGGGTTTACTACTGTGATATGCTCTGGGGGCCAACACTTGGATAGGACTATTTTTGTATCTTGGTTAGTATACTTTCTGGCTACAGTTATATGAAATTATTTTAATAGCCTTCTTTATGACCAGGAATTACAATGTCCACAAAACCAAAATATTGAGATACTGTTAATTTTTCATAACCATAATATTTACATATATTTCGTCTTATTTTCCCCACTGTTCTTCAAAAAAAAAAAGAGAGCTAGTCTAGATAACTAAATCCTACGCACCATACCCAATCCTATATTTAACAGATAATTTCAACTCTCCTGGCCTTTATTAAGGTTCTTAACATTTTAAAGTGTTTTGTCTTCTTTTTAGTGATAAGTGGTAGTGAACAATGAAATGGCCAAAAGCCAACGGGCAAGGGAGACAAGGAGAAAGGCATTGAATAACCAGCCTTGAGAGTTTACTGGGTTTGGGTGAAGCTTTCTTGTTCACGCCAAAGAGGACTTTGTTCCTCTCTTTACTGAGCTCATGCTATGTAAAACTGAGAATGGAAGCTTTTGTTAGGTTCATTCTCTGATAATTAAATGCCCATCTTTCGTTAGGTTGACCTGAAGATTATTTTACCATGCTGCTGTTCTCTGTAGCAAGCTCAGCCTAAGCTATCCATTTTAGATTCTAACTACAATTACAACTTAGTTTGATTGACTCTGTAGAGTTATAGAAAGGCAAATAGATCTCAATTTCTAATCCAAATTTTAATCTAAAAAAAAAAAAATCGACAGGATGCCAAATAACCCATTTAACTGAATTTTTCACTTTTCAACCAAACCTCAGCCTTGTTCATGTCACTCTGGTTTATCATCTAATACTTACCATTTACATGCTGTCTGAATTTCTTTCATCTGAGTTTTCCTGGGCTTGTTTTCCATCCTCCAAGTTGGTTCGCTAGTCACCAAGTACTACTAGAGCTTCATCTCAATATTCTTTTTTTTATTAGTGTCATAAAAATTCTCCCCAAACCCAAGACCAGAGAGAGTCGATGAGTGTGGAGATTTTTGTTAGGTGGCATGTCACTTTATACCACATACGTTGATTCAGTGACTTGCTAGTCTCCAAAAGAACAAATCTGGTCATGCAGACACACCGAGAAAGGCAGCCTAAAGCATGAGTCATGATCGACTCACCTCAGCATGCATCTGCTTGCTCAGAGAATACCTGCCTCTTCTCCACCCATGCGCATCTGATGGCTTGCTTCTTTGCCTCATCTTTCACATGAAAAAAATGTTCCTGAAGCACTAGTCCTCCATTTGCCCCTGTCCCCTTATTCCTGTTCTGCAGCCCTCAGTCAAATGCCTGTCATTTCCTTGCTACCAGTTCCACATGTTTTCTGTACGATCTATCTGGTCATTGCCACAAATGATCACTTATGTATTGATTGATTTGCATAAAACATGTCTTTCATGGCTGTGACATTAGCCTTTCATTTTTTTCATTTCATATCAAGAGATTTGGGGTTTGAGCTTTTGTGGGGGAGGGATTAGAGAATCTGGACTCTTGGGGATGGTTTTAGATACTCTCCTGCTTTCAGCTGCATCTCATACACCTGAATGGCAGGTTTGTAGTGAAACCCCAAGCAACCCTACCCTAAAATCTAGGATGTTTCCTGTAAAGGTTAATAATCAACAGTAACAATCACCAAAAAATGGTCCCAAGAGATTATTGGTTCAATTCTTTGTATTGTGAATTGTGCGCAATTGACCGCAATGAAGACTGAAATGTTCTATTTATCCACAGAACAGATACAGCCTGGGAAACGCCAATGTAATGTGCCAATGTGCCTAAACCCTGACCTGGAGGGACAGCCACTGCGAATGAGAGGTGAGCTGAGTCGCAGAATCTCAGACTGAAAGGGTGAAAGAAACCGTATATGTCAATCATCTAGTCACCCAGCAGGTGCTGAAATCTCTTCTTCAGCAGCTCCATGAAGTGGATCCAACCTTTGCTCAAACGCTTCCAGGACCTGGGAATGTACGACATCTCATCTTTGAACATGACTGACAAAAATTTCTTCCTTATAGTGAATTTTTAACCTTTGGGGCCACACAAAGCAAGTCTAGACTCTCTCACCTAATTTTTAGATATTTGAAGCAAGCCACCAGTTGCTTATTTCCTCAGGCTTTTCTAGACCACACATCCCTGGGTCATTTGGTATTCCTCCTAATATGTATCAGTTTTCCATATCATCCTGTATCTACTTCTCTGAACATGGCCCAGCTTATCTATGTTCCTTCTAGATTATTGAGATCATAGATGAATAGCTTCTTTTCAGCTATCCAGAACTGAACAGAATATACACTTGACTTTATGATGATCATAGGAGCAAGCTGAGAATAAATCTATGCTAAGATAATCAGAATATGTATTTTTAAAATTCATCTTATGTCTAGTTAATCATTACTTTTGTTCTTTTGTTTGTTTGTTTGTTCTTTAATTTAGAAGACAGGTTAACCTATTATTTGTGACAACCAAAAAGCAAAAATGAATTATGACCACATCTCTTAGCTAGTCCCATAAATCAAGCAAACCTATTATCCTGGACCGTATCACTTCTGATTTTCCTTAGGAATGAGGAGACAGTTATCTCCAGCTTTGGCTAACACTTATTTGGCCCTGAGTAGCCGTTTTATCCTCTGTATCCAATGAGATGAGACTCTTCTCATTTATGGGCTTAGGAAAAGCTTTTATGAGCAGAAGTCAGGGTGGTTGAACAAACTCTGGTGCTTGTCCATGATCTAGTGACTCAGTCAATAGAAGCAAAAGTGGAATGAGGTCATGGGAACAAAGAAAGTCTCTTTCATGGTAAACTGAAGAGTCCATTGATATAGCTAGGGGACTGATGTGTGCATTTACGCTTTGAGACAAACCAGCACCTGTATACTTTCTCCAAGACTTCCGAAGAAGCTTTTGTCAAAATCTCCAGCTATGAAGTTGGGCTTTGGAGGAGGTCCCCTCTTTATTCAAGTTTCTAAGAACGTTCTGTGTCTGTTCCTAATTCCATGTACAGTGCACTTTGGGTATTCGGTAGGGGAACCAGTAGGGGTGGCACCAGAAGTGTTGCCCTAGATAATGGGAGATAATGGGACTGCCCTTAATACTGTAGACTTAGTTGTGACTCAGCTATAGCACAAGGTGGCTGAGGTCAATGGCTTCCTTTTTGCATTGCCCACCTTCCCCTTGTATATTACTCTTTGCTCCCTTATCATAGGCAGTATTTAGAAATCCATTGATTCAGCTAATGTTGCCATAAGGTGGCCAATGTCTCATAACTTAACCTATCTGCTTTTATAAATGAGTGTCATAAATATTGCCTTGTACATTCTGTGTTGTCGTGTGGAAAAACAAATTCATGATGCTATTGTCAAAAATATCTGTTCCTTGGCATTTGTATTAGGTAAGGATTGGCTTGAAACCACCCAAATGACTTGGATTCCCACTCTTTTCTTGACTTGAATTGTGATTTCTATGTATGCAATAGTAATTGGCAAGCATCTTCTGAAAGCCTTGACTCAGAGTTGTTGGTTTTTCAAAAATCAGTTGCTTATGTTTCTAGTAAGACTGTATATATATATATATCACCATGTATCTTGTGGGCTGAGTTTCCACTTTTAGCACAGGCATTTTGGCATCTGGCAGGTGTGGTGTGTCAATGTTCAAGAAATGTGGAGTGCTGGAGTTGAACTTTCTGTGTTTTGTTTTCTTGAAGCAACTTCATGCCGTTTACCTTACTGTTTTAATAATCAATCATGTCTTCTTTTATCTTGGCCCAGTTCTTACCTTTTCTATTATTAATTGATTTATGCTTTTGCTTGTAATAAATATGTTGCTTCCTTTCAAAGCATCATCTTTATGAAACAGCTGGAGATCTTTGTTAATAATATAATTGGAAAGAGTGTTATCTCAGAGATAGCTGATAAATATAGTAGCAAAATTTGGATTCCCATGTGGGATCTTCAGAAGTGACATCAAGATATTTTCAGATAATTTCCTTTGCTGTTTGGGTCTGAAGGTCTCCTTATAAACAGATTTTGTAGCCTTTGATCAGACAAGGGAGTCTGTATAGTATGGAAGCATCAAAGGCTTTGATACCTTGTTTTTTCTCCCTCAGATTGAAATACTTTGCCCACTGGGTGAGGTTTCTAAAATGTTTTTGAAAATTTGATTTTGATTCCTTTAGAAACCAATTCTCTGAATCATTATCTTTCTCCTATTTAAGGAAAGACCAGACAGTTTTGTTTTGTTTTTCAGCACAAAGTTAGCAGTTCCTTAATGAAAAACAGATTCTTTAATGACCATTGGGTTTTTCTGGCTTCTTTCCTGTTTGAAGAACTCAGAGTCTCAGTTATTACTTTGTAGAACATGGTATTATTCTGAATTGTCACTTTGGGATTCTTCTTGGAGTGCCTTATTTCCATAGTTCCTGGAGAATCTGTCCGGCGCTGGTGGTTTTCTTAATGGAGAACAGTCTCCTGGATCTCCAGATTTACTCATCACTAGAGCACTAGATTCCTGCCTCAGATTTCTCTGAAGGCATCAAAACCCAAAGTATTAAACTCTGTGATATCGATTGGCTGAAGCCACCAAATGGTTCATTCAAAAAAACTTCATATTTCATTCATAAAGATTTCAGTTTGAAAAATGAAGGCTTTTGCTTTGGGGCTTATATTAATTTACAAAGTAGAAAACTGTCCTGATATTTCTTAGCTCAAACTTCTCCCCTTGCTTAGGTGTGTAGAGATCTAGGATCTGATTCCCTTTCCAAATTAGCAACATTTTAGTGTTGGCATGCGTTTGTGATTTTATGTAGTATTGTGTGAGCGGCTTCCATTTATGCCTAGTAATTAAGGGTTGTAACTCATTTAAGGATACCCTTGAATAGATCCCCCCCACACACTTTTTTTCCTCTCTGTTTTAGTACCCTGTTGGCACACCTGAACTCTTTCTGGTTTTTTTTCAGAGTCAAGAGGCAAAATGAACCATAGGAGTCTAGCTCTTAAAATGATATAAACCAAAACAAATCAGTCTTTCTTGAATTCATTTCACTCTTAACGGTTTTTCACAATGGAATTGGGCTGTCCCTGTTACATCCCTGTGAATGTGATCTTTGGAGGATTTATAAGAGGAGAATAGGGCTTTTCCTGGCCCCCAGACACACATATTTATTCACCAGTTGTTTCTTTGCTGCGTACCCAGGTGCCACGAAATCCAGCCTGCTGTCAGCACCCAGCATCGTGAGTATGTTTGTACCAGCACCCGAAGAATTCACAGACGAGCAGCCGACGGTGATGACAGACAAGTAAGCTCACAGTTATTTTCTTCACCGTTTACAGAATTTGAGAAGTTGCTCACCATGGTTGTGAGAAAATATCAGAGGAGGAATGCTATGCTTTTAAGTCATAATTTGTTCTTCAAATGGCTGTAGCCATAAGTGTTGGTAAGCATTTGTTACTTTAGAAATGCAGTATTGTATGGGCAGCTTTCATCTATGCCAAGGCATTTTTCTTTTTTAATTTGGATGAATGCAAATAATGTCCACCTACTGATTATTCCTAGCAATAATTTCACACAAATAAAATCTCTCATCCAGAAGCTTGAAATTGTTAAGAGTGGGACTAAGTTTGAGACATGATCCAGCTGGTAGACTTCATTCTCTGAATCTCAGATTGGTTACGTTGCCTCTCTGTTTGTCAGCCTTCAATACCCCCAGATTTCTTATGGGATAAAGTCCAAACGCTGTAGCTTATTGTAAAAGGCCCTTTAGGTTGTGAAGGTATGGACTTAACCACTCCTCACCAGGAACTCCTTCCCTAGCCCCCTCACCTTCTCCAGAGCATGCCTGATGTGTTCTCTCTGTGATCTCATAGGTGCCCTTCACTCTACTTTCTCTGCCTGGTGAACTCCTATTCATGCATCAGGACCCAGCCTGAGACCAAGATTCCCTGATTTCACAAGGCAGAATGCATCATGCCACTCTCCAAGTTTCCATAGTATTTGATACATCTCTCTATTCTACCACTTATCACGCTGTATTTTAATCGTTAGGTGTTTATACACACATGTTCTGTAATAGATTGTGAGTTCCTTAGGGACTAGTACCCTTTCTTCTGTACTTTATACTCTGAGCTCCCTATACATTGCCTGGCACATAAATGCTGTTCAGTGAATATGATAAAGAATAAGACTTGTATGATTTCAAGTTTGGAGAGATCCCTTGGGCCGGGGAGGCTTCCTGGTAAAGGTGACCACGTGAGAAATTGAGTAGGCTTGTGATCAAAGGAGAGGACGGTGAGGTGGAAGGGGCTGGTAGGAGGATCCATGCAGCTGGCCACAGCTGGCCATCATTACTGAAGAAGCGAAAGGCCTGTCTTGAACAGCTCCTTACCATGTCCACATGGGGAGCACCTAGTTGCTTGTGGAGGGCTCTTCTTAGCTCTTTCTTTGGTATAATTTTCTCGTTTTGTGTCCCCCTCCAAGTCTCAATATTTCCTAGTTGTCTTCCCGGTTGTCTTTGTGTGTACTCCATTTATCTTCGTTTTTAGTTACAAGTGTGAATCCTATATTTTTTTAAAAAGTCAGTTTGTAAGGAATGATATATATGTATATCAGGAAGTTTGTAAGGAGTGATATATATGTATATCAGGAAGTTTTCAGATGGAAAGGTCACAGTAGCCATTTTAGCTCTGCCTCCCTTGCTTTTCCCGTCACTGTATAAAGCTGTTCAGCGGCCACTGAGAAAAAGGGCTCCGCTTTGGTTGAGATGACGTCAGTTGAATCCACATTAGATACTACAAAGAGCAATAAGCTGGAAGTTCCTTAAGAGCAGGGACCATTGTGTTTTTACAGACTGCACTCTCAGTAGGCGTGGTGAGTTCATAAACTGATCTGAGTGACGGGTAGAGAAGAGACTTGATCCAGACTCCCTAGGCTTTCTACAGGGTTCTATTGACTAGACTCTTCTGTCTCTCACCCACAAATAGGATTTTTAAATTTTTATTTATTTTTGTTTTATTTCTTTTTTCAATAGATCTTTATGGAGTATAATTGCTTCATAATGCTGTGTTAGTTTCTGTTGTACACCAAAGTGAATCAGCCATATGCACACATATATCTCCATATCCCCTCCCTCCTGCGTCTCCCTCCTACCCTCCGTAACCCACCGCTCTAGGTCATCGCAAAGCACCGAGCTGATCTCCCCGTGCCATGCTGCTGCTTCCCGCTAGCTATATCTGTTTTACATTCGGTAGTGTATATATGTCGCTGCTACTGTCACTTCTCCCCAGCTTCCCCATCCCTGCCCCCGTGTCCTCAAGTACATTCTCTATGTCTACGTCTTTATTAATAGGATGTTTTTAAATCTGAAAGATTGGGAAGGCTTCCTTTTGTGTCTAGACATTTTTCACTTTTAATTTCAACAAATGAAAAAAATATCTAGTTAGTGACTGACTATCCCCAGCAGTAATTTCACATGCAGAAAATCCTTCAACCAGAAGCTTCAAACTATTAGTCCAGTTGGCTCTCGTTGGAAAAGGGAGCACTAATTCGTGTAGAGGCCAGATAGTAATGAGTTGAAAGACGCTTTTCAGTGATCAGCGGAACCTTCCTGATCTCTGGTGTGTGTGCTATTTCTGTGTCTAAGGTGACGGTGGTGCTGGAGTTTTCTATTTATTGTTAGAACGGGACCGCTGACCTCCTTTGGGGACTTTTCCAAGACTCGCCCAAAATGGCTGCATGTACTTACACCTTGAAACCACTGTCGGCTTTCATGGAAAGCATTCCTCTGTTTTCTTTGCAGATGCCATGACTGTGGGGCCATTCTTGAAGAGTATGATGAGGAAACCCTTGGGCTGGCCATTGTGGTCCTCTCCACATTCATTCACTTAAGCCCAGACTTGGCAGCCCCGTTGTTGCTGGATATCATGCAGTCTGTGGGAAGGTGAATGTCAGCTTCTGTTTTGTTTAGTAGGAAGGAGCCTTACTCAATCTGTATCCTTAAATAAAAACTGCCAGTTCAAAAGTGAAACATTTTTGCAACCTTACAGATGCTTGATATTTGTGGGATCAACTCAGACTAATTTCACAAACTGAATGTACCAGACTTTTGGTTGAATTCTACAGCTGTGTAGGGTCATGAGTCACAAGGTCAGAGTGGAGCTAGAGGAAACTGCACTAAGAAAACTCTACTGTTTGTTGTTCCCTATTAAATACTATGTGAGCCAATGTATGTTACAGTGCTCAGAAGTGTGCATAATTCACACTAAACACTTTGTAACTTTTAGATATTATTATTATCTTTTACCTGTTTTTTTAAAAAAAATATTTATTTATTTATTTGGTCGCACCGGGTCTTTGTTGCTGCAGGCAGCCTCCTTGGTTGTGGCATGCAAACTCTTAGTTGCGGCATGCATGTGGGATCTAGTTCCCCGACCAGGGATCGAACCCAGGCCCCCTGCATTGGGAGCGTGGGGTCCTAACCACTGCACCACCAGGGAAGTCCCTCTCTTTACCTGTTTTAAGATGGGTTCTCTAGGCACTTTGTAATCTTAGGGTGGCTCACGTAATTATGCAACTTGCGGCATTGTCACGTGAAGGGATAAATGGAAGTATAGTAGTTTTATACTTCTGACTCAGAAAAAGGAAAGATGCACACATTTTGGGAACAGAGCCTTCAGCCTGACTGATTAAAACTTAGCTGCTTTGAGAATTTTCATGTTAAGAAAATTCCATTTAGTAGATAGGACATTAGAAGAAAAGTGATGTACTTCATGGATATAAGTAAAGTTCAAATTCAGTAACAAATTGTAGTCCTAGCATACACAACGTATAGGAGAGTACTGAGTTAATTCCCTGTGAATGTATTAAGTTTCCAATCTGTGCTAGCACAGAGCTAGGTGCTTTAGGTTGCAGGCATTACACCCAGCTCTTGCCCTCAAGTGCTTTATGGCTTAGTTTTGAAGAGGACAGTGATGTGTGGAATAACTGAGCAGCTATAAAAGATGGGACATGATTAAGAGCTGTATTCATGAGTGATATGTGTGGTGAGTGCTATGGGAGTTCAAGATGGAAATGATTTCTTAGGGAAGGTCTCTATGGAAGAAGTTGGAGAAAAAAACTGGATTCTGCAAATTCCTGGTATTTGATGGAGGAAAGAGAATGAATC
Source organism: Physeter macrocephalus (assembly GCF_002837175.3). Classification (NCBI taxonomy): domain Eukaryota; kingdom Metazoa; phylum Chordata; class Mammalia; order Artiodactyla; family Physeteridae; genus Physeter; species Physeter macrocephalus. The sequence goes on from NC_041224.1 coordinate 171,897,696, forward strand.
TTGATGGAGCTAAAATTTAATCTTTTTAATGAAAAAAATGATGATTTCAAGTTAAAGACAAACAGGGAAGCATTAAAAACCCCTCAACCCCAGAAGTATGTGACTCCCTTATCCCCCTTCCCCATATTTTTCTGTAGTATCCTTAGGTGTGTGTATCCTTAGGAGTATGCAGTCAGACTTGGTATAACTATTCCACCTCTAATACTTAGAAATAGCCAATGTGTAAGGTAAGTGATGAGCACAGGGAGATAGAGAGATAAGAAAAGATGAATTAAGCCCTTGATTTTAACCTAATCATAATAAATGTGGAATAAATGTTATACCAGCTATCAGCGATACTTGTGAAATTGAAAGTTTTTTATTAATGCAAGGTCTTGATTTCTACTGTCAATACTTTTCAGTTTTAGAACAGACAGAATTATTGTTCTGGTCTGTTACCATCTCCTTGAAATAGCTGATCTAAGTTGTAATAGATACATAGAGGGGTTTTTATTTTGTTTTTGTTTTAACATAAGGGAGAATAAATCATGTTCAAGCATTGCCAATTCTTAGGATGGAAACAAACAAGCTTTAAAGAAAAGCAAAGGAAAAACAATAGAGATACATTTTTACATACTTACATATAAAAATCGTTAAATCTGTACCTCCTTTGGGCAGACTAGCAAGAGACAGGGAGAGCATTAAAGCAAGCTGCCCAATTCTTAGCAACCAAACCTACCAAGAAAGCAGATTCAGTAGTCACCTGATTCAGGGTTTCCTTGCCTACCTCAATTCCAGGTGAGGCAATGTGGATTTACAAACACTTAAGTTTATTCTAGTCCCACAGGAACTATTTCCGGCGTGTTCTAAGAGTGTGTAAGTTCAGCACATCCCTTTCGTTTATCACCCAAGCCTTTCTATGTGATTTCATATTTTGCTCTCTACTTAGATCTCTCTTAAAATATACCCACCCCTTTTTCTAGATGCAGCCTTCAAGAGCACATTGGCTGCACCCTTAATAACTGTTTATTTCATTTGCCAGTGCTTATCTATTCATTGTAGTGTCATTAGTATGAGAGAGACCATAACCAAAGAAACTGGGAATCATGTCTGGTGTTACTGGTGCTGGACCCTCTATTCCTGTCCAAATGCATTCTTGACTCGATTCACTGTTGTGGTCTTAAGTAAATAAATTTTTAGCATTCTCCTTGTTTGTTTCTTCAATATCTCACTGATCAAGACATGTTTTTCTAAACCCATGAATTTATTACATTCTTTTTCTTTCTCTACATCTAGAATATTTCCATGCATATAGAACCATATAATTATATTTTTCAAAAATTACATGTTATGTATTGATTACTTAACCTAATACATTTCTCTTTTCAATATGTCATTTCAACCCAACAATTAGCTGACAAATACCCATTACCTATTTTGCTATCTTACAGAGGCTTTTACAGTTTGTGGTTTGTTTGAGGTGAGGTTTCAGAGGTTGTATACAAAGAAATGAATTTTGAGTTGAGTTAATATGGGGATGGACTGGGTCAAATATTGTTCTGCTATCTGTCTAACCTGTCTGCAAAGGACATGTTTGTAGATTGACTGGGTGCTATTGAACTAACTCAACTGTATGCATCTCCATGGAAATATCTGATTTGATGCAGAAAGCAGATTTAAGAAACTAGATTAAATTGAACCCTGGAGACTGACCCCTGAGTGGATCCTCTGTCCCTGGTCAAGGGAATTGTCAATGGTTTTACATGTCCCCCATCGAAATGGGAGCTGCAATGAGGCATACAGTACTCATGTGACTCTGTTTACTTTATTTCCTAGATTGGCATCCAGCACAACTTTTTCTAATCAAGCAGAAAGGTAAGGTCCTAAAATGAGCTCAAATTTCACTTTCTTTTTGTCCCCTGTGCATGTTCATCCATTTCTAAAACACTAGAGCGTTTACCACGGGAGGAATATGGTTAGGTTCAGTTGCAGCTCCAAAGAGCACTCGTTCATTTTCTGTTCACACCTTCATTTAATTCAATCCTGCATTCACTCATTTCAGTCAACAAATACTTTTTTTTTTTAAATAAACTTATTTATTTATTTGGCTGCGTTGGGTCTTCGTTGCTGCACTCGGGTTTTCCCTAGTTGTGGCGAGCGGGGGCTACTCTTCGTTGTGGCACGTGGGCTTCTCATTGCGGTGGCTTCTCTTGTTGCAAAGCATGGGCTCTAGGCGTGTAGGCTTCAGTAGTTGTGGCACGCGGGCTCAGTAGTTGTGGCTCACGGGCTCTAGAGCGCACGCTCAGTAGTTGTAGCCCACGGGCTTGGTTGCTCCATGGCATGTGGTCCCGGACCAGGGCTCGAACCCGTGTCCCCTGCATTGGCAGGTGGATTCTTAACCACTGGGCCATCAGGGAAGCTCTGATGAGAAGTTTTTAATTTAGATGAAGTCTAATGTTTTAAAATTTTAAAACAACTTATGATTATTCCTTCTTATTGTTTGTCTAAGGAACCTTTGCCTATCCTTAAGTCAAGAATGTATTTTCCAATGTCTCCCAATAGAAGTTTTATGGTTTTAGCATTTATATTTAGCATTTACATGATCCATCTCAAATTAATTTTTATGTATGGTGTGAGGTAGGTGTTGAAGTTCCATTTTATCCATGTGAATACTTTAGTTATTTCAGCACCATTAAAAGAAAAAAAAGACTTTCCCTTTCCCCATTGGATCACTTTGGTGTCTGTTAAAATCAAATAACCGTATTAGGTTCAGTCTATTTCTAGGCTCTCTATCCTGTTTCACTGATCTATATGTTGATCCTTGTGCTGGCACCACACTGTCTTGTTTACTGTAGCCGTATAGTAAGTCTTGAAGTCATTGTGAATTCTCCAACTTTGGTCATCCTTTTAAAGAAGGTTGATTTGGATATTCTAGATTCTTTACATTTCCATATAAATTTTAGAATAAGCTTCTCAATCTGGTGGGGGGGAAGCCTCCTAGGATTGTATTCAGACTCTAAGTCAGTTTGGGGATAAATGATATCATAAAAATATTGAGTCTTTCAATTAATAAGCATGGTGTCTATTGTCATTTCATTTGGTCTTTGTTTCTCTCAGCAATGGTTTATGGTTTTCATTGTAGAGATCTTGCATATCTTTTGTTAAATTTATTCCCAGGAATTTTGGTTTTTTAATGCCAATGTAAATGAAATTTTAAAAAATTTTGTTTTCTAACTTTTTGCTGCTGATATACAGATATACAGTTTTTTGTATCAATATTGTAATGTAATAAACTAAATTCACTTATTAGTTGTAGTAGCTGTTTTTTAGATTCCTTAGAATGTAAAGGCAATTGTATGTAAAAAGTCATATCATCTGTAAATAGTGACAGTTTTACCTCTTTCTGATTTTTATGCCTTTTATTTTTTTGTTACTCTATTGCATTGGCTAGGACCTCCAGTATAATACTAAAGATGTGAATGAGCACCCTTGCCTTGTTCTTGCTCATACAAGAAAATCATTTAATATCTCACCATTAATTATGTTTGCTATAGGTGTTCATAGGTCCCCTTTACCAGACTGAGGATAGCTCCTTCTATTTCTAGTTTGCTGACAGTTTTTTTTATCATGAATGCATGTTGAATTTTATCAAAGGCACTTTCTGTTATCTATTGAAATAACTATGGTTTTTGCCTTTTATTCTTTAAGATATTGAATTGCATTGATTGAGTTTTGAATATTAAGTCATTCTTACATTCCTGGGATAAACTCTATTTGGTCATGGTCAATCATCCTTTTTATCTACAGTTGGAGTCAATGTCCATGAGGACTATTGGTCTGTCCTTTTTCTTTTCATTTTGTTCCTTCTTGGTTTTTGTTTTGTTTTATTTGTAATGCTTTATCTGATTTTAGTTTTAGGGCCTCATAAAATAAACTGGGAAGGGTTCCCTCCTTTTCTAATTTTCGAAAGAGTTTGTGAGAGTTTGGTGTCGTTTCTTCCTGAAGAACATTTTTGACCTATAAGTTTGAGCCAGCATATCAGGGTAGACAAGGCAGAAAGAAACAGTTAGGTAAGACGGATTTTTTACTAGTTATCCAGTTGGGCTCTTTGATTTCCTTCTTCTTTTTAGCAACTCAGCTACAATCACCTCTGGGAACGTCCTTTCTGATACTTTGGTCTAAGGGGAAAGGCCAAATAATCATCTCTTGGCTCCCTGTTTTGACATGCAGTGGTAGTGCAGAGGGTAAAGGGGAAAACTGCACATATCAAAGTCCTAACCTTTTTACAAGTACCAGCTCAGATGCCCCAAGAAAACTTCCCAGATCTTCCAGTAGAAATGAACATCTCCCTCCCTGCATTTTCCCTCCGAGGGGCTGTCTCTCTTAGCCAAGGACACTTTCTGAGAGGATCTTGCTGATAATCCCCATCCTGGATTCTAGTCCTGACTGCCATTCTCTGGACTTGTAGCCTTTGTAGGTCACCTTTTCTCTCTGGCTGGGAACCCTCATCTGTACAGTGGGGTAGCTGGAATTAGTCTGAGACCAACTCTGGCATTACCTGGTTCCCTCTTTCTAAAAATGTGTCTTTAACAGGGATTCCATGTGACTAGAATATTTCATCTTACTAATGAAAATGACAGTGGGCTATTCCATAAGAGGACTGATGTGTATGTGAATAAATAAGTAAATAAATACCTGAACTCATGCTGGTTGCTCCAAGATTCCTTGTGTTTTCTCTCCCTGGTCAACGCCAGCATGATGGTCCCTGGCAATGCAGCGGGGGTGGCCAAGCAGTTCCTACGCTGTATCTTCCATCAACTGGCTCCAAATGGCATCTTCCCGCAGCTGTTCCAGAGCACTATCAAAGGTAATGCATCCATGGGGAATCCAGACACCACAGACGTGGCTAGTCGCTGAAACCCAAACGCTACTAAATCTGATTGTTGTCTTTCCAGATGGGACTTTTTTACGGACCCTGGCCACGTCCCTGATGGACTTCAATGAGCTGAGCTCTGTTGCTGTCCTCAGTCAGCTCTTAGAGGTACGTTTGCTTTCTCGGCCTTCTGAGCCCCTGCCGAAATCACTGCTGAGGAAGAAATTCAAAGCCATTTAATAAGTATTAAATTTTAAATGTCAAATTAAATTTTAAGTAATTTTAAATTAAAAAATCAAAAAAATGAAAATTGCCAATGCATAGAATAGTGTCAGTTGGACACTGCTGTTTAGTGTGGACTTACAATTTACTTGAAGCTTCTGGACCCCTTCACTAAGAGGTGGATGCCAGGCGTGGAGCACTCACCTCCACAAAACTCTCCAGCTTTCAAGATGGGTGGTGCGTAGATCCATGTGCATTGTATCACGAGACTTGGATTCAAAGTGCAGCTTCACCGTTTGTTTGTTGTATCACAAGATCTGGGTTCGAGGTCTGCTTATTTTCTGTATCATGAGACTTGAAGCCACTTCTCACCTCCACGGCTTATTCGCTGTATCGCTTTACTTGGAGTCTGTCTCCTGTCCTCTGCTTATTAGCTTTTTTCAGTTAGCTTGGAGGGTTGGCAGATTGCCGTAGGGACTTCGCTGTTGCTATAGTAGCCAACCTCAGTCTTTGGCCGGTGCAGTTTCCAACAAGCATCATTCACTGCGTTTCTTAACACCTAACCACACCAACTGTAGACCCTTAAAAGGTGTTTCCAATTTCCTGCTCACATTTCACCCTTTCTCACTGAGTCAGAGATCAGTTTTCCCCCCTAACTTTGTGTGGATTCGTCAGTTTTTCCCTGTACTCCTGCTGGTTACAATGATCAGCCTTTATAGCAGGCACACAACACATGTTTATAGTGTGAATATATGATGTTTAAAAACTGATCTTCACCAAATAGCTGTATGAATTCCCACACTGTTTCAGCAGTTGATTGCCTATGCTTTGTGTTTTTAGGGTCTAAATAACAAAAAGAATTTACCAGCAGGGGGTGCTATGATACGCTGTTTGGAAAACATTGCTACCTTCATGGAAGCTTTGCCCATGGACTCTCCTAGTAGCCTCTGGACAATCATCAGCAACCAGTTTCAGACTTTTTTTGCCAAGCTGCCTTGTGTTTTGCCTCTGAAGGTAAGCTGAACCCAGGATTTCATTTTAAATTACTTCCTCTACTGTTTGCAGATCATCTGGGTCTTGGGTGATTTAATGTTTCATAAAGGGCTGTAAGGAGTCTCTGTTAGCCACAGAGTAGAGAGTGTTATTTAGGTTTTCTCTTCAAATGTTACAGATTGACAGTAATATGCAGTGGACATTTTGACTTAGTGATTTCATGTTTCCAGTTGAGTAAAAAATAAAAAAGTTCAGGAAGACGTTAGTAGATTGTGTTTATCTAGAAATTTTTCTCAAAAGGATATTAAATAAAAACATAATAGTTTCATCTAAAAGGAGACCAGACATATAACGTAAGGCTTCAATTTTAGAGCATTATCTAAAGGGAAGTGATTGCTTTTGTGTGTGTGAATAAAGTACTTGAAGGACCAAGATGATATTTCTATTTGACAGCTTTACCCCTCCTCCCCCTACTCCCTCACCCCCTGCCCAACGCCATACCACCCTCCAAGAATACACACAAAATTACCTAGCTAGAAATCTGGTGGCCTAAGGAACATTTTCAGTATGAGCCCATTAAATGCAAAAACAGAATCCTATACTGTCAAAACTGGAAGAGACCTATAAAAACCATCCTTTCCAATGCTCCCGTTTTCCAGATGGAGAACTGCAAATTCAGAGAGATAGTGGCAGTGTAAAGATTAGAACTCAAGTCTTCTGACTCCCAATCCAGTGTCCTTTCAGTAGCAGACTCCTAGAGTCCTTCTAGAACAAGGGCGAATTAGAGGCATTCAGGTCTCTATAGCAGGGAGAAAGGAGGTAGCTGGTAGTGGCCATTGCTGTGTCTTTGAACCTCATTGGTTCCACAAGCTTTTTGTGCTTTATCCAGGTCACAGATAAAAATATTCAACTTGCAGCAAAACTGGATCTGACAAGTGAAGTTACACATTGGCAGCACTACTTCTGAAATGAATATTACATATATGTAAAATGTTTTAAAAAGACCAACCACCTCTGCTAATACCTTCTCCCAAATTGGCAAATTTGGAAAATGCGACCCCCAAATAACGTCTGTGAGGATGATAATTCAGGGACCCTTACCTTGGTGTATGCTGGTTTCTTTGAGTCTGAAATTACTGTAAGAAGTAGGAATACTGAGACCTTTGCCATCTCTCACATCCTGTGATTCTTGTCTATCCAGAAATCTAGAGTAGTTGAATAAATCCAAGCAAAGAGAATTGGTACTTCGAAACGATGTATGTACATAGCTATTGTACATATACACTTAGGAAATCAAGTGCATGCATTTTTGTAACATCTTTATTGGAGTGTAATTGCTTACGACGGTGTGCTAGTTTCTGCTGTGTAAGAAAGTGAATCAGCTATACATCTACATATATCCCCATATCTCCTTCCTCTTGCGTCTCCCTCCCTCCCACCCTCCCTATCCCACCCCTCTAGGTGGTCACAGAGCACCGAGCTGATCTCCCTGTGCTGAGCGGCTGCTTCCCACTAGCTATCTATTTTACATTTGGTAGCGTATATATGTCCATGCCACTCTCTCACTTCGTCCCAGCTTACCCTTCCCACTCCCCGTACCCTCAGGTCGGTGAAGCAACTGACAAAGGATTAATCTCCAAAATTTACAAGCAACTCATGCAGCTCAATAACAAAAAAACAAACAACCCAATCCAAAAATGGGCAGAAGACCTAAATAGACATTTCTCCAAAGAAGATATACAGATTGCCAACAAACACATGAAAGAATGCTCAACATCATTAATCATTAGAGAAATGCAAATCAAAACCACAATGAGATATCATCTCAAACCGGTCAGAATGGCCATCATCAAAAAAATCTAGAAACAATAAATGCTGGAGAGGGTGTGGAGAAAAGGGAACACTCTTGCACTGCTGGTGGGAATGTAAATTGATACAGCCACTATGGAGAACAGTATGGAGGTTCCTTAAAAAACTACAAATAGAACTACCATACGACCCTGCAATCCCACTACTGGGCATACACCCTGAGAAAACCATAATTCAAAAAGAGTCATGTACCAGAATATTCAAGTGCATGCATTTTATTTATTTATTTATTTTTTTCCCGGTACGCGGGCCTCGCACTGCTGTGGCCTCTCCCGTTGCGGAGCACAGGCTCCGGACGCGCAGGCTCAGCGGCCATGGCTCACGGGCCCAGCCGCTCCGCGGCACGTGGGATCTTCCCGGACCGGGGCACGAACCCGCGTCCCCTGCATCGGCAGGCGGACTCTCAACCACTGCGCCACCAGGGAAGCCCGTGCATGCATTTTAACACGACCACATGGACCCTCCCTAGGAGCAGAGAGCCATTCAAGCCATTCATTGCTTAGGAGCCACACACTTTTAGAGGAGGGGTGGGGCAGGCATGGCAAATTCAAATGCCTGTAGGGTGGTGCTATAATGAAAATATTTAACTTGAACATGGACTAGTTGGAAGTATTGCCCACTGGAAACAATTAGTAAACCTAATTTGTAACAATCAGTCCTGTCCAAAGGGACCCTGACTGCAAGGTGAATGAGTGGAGTGGAGTGAGTGAGATAAGACGGAGAATTGAGACCCTTGGGAACTGGAAAGCGCCAGTCCTTTCTGATGGGCTTAGCTGCTACTCCACTCCAGCCAATTGTTATTTGAGAATGCAGTCCTCATCTCCCCACGTTTTCTAAGATATTTCCTGACTTCCTCCATAGGTCACTGTGGGGACCTGATGAGCAGCCCGTTTTCAGCCCCTGGTTTAAAGTAATGTAAATGTCACATCAACTCCTATGGGTATGGAGCAGATTAAATAGACCAATGGTTCCCTTAGAAGGTATTGATACTTGTGAAATGCTTTCAGAATTTATCTGAAAACTTGCCCTGCTGGATTTTGTCTGGGCACTCTTCCTCTGATCACCCTGTGCTGTGTATTTAATCTCTGGGGAAATCATTAAGCCATTGAAAGACCTTCTGTAGTTTGTTCTCGTCAATTTAGAGAAGTGGATTTCAAACCTCAGTGTGTGTCAGTGTCCCTGAAGGACTTGCTAAAAATCTGACTCCTGGGCCTTATTCTGAGAACTTCTGGTTCAGTAGGGGTGCGACCTGAGGATTTGCATTCCGACTAGTTTCCAGGTAATAGAGGTGCTGCTGGTCCAGGGATCATACTTTGAGAAACACTGGCTTCGTTTGTACTATCTTAAAGAGGTTCATACTGTACACAGCTGCAGAGATTTCACTGTAACCTGCTATTTTCATATATTTAACAGTGTTAAATAATATCATTGCTTATTCTTGCTATAACATTTTCCCCCAAACCCAGTACACATTATTTAAAAAGTACATTTTGATGTGGAATTGTGCCAAAATATGCTACTTGATTTGTGAGGCATGATTTTCTCTTTTAGGAATTTTACTTCTTTTTCTTAGGTTATTGTTATATCTTTCCGTAGCAGAGAAATGACAGATGAAACGTTCTTTATTTGGACTAATAAGCCTAATGGTTTTATTTTTTTATTTTATTTTATTTTTTTGTTTTGTTTTGTTTTCTTGTGGTACGCGGGCCTCCCACTGCTGTGGCCTCTCCCGTTGCGGAGCACAGGCTCCGGACGCACAGGCTCAGCGGCCATGGCTCACGGGCCCAGCCGCTCCGCGGCATGCGGGATCCTCCCGGACCGGGGCACGAACCTGTGTCCCCTGCATCGGCAGGCGGATTCTCAACTACTGCGCCACCAGGGGAGCCCCAGCCTAATGGTTTTAAATTGATCTAAGTAGGTTTTTTTTTTCAACATGGCCTTTCACAAATTAATAGACCTCTTTAGGATTGGGCACATTTAATATCAATTAATATTATTTAATTGTTTAACACTGTTTAATTAATGGTTTAATTAAATTTTTAAAGCTAAGAATTATTTTTTTTCAACATGAATATATGGCATGGAAAACGGTAAGGAGGCAGCTATATTTCAGATTTTTTTCCCCTAAAATAAATGCTTAGAGGAAATATATGAAGCAAAAGATATGTTAAGAAGAGTACTGACTTTTACTTTTTTTGTGTTTGTTCATAGTGTTCTTTAGATTCCAGTTTGAGAATTATGATTTGCCTCTTGAAGATACCCTCTACCAATGCCACAAGGGTATGTATGTTTCAGAAAAACATAACCTATTGGTTATTTGGTTAAAAAGACAGGCATATAGCAAGCAATACTGAAGAAATAGTTATCACATACTGAATGCTTCACTTTCAACCTTTTTTTTTTAATTTATTTTTTAGTGAAGTATAGTTGAATTACAATGTTGTGTTAATTACTGCTGTACAGCAAAGTGACTCAGTTATACATATATATACATTCTTTTTCATATTATTTTCCATTTTTGTTTATCACAGGATACTGAATATAGTTCTCTGTGCTATACAGTAGGACCTGGTTTTTTATCCATTCTAAATATACCAGTTTGCATCTGCTAACCCCAAACTCCCAATCCGTCTCTCTCCCACCACCCACCCCTTGGCAACCAACAGTCTATTCTCTATGTCCCTGATTCTGTTGCTGTTTCATAGATAGATTCACTGTCATATTTTAGATTCCACATATAAGTGATATCATATGGTATTTGTCTTTCTCTTTCTGACTTATTTCACTTAGTATGATAATCTCTAGTTGCCACTTTCAACCTTTTGAAGTGCCTAGTATGAAGAACTCTAATAGATTACAATATCATTGGTCCTTTTAGCCCTGGGCCATGTCCACCAGTTCATCCTCAATACTATGAACTAGATGATCCTTCCAAACACAGATCTCATCGCACGGGTTCCTTGTTTAAAATCTTTGATGACTTCTCACTTCTTTTAAGATAATGTCCAAATTCCTTAATGGAGCGTGCAAGAAGGTACTTCATTAACTTGCAAGCCTGCCTTTCCTAGTTAGTCTTTGGCTACTTGTCCCATCCCTGTGCTTCCTGCGTACTTTCAGAATCATCATCATTATCATCATCGAAACAATAACCACTGTTTGTTGAGCACTTACCATATGGCAGACATTGTGCTAATTGCTGTACATTTATAATCTTATTTAATTTCATACTTCCTTGCCTTTGCTTAGGCCATTTCCTTTGCCTGAAATGCTTTATACCCTTTCTGGTGAGTGAACTCCTTCTCGTTCTTCAAGATGAGAATCTGAATTCCATTCCAATTTTAAAAAGGCTCACATTTTCTGTAGCAACTTCCTCCTATATCAGATCCCACAATACCTGACAGAGCTCTCTATATGAGCAGTTATATTATACTGAAGTCTCCCCAGTGAGCCTGTGAGCTTTATGAAGTCCGGCACTGTGTCTCATTTACTTTTGTATTCCTGGCTACATTCCCAGGCTGCATTATATGCAATAGTGCAATAATTTGTATTGCAATGGCTTGTAGCTACTAGTTAATATACCAAGAAGCCACATCCCCTGTAACTTTTTACCTTGCTGTGCTTGCACAGACTCATGGTTTATGCTGGAAAATTGCATAGAGATCATTTGGTCTAGTCTGCTCATTTACAGATAAGAAAACAGGCTCAGAGAGATGAGGTGTCTTGGCCAAGGTCACATAGCTGGTTACTGGAAGATTTGAGACTTGAATCTAGGTCCTTTGATTTCAAGCTTTTTTATTTGTCTGTTGTACCGTATTGCCCCATTACCATGCTGCTTTGCTAGATAAAAGAGCAAGTTTCTATATAGGTCTGAATTCAGGTTTCTTTTTTTGACCAATAAGGACGTATATCAACCAGAGACATATTCCTATCCCTATCCCTGTTCATTCATTATTAGTATTTTAAGGCAACAACATTTATACAAAGCAAACAATACTGCATCAACAGTACTGTTTCAAAGAGTGTCTCTAAGATTTTCTGTATGGAAAGCACTACATGGTTTCGTGGGTAATACAAATAACAAACATAATTCCTATCCTCAGAGGCAGCTAACATGTAATGAATTCATTTTTGTATCCATAAGGAAAAAGGACCTCAAAAATGCACATATTCTTTGATTTAGTCATTCTTTTTCTGGGAATCTAGTCTAAGGAAGAAATGCAAATTTCATGCAAAAACATATTTATTGAGATGTTATATATAGTAAAATCTGACTTTTGTAGCCATTAAAATGGATCTTTATGAAGAATTAAATAGCATTGGAAATTTCGTACGTTATTATCTTAACAAAATGTAGTATTATACATACGTGTAAGATTTCAACTGAGTAAACTGGTGTGTGATGAAGAAGAGAAATATATCAAAATGTTATCACTGGGTGATGGGAATATGGATGCCTTTTATTTCCTTATCTGTACTTTTCTACAGATCCTGCGTTTGCACACTGAGCATGTATACTTTCATAATCCAGATAGTTAAGACCATAGAGGTTGAGAAGTAGTGGAAATCACAGCATCGAAGTCTTTTGGAGCCCAATTAAAATCCTGTCTTCCCTACAGAGCAATTCTCCCTCTGGAAAATTGCCCTGGAATTTGAGTCTGAATTCCATTCAATGGCTGTATGGCCTTAGGCAAGTTACTTGCCTACTTAACTGCCTCAGCTGAAGAATGGGGATATTAAAGCTTCAGAGAGTTATGGTGCAAGTTCATAACTAACAGTGATGGAAGGCTTACTGTTGCCAAGTGCTTTACATACATTATCTTCTTTAATTCTCACAACACTATTGAGATGGAGATCTTTATTATCCTCATTTTACAGGGAAGAGAATTAAGTCCAGAGAGGTTAAATCACTTATTCAAGGTCACAGAGAGCTAAAGTTTGCAAACACTGGTGTGAAATTCTAGAGCTTGTGTCATTAATTATTATAATATACTGTCTCCCCAGGATTGTTATAAGAAATTTAAATGAGATAAACCATACAAAAGCGTGTAACTCTGCCTGATACTTAGTAGGTGCTCAATAAATGTCTCTAAATGACTTAAGAAAGCATAAGGATCTAAAACTGACCCTTTGTGGGTGGGATTCAGATGGGGAAACCAAAACTAACAAGCCTTCCTGGTAAACACTGGCAGGAAACTGGGTCCTGATGTGTTTTATCTAAGCTAATAGTGCTTTGGCACATATGTGCAAGGGTGGTTTGTGCTACTTAACTGAGATGACGGGCTTCTAGAGGAGCTGGGTCTGATGAACTCACACATGCCTAAAGATTCAGAAAAATAGAGTGGGAGATCCTAAAGCAAACCTCACAGAGTCTTGACTGCTGGGGGTGGGTATGAGGATAAGATTGGAGTTAGGTAGGTTTATAAATGATGCCGCATGGAAAAAATGGATTTTTTTTTTTTAGCAATAAAATGATTAAGTCATGGCTCTTTGAGCCATTGATTGAAGATTCAGTTCTGTTCTTAGACAAACAGGGTTGCTACAGTAGCCACCTGGCAACAGATTTGAAATTAAGAAAGAGTGATCCCGTTAGTTAAGGTATCATTAGACTTTAATACTTTTTTTAAGTGAAAGAATCAGCAATTGATTTTGGTTTTATTTTGGCCCCAATCTCATTACAGAATTTGTTGGAACCATTTTCAAAACTGCTCAGCTTTGTAATTCAGAATGCCATCTTCACTTTGGCCTACCTGGTGGAGGTGTGTGGCTTATGTTACCGAGCTTTCACTAAGGTAAGGTTGCATGTGTGTTTATGTGTCCCTGGGAAACAAAAAACTGGCAGAAACATATTCTTTCTAATCAGTATCAAATCCGTCTTAGGTTAATTGCCTCAGTATAGTTAAAAGTGAGTAATTCTACAGAGGTCTAATAAAAATCATTAGAAGGAAACACTTTGCACAAACAAATATATAAACTATACGTTAAATATGCAAATTTGGAGAACTGAGGGTCATATGGTTTAGAGGAGAAGAGGTATTTTGAATGAAATGAGATAATGGTCTAAATAACCTCTAATGTCCTTTTCAAGTTCACCATCCTATGATTAGTGGGCAAGCCATCAGTACATATCAATTTTATACCCAAAGTAGAAAAATATCAGCTTGTCATTTGTAAAAGCCTGTGGAGAGCTCCTTAATTCTCATCATTTGTCTGTCTCCCCAGTTCTGGGTTCTTGGCCTCTGAGACTGTAATCTCATCTTTTGTCATCTTGCTTTGATAATGGTTTCTCTATTGCATTATCTTTAGTATCCCCTGCCCCACTACTGAGCAAGTGGAAAAGCACTGCTTGCCCCGTGCATCTAGCAGCCTGTTGGTGCTGATAGACACTATCCTAGTGGAAAAGCAGAAGGCAGGACAAATTGAGAGCGTTTCTGTCCTTAAGAACAATGTGTAAATGTTACTTTTCCAATTTCCAAATTTTCCAAGTTTATTTTCAGTGGGGTTTCTGTTTCTGTTGTTCCCTCTTAAACATTCAGAATACTCTTTTATTCACGTTGTCCACTTCTACAAGCCCTTTAATTTCTCCTAAAAATCTAATTTTTATCAAGGTTTTCATTCTATTTAAAACACCCTTGTCTCCTTTCTTACCATCTTGTGCCATGCCACCATGTTAAGTGTTTCATGATAACCTTCTCCTTAATCTTTATGATTATAAACTGTTTATTACTCTGCCTGGAACAATATGTTTTCTAACTATGAAAATAATCAGTATTTTTTTCTTCTTTCAAATCCTTCCTGAAAAATAAATTCTTTTTCTTTTTTTCACTTAAAAAAATAGATCTGTAAGACACAGCAGCAAATACAATGAAAAGATATTCTATTTTTAGAAGTCATTTTATTTCTTAATTTTCTTTATGTTTGATTTGTTTAAATTATATATTTTATGGAGGAGGAATCATAATGAGTTTGTACTTTCTCTGCTGTGTACTATAAGTATTGATTACAGTGGACCTTCCACTATTTTGAATTCAAGATATTTTTGGTTTTAAATATTCATTATGCAGTATATCCCCTCATAATCTATCAACTTTAGTGGCCTCTCTCTTCCTGTTGTCATCTACCCTTCTTCATTCTGCAACTCACAATGACTATTAGTTGTAGAAAGCTTTGATCTAGAGCATCCCCACCTTTTTCACAGATAAAGAGAAACTATAAGAAATAGCTAAAGAAATAGCAGTATCTAATTGAGGCTTCTCCTCAACTGCTTCACAATCCTGTGTTAGTTTCTGTTGCACAACAAAGCGGATCAGCCATATGCATACACAAGTCCCCATATCCCCTCCCTCTTGCGTCTCCCTCCCACCCTCCCTATCCCACCCCTCTAGGTCATCGCAAAGCACTGAGCCGATCTCCCTGTGCTATGCTGCTGCTTCCCACCAGCCAACTATTTTATATTCCGTAGTATATATATGTCAATGCTACTCTTACTTCGCCCCAGCTTTGCCCTCCCACCTCATGTCCTCAAGTCCATTTTCTATGTCTACCTCTTTATTCCTGCCCTGCAACTAGTATTCCATTGTATATATGTGCCACATCTTCTTTATCCATTCATCTGTCGATGGACATTTAGGTTGGTTCCATGTCCTGGCTATTGTAAATAGTGCTGCAACGAACATTGTGGTACATGACTCTTTTTGAATTATGGTTTTCTCAGAGTATATGCCCAGTAGTGGGATTGCTGGGTCATAGGGTAGTTCTATTTTTAGTTTTTAAGGAACCTCCATACTGTTTTCCGTAGTGGTTGTATCAATTTACATTCCCACCAACAGTGCAAGAGTGTTCCCTCTTCACCACACCCTTTCCAGCATTTATTGTTTCTATATTTTTTTGATAATGGCCATTCTGACCGGTGTGAGGTGATACGTCATTGTAGTTTTGATTTGCATTTCTCTAATAATTAGTGATATTGAGCATCTTTTCATGTGCCCAAGAAAAGACATGGAAAGGTAATAGCTTTGGAGACTATTTGGCAATCGGGCAGTCTCGATAACTTGGAAACTGTCCCACTTAAAATGCTAGAAGTGATGGACGAAATGTAATAAACATGGTTTTAAATATATAGCAAATTTTATAAGAATGAAAGTTGCAAAAATGAAAAGGGAATTGAGAACCAGAGTGGTAAGCATATAAGCTGATATTGTAGCAGTCTTGGGGTAGAGAAGTTGATTGTTTTGGTAACTTAGTAGCTTGAGTTTTTTGTTTTTACTTGAAGTATGGTTGATATACAATATTATATAAGTTCCAGGTGTACAATATAGTGATTCACAATGTTTAAAGGTTATACTCCATTTATAGTTATTATAAAAATTGGCTATATTCCCTGTGTTGTGCAATATATCCTTGTAGCTTATTTTATACCCAATAGTTTGTACCTCTTAGTCCCCTACCCCTTTCCCTTTCTCTGCTGATAACCACTAGTTGGTTCTCTATGTCTGTGAGTCTGTTTCTTTTTTGTTATATTCCTTAGTGACTTGAGTTTTAAAGCCCATACAGAGAAAGGAAATGAAGTCTTGGGACTATTTCAGGCTGGGAGTTGGAGCTGAGTTGTCCCCATGAGAAAGCCAGAACCCTTGAAAGGCTATATGTTTGAGAAAAGTTTGATTTGGAAAGGATATATTCTTATATGGAGGTGACAAAGAATGGGCTCTGTCTGAGCCTGGGAACTGAAAGATTTGTAGTTTCCCTTGAGAATTAGTAAACATGAGCCTGTCTTTGAACATGTTTAGAATTTGAATTTGTAATACCTGCATGCTCTGTGAACCCCCAAAAGTCAAATAAATTGGTGCTGGGCAAGAAATTGCATTGGAGTGTCTGGCAGAAGCAAGCTCAAAATCAATCCTCAAACCTCTCTGGAGGGATATGCCTTCAACCTAGGCCCAACAGGATTCCCATAATTAAAATCTGGATGAACATGAGATCATGATCTAAAATTACAAAACATGTGAAGAAATAATCCACCATGAGCTACTTTAGCATAGTCAACAAAAATCAAGATTATTCCCCCTAAGAACTTCCAATACTAGAACAATGTGATAGAGACTATAAAAACATACTCTGAATGATAAGCATTAAAAGATGAATTAAAAACGTGAGAAAAGATCTAGTCACTTAAAAAAAAAACCAGATAGATTTGAACAAAGTAGAAATTCTAGAAATGAAATAGTCATTGACATAAAAAAAACTCAGTGGACAGGTTAGAGAGCAAATTAGACATAGCCAAAGAGGGATTTAGTGAAATGAAAATAGATCTGAAGAAATTATATAGCATGCAGCAAAGGGAGATAAAGAGATGAAGAATGTAAAGAGAAGATTTAGCCAGTAAATTTGAAATGTTGGGAAACAGGGACAATTTTCTAGAAAAAATGTAATATGTAACAATCAGAAAAAGGATGGCTAGACTTAAATGATGAAAAAATGGAATCAGTAGTTAAAAACCATTCCAATTTTTTTTAACATCTTTATTGGAGTATAATTGCTTTACAATGGTGTGTTAGTTTCTGCTTTATATTGAAGTGAATCAGTTATACATATACATATGTCCCCATATCTCTTCCCTCTTGCGTCTCCCTCCCTCCCACCCTCCCTATCCCACCCCTCTAGATGGTCACAAAGCACCGAGCTGTGCTATGCGGCTGCTTCCCACTAGCTATCTATTTTACGTTTAAAAACCATTCCAATTTTAAAGACAACTTTCATTAAACATTTAAGGAACAAATTGAGCTCTACTTTATGCAAACTAAAACAGAGAAGAGAAAAAAAGGGAACAATTTGCAACATATTTTATGAGGCCAGTAGAATTTTGATACCAACCAGACAAGGGCAATAGGGGAAAGGAAAATTATAGGCCAGATATACTTCAAAGATGCAAAAATTCTGAATGAATAATCCCAAGTTAATGCATTAAAAACAAAGCCTCACGCTCAGCCATAAAAAAGAATGAAATTCTGCCATTTGCAGCAACATGAATGGACTTGGAGGGCATTATGCTAAGTGAAGTAAATCAGACAAACAAAGACAAATACTGTATGAGATCAATTATATGTGGAATCTAAAAATACGACAAACTAGTGACTATAACAAAAAAGAAGCAGACTCACAGATACAGAGAACAAACTACTGGTTACCAGTGGGGAGAGGGAAGTGGGGAGGGGCAATATAGGGGTAGGGGACTAAGAGGTACAAACTATTATGTATAAAATATAAGTATATATTGTACAGCATGGGGAATATAGGAAATATTTTATAATAACTATAAATGGAGTGTAACCTTTAAAAATTGTGAATAAATATATTGTTCCCCTGGAACTTATATAATATTGTACGCCAACTATACTTCAATTTAAAAAATTTAAAAAAACTAAAGCCTCATGACCTAGTGAGGATTTTCTTGTAATATAAAATTGGTTTAAATATTAGAATATCTATTTACGTTACCATGTTGCCAGATTAAAGGAGGAAAAGCTTTTATCATTATCTCAAGAGATACAAAAGAAGCATTCTCTATAATTCAACATCCATGTATGATAAATCTTGTCAAACTAGGAGTAAAAGGGATAACTTGATAAAGGATGTCTTCCAGAAATCTCTAGGAAACATTATACTTATGGTGAAATGCCAACAGTAGTCCCTTTAAAATCATAAGTAAGACAAGAATGGCCATTATCACTGCTTCTATTTGCTATGGTCTGGAGGTAGACAGGAAGAATAAATCAAAGTATAAGGATTAGAAAGGAAAAAAACTCTCCCTTTTCATAGATGATGTGATTACAAATGAACTGAAGAGAATCTATCTATAGACACCTTTTTATAACTTTTATGAGAGTCCAGCAAGGATGCTGATACAAATGAATACCCAGAAATCATCTCTTGCGTCTCCCTCCCTCCCACCCTCCCTATCCCACCCCTCTAGATGGTCACAAAGCACCGAGCTGTGCTATGCGGCTGCTTCCCACTAGCTATCTATTTTACGTTTAAAAACCATTCCAATTTTAAAGACAACTTTCATTAAACATTTAAGGAACAAATTGAGCTCTACTTTATGCAAACTAAAACAGAGAAGAGAAAAAAAGGGAACAATTTGCAACATATTTTATGAGGCCAGTAGAATTTTGATACCAACCAGACAAGGGCAATAGGGGAAAGGAAAATTATAGGCCAGATATACTTCAAAGATGCAAAAATTCTGAATGAATAATCCCAAGTTAATGCATTAAAAACAAAGCCTCACGCTCAGCCATAAAAAAGAATGAAATTCTGCCATTTGCAGCAACATGAATGGACTTGGAGGGCATTATGCTAAGTGAAGTAAATCAGACAAACAAAGACAAATACTGTATGAGATCAATTATATGTGGAATCTAAAAATACGACAAACTAGTGACTATAACAAAAAAGAAGCAGACTCACAGATACAGAGAACAAACTACTGGTTACCAGTGGGGAGAGGGAAGTGGGGAGGGGCAATATAGGGGTAGGGGACTAAGAGGTACAAACTATTATGTATAAAATATAAGTATATATTGTACAGCATGGGGAATATAGGAAATATTTTATAATAACTATAAATGGAGTGTAACCTTTAAAAATTGTGAATAAATATATTGTTCCCCTGGAACTTATATAATATTGTACGCCAACTATACTTCAATTTAAAAAATTTAAAAAAACTAAAGCCTCATGACCTAGTGAGGATTTTCTTGTAATATAAAATTGGTTTAAATATTAGAATATCTATTTACGTTACCATGTTGCCAGATTAAAGGAGGAAAAGCTTTTATCATTATCTCAAGAGATACAAAAGAAGCATTCTCTATAATTCAACATCCATGTATGATAAATCTTGTCAAACTAGGAGTAAAAGGGATAACTTGATAAAGGATGTCTTCCAGAAATCTCTAGGAAACATTATACTTATGGTGAAATGCCAACAGTAGTCCCTTTAAAATCATAAGTAAGACAAGAATGGCCATTATCACTGCTTCTATTTGCTATGGTCTGGAGGTAGACAGGAAGAATAAATCAAAGTATAAGGATTAGAAAGGAAAAAAACTCTCCCTTTTCATAGATGATGTGATTACAAATGAACTGAAGAGAATCTATCTATAGACACCTTTTTATAACTTTTATGAGAGTCCAGCAAGGATGCTGATACAAATGAATACCCAGAAATCATCTGCCTTGAATTATTCAGCTACAAATGATTATAAAATATACTTTAAAAATAGCATTTATTGTGGCAACAAAAAATGAATCTAACAAAAATATGCAAGAATTTTATGGAGATAACCAGAAAATTTTATTAAACAACGTTAAGTAAATGGAGACAGATCTCATGTTCATGAATGAGGACCCAGCATAATAAAGATAGCTAATTTTCACAAAATAACCTATAAATTTAGTATAATTCCAATAAATATCCTAGACTTTCTCTCCTGATACTGATGGACTAGATAATTTGAATGTATCTTCCCACTGTATTTGAAAAGTTTCTTAAAAAAATAAACAAACTATTCTCTGAAAACTTTAAAAAATCATCAAAATGCTAACCAGATATAGAATTACCAAGCTAAGATCTGAGAGAACACAGAAATGCAGAGATGTGAGCCTAGCACTGAAGACCTTTTTTTGCCCTGGGGGTGTTTGCCTATCTGAAAGATGTGACAATTCTGGAAGATCCGGGAGGCTAGGGGGGAAAAAGTCAGAATCCAGGACCTTCCAAGAGTGGAGACTCTCTGATCCTGCACCTCCTGCACCTTTTGGCTGGGACCACTAAGTAAAGATAACCCAGAAGTAAAGTTGTCCTCACATGGACACAGATCCCTCTCAAGACCTTTGGTGGCCCAAGATAAGATATTACAAGGTTTGTATGTGTATTAAGGTAACCCTGGATCACTAGTGCCTCCAGTACCTGGTAAAAAATGAACAGAAAGCTCTTTGGAGGAAGATAACATTTCAGGCCTCAAATTATTTCTAAAAATATTTTAAAAATAAAGGATGCAACATGCAAAGATAACCAGACATATGAGGAGGCAAGACACCACAAGTGAGAATGAGTAGAAAGAAAAGACAGTGGATACAGACCTACAGGGTCTCCAATAAGTTGGTTATGATCAAGAAAGGACACATAGGGGACTTTTAAGGTGCTTGTGATGTGTACCCGACTTGGGTGCTGATTACATGAGTGTTCAATCTACGCTAATCTGTTTATCTGTTCACTTATATTTTATGTACTTTTCTGCATGTGTGCTATATTTGACAATAAATAAAGCTTACAAAATTGAGCATATTCTAGCATTGCATTAATAAGGACAGATCAATGAATTTCAGTATGTTCATACAATAAAACATCATTAAGCTGTTTAGCTGAAAGAATGAGAACTATATGTATCAACAGGGACTCACTTCAAAAATATAATGGAGTGGGCTTCCCTGGTGGCGCAGTGGTTGAGAGTCCACCTGCCGATGCAGGGGACTCGGGTTCGTGCCCCGGTCCGGGAAGATCCCACATGACACGGAGAGGCTGGGCCCATGAGCCATGGCCGCTGAGCCTGTGCGTCCGGAGCCTGTGCTCCGCAACTGGAGAGGCCACAACAGTGAGAGGCCCGCGTACTGCAAAAAAAAATATATATATATAATGGAGTAAAAAATTTTAAGTCGCAGAAAGATATGCATTGTATGATACCATTATAGAAAGTTAAAGACAAGCAAAAATAATAGTAAGCCTTATAATGGAGGTATACATATGTAGTAAAAGTGTAGTACATGAAATAATAAGCACCAGATTCAAAATAGTGGCTATTTCAAGGAAGGGAGAAAGAAAAGAGAGCACTGTATAGGTAGCTTCAACTATTTCTGTGATGTCTGATTTTTGATAAAGAGTATTAAATCAAATAAAGCAAAAGGCTATGATTTAACAACGATGGGTAATAGGTAGATGATACATTCCATGTCTCTATTTTTCTGTATGCTTGAAATAGTCCACTTAAAAAGTAAGTTCCTTTTGAGAGGATATGAGACCCTTTCAACAGTGTTACCTGTTTTTCTTTAAATCATTTTCTATTGAAAAAAATCCTTTTAGATTTGTTTAGTTTCTGCAGTTCTTGGAACCTCTCCCCCGTGAATAGGAACCAAATCTCGTGGTTTCAGTCTTTAAGAGGTAGCCTATCTTTTTCTTATCCATTAAATTATGTGTTCTCAGTGCTTCACTAAACTCATTACAAACACAAAAATGCCCTTTTTCTTTTTTCTTGGGTTTATTTCTTAAGGACAGTTCATTATGCATTTTAACATATACTGTTTCTTATTTCTGATCTGTGAATCTTTTGGAAGCTCTTTTGACATAGATCTATTCTAACTGAATTTTTAGAAATTCACCTGCTTCTCTCTTGTTTTGTGTAGGAGAGGGATAAATTCTATTTGTCTCGCAGTGTCGTTCTGGAACTCCTGCAGGCCCTGAAGCTCAAATCTCCTCTACCGGATACAAACCTCCTCCTGCTTGTCCAGGTAGGCTTGTGCCTCATCTCACTTTTCATGAAATTCACTTATGTCTGGAAAATTTAAGGAAGGTGTGGGACATATGCATAAATTAAATGTCTGTCCCGAGATAAGAAATAATATGTCTTACGTGAGCCATGATCTGCCTATCACTATGCACTTGGCACTTCCACTGGCTAAAAAAGACCAGAAAAGGAGTATTTATTTTGTTCCTACTGTGGAACTAGTTCTGTGAAAGACAAAAAAGAAGAATGAAACGATAATGTGTCCGCGAGAAGTTTACAGTCCAGTAGGTTGGAGGGGCAGCCCATTAGTGGCTACCAGAGCTGAGGCAGGGCTAACGAAGCCAAAAATGAGCGACCCGGAGGCTGAGGTCTGATCGCAGAGTCGCATGACTGTGGATGGGTCGTCAAATCTCTGTGAAGCAGAAGTGAAAGTGAGGGTGGGCCCAGCCAGATATGGTCAAAAGGCAGGACGGACTGAGTCCAACCAGGGTGGGATGTGGGTGTGAAAGAACCAGCACCACAGGAGCCCTAAGGCAGGGGGCAGGGCTTGAACACGTACCAGGCAGGCTCTAGAGAACTTGCAAAGATGAATGCTTTTGGTTGTAGGGCCGCTTACGAGAGGCTCTAGCTCTCCATCCCTGGCATCCTAAGCTCAGCATCTTAGGCAAGTGAGCAGGTTTTGATCACACAAGACAGGCTGCGATTAGTGCCATGAGTGAGAAAGAGATGTAGATAAAATCCTAGGGGGGAGTTAAGAGGTGGAGGCCTCTTACCTCCTATGGTGTAAAATCAGGGAAGACTTCATGAAGGAAGTGGCGTTTGAACTGGGTCACAAAGGACTGGTGGGTGCAGGCCAAACTCTGCCTGGGGTTGGAGTTCAGCACCAGAGGCTGACTGTCTTCAAGCAATAAAGGGAGGCTTCAGCAGAAAGATGGAATAAATTTAGGAATAACAACATGAGGATGGGATTTAGAAAAAGGCTGGCCATGCCAGGGGTGTCAGCAAGGTATCAGGTAAACTGGGATCCTGCCTCTTACCCCAGAGGTTGAGCCTGGTTTTAAAGACTTGGTCATGAGCTGCAGCTGGGATCAGGGTATCATTCAGACCGCCTTTGTGCAAAGTACCCAGGAAGTGTGTCACAGCTGTTTCAGTTCTCCCTGCTGAGCGTTATGGCCAGTCCCAGAGTCTGGGCCTACAAGGTTGACTTTAAATGAATGAAGGAAAATGAGAGCTTGATATCAAGAAACTAGACAGGTTTCCCTGAATCTTAGGTACCTTGGGTGCCATTTGGAGAGATGAGGGAGAAGGGGAAATTAATGGAGCACCTATTAAGTGCCAGGCACCATGCTGGGGTTTTATATATCCCCCTCACTTACTCCTTACAACCATGAGAGAAATTGGTCCTGTATGGCAGACAAGGAGACTGCGGCTCAGGGGGGTTCAGTGACTTGCCCAAGATCACACAGCTGGCATAAGTAGCGTAAGCACCTGACCACAGGGTCTAATCAGTATAGAGCACAGCCTAGTCAGGCCCCGCACATCACTTGCCCGGATTACCATAATAGCTCTTAGATTTTGCACCATTCGTTTCTCTCCACGTCAATCCGGTCTTATAGCCTATGGCTGCCTAGAGGAATTTTGCTAAAACTCTGCTTTTTATCATATCGCTCTGTGTGAAAAAACCTCCAGTGACCTTGTGGTACCCGAATTGTCAAGGTCTTCCATCATCTGTGGCCATATTTGACTCTTCAGCATTATTTCCCGCTACAAATATTTACTGACCACCTATCTTCGGCTAGGTTCTGGGGATATAGAGATATAAAGGCATAGGCCCTACCCTTATAATGTGCTAACCAGTATACTGAAAGTCTGTACAGTATATAAACTACTGTAGATGAGGGAGTGGCCAGCTCAGCCTGGGAAATGGAGGAAAGCTCATTAACCGTTATGAGCCCTGACCTGGCCCAGGTGCTGGGGAAACAGAGATGAATAAGTCATGGCCCCTTCCTCCCAGGAGTTTCCTGTGATAGGAGTAGCTGACATCGAAACAACAATTCCCAACGCACTGTAATGGGTGCGGTAGCAGAGGTGTGTACTGAGTAGGGAAGTGGTGTAGAAAAGGGATTGTATGTTTTTGAAGGGTGTGCAGAAGTTCGGGGGTTTACCTGGGAGAAGAGGAGGAATACTCTTGTCATTAGCCATTTAATATCCACTAACTGGTCCCCTTCTTCCCCCACCTAATACTGGTAATCCTTGGGAACAGAACGGAGTTTTTCTCAAAGGCTTGAGATTTAATAAAAAGTTGGCATACTTTCAGTGAAGAATGGTCTTAAGTCATGTTTAAAGAGCTTTCCCAGGCACAATGATGCTTTCTGAGAGGAGTGACTGCTGGAAAATGATGGCAGTGGATGTTGGGCATGATATAGTCAGAGTGAAATGGCTCCCATTGTACCAAGATGCTGGACAGCCCAGGAGGGAGAGAGAAGCAAAGCAGAGCCAGGAAGTGTCTGTGTTCCTAAGAAGAGACAGACTGAATCTCTTCCAGTGGGTTGCCATTGGCCAGTCCTACCTCTTCACACATCAGCAGCAACACCACTTTTGAGTACAAGTAACTTTGATGCAACTGACCGTAAAGGTTAATAAGATCAACACTGGTTTGGAGGAGAGGGCAGGTGAACTAGGCTTAGTGAAGTGGCCCACGAGAGAGTTAAGGCCAGCAGGTTGACAGTGTCTGGAAGTCACTTGTTTCTGATAGCGTTTAGATTGGGGACATGCCACCTCAAAGCAACCTCAGTTTCCAGGCCCTGAAGGTGCTTTCCTGCGGGCGTCGGAGGCTGGCCCCTGGGTTGCCCTCAGTCTTGAGCAGAGCAGGTCTGTGTGGCTGGTCTTCTTGGGTTCTAGCACCCCACTTTGTGACTGCAACTGGGGGCGGGTTTTTCTCTGAAGTACATTAGCTGCCTGTAATAAGCACTTGTCACAAGACAGTGAAAGAACACTGACAGTTTAAATTGCTCAGTGCTTAAGGAGACCATGAAAACAGTGATTATTGCATCACAGCTAGGTGAATAAATAACAAACACAAATTAGCTTTAGGAAGAAAGAAGACAAAAAAGTAAATTCTTCTGTGTATTTTGGATTCTCTCATGCCATTTCAAATGTATAACATTTTCATCTTTAAAAACAAATATGTATTTGTCATTGAGTCAAGTTCAATTTAAAAATCAAATTGTAAAATTATTTTGATCAGAGAGATATCCGGGGGGACATTTTGAGACCATGCCCATGAGGAACAACCTAGTGAATAATATTTCGACCTTCTCCAACAAAAAATATTAAACGCCATGCCATTTTGAAGTAACATATCCTTGTTCTATAAACTCAGAATAAACCAGTAATGAAAAAATTACTGAGAGAAATAAAAGTGAGGCATACCTTAAAAAAACCAAAAGTAGTTTCCTTTTCCCCGCTGTGCTTCCTGGCTAAGTCGTGGAGGAAAGTCTGCCACGGGGCCACTCATGGGATGAGGGAGAAGCATCTTTTGTCTCTCTACAGAAAGCGGTGCATCTTTCTGCAGGGTTTCCCCGTTCCTTTTTCTCTTGCCCTTGACAAATGTTCAAGCGGGTAGCAGAAGTGGTAGCCTGTTCTCTGGTAGTTTCTCTTAAACCAGAGAATCTGGCATGGAGTCACAGAGAAGCTTTCCCCTTTACTGGTGGGCAGTGTCAGCTCCTGGTACCTGGAAGACCGGATTCACAATATGAACAGACAACGTGTCCGGGGCGGACAGCGACTTCCTTCTTGGATATCGTGAGCGCCACCTCAGGACAGTGGGGGCGGCTCTGTTTAACTGAGAATGCAACTTGGGAAAAGAAAAGAAAGTAACAACTGGAAGGGAAAAGTCCCGTGGTGGGAAGGGTGAGAGGGAGGGATAGATTGGGAGTTTGGGACTGACATGTACACACTGCTGTGTTTAAAATGGATAACCCACAAGGACCTACTGTCTAGCACAGGGAACTCTACTCAATATTATGTAACAACCTAAATGGGAAAAGCATGTGAAAAAGAATAGCTACATGTATATGTATAACTGAATCACTTTGCTGTACACCTGAAACTAACACAACATTGTTAATCAACTATACTCCAGTATAAAATTTTTAAAAAGATAAATTTCTTAAAGCTTAGAAGTAAAAAAAAAAAAAGAAGTCCCCCGGTGATCCATCATGAATGACACTAGCCCCATTAGCGAGAAGAGAGTCAGTTGCTCAGACCTTGCATTTACCGTTCGTTCTTTCACCCGCAGCGAACCACTAGGATATTCCCTCTACTATTATACTTCTCTAATTAACAACTTAGTAGATAGATGAGTTCACAGATATGAGGCTGTTTATAATTCTTTTCATGGGTAAGCCACACTTTTGTTGTTTACCAAATACTCTGGCAGTAAGAGTGTTCCTTTAAAGGACAATGGAACACTTGCCCAAGGGATGCAGGGTCATTCAGGTTCTAAACATGTCAAGGCAGTGACAGGTACCAATCTGTTTTTCAATTTCTAGAACTTCTTCCTGGAGGCCTGGCACTGTGGTGTATCTCCCAGTCTGCTATATTATGGTTGTTCAGCCATCACTCCTGTTATTTGTTTTAACTTACATGTACAATCAGGTGGCCTTAAATGTTCAAGTGGATTTTTTAAAAAAAGGAAAAAGAGGCCTGGAGACAGGAAAGAATTTTCCAAGTAGAAAAAATATATGTATTCTTCAGAATCTACTATTGTTGACCATCAGGGTGTAGTTCTCCTTTTATACTTTGGACAGATGCCCTATCTTGTTTTAGTTCAGATCTGTTGACATTTTTGCTTTCGCTTATAACATTTTCTCTTCTGCTGGCATGCTGTAGATATTTTATGTGTAATAAGCTATTATTATTGTTCTCCAGATGGATTAGAGTTTTCATAATAGAGTGATAACTCATTGAAAGCTACCATAAAATCTATATAGGCTCAAATCCAAAAGAATTTCCTCAGCTCCTATTATGTGTCAAGAGTAGACATTCTGCTAATTTGCATGTAACACTCCCACTGTGTGGGATACACCTGCATGTTCAAGCTGTGAGAAATCATGTGGGTGAAAGGTTTTCTTTTAAAGATAGTTTAGTTGTGGGCTGGAGGACAAAGAAACGGCAGAGTTACGGCTGTTGTTTTTAATTCCCAGATACTATTGATGTGGGGTAATTAATATTTGTTGTGTTAGCAATAATCTGATCACTCTCTGGGATGAGAGGTGGCGATCCTATTTTGAATATCATTTTGATAATGATTTTAGTAATGACACATAATGGATATTGCGTTTCTTTTGTATTCATGCGTGAGTGCCTATTGCAGTGGCATATTTCTATCTAAAAGTACAGAATTCTTCCTTCTATAGCTATCATTCTTTTCCCCTCTGATTTTGTTATATCTTTATATTTTGAACAACTCTATGAAATAATAATGGAGTTTTTCAGTTGGCAGCTATATAAAATGAAGACAGAGGTTTATTAAGGTTTTAGTCATACATATTATGTAAAATTACACTGGAGGAAAAGACATTGATAAAAAATCGTAGATGATTTTAGAGGTTTATGTACTTTTATGCCTTTTAGTACACCAGACTCTCTGAGACACCTCCATAACGTTTAGAGTGATTTTAGATTTTAGAGTGATTAATTCTGACTTCTGAAGTTATCTATTAGCTCTCGCAGATCGGACATTTGAATTTGGCCTCAAATCTTAACACCACATGGCTGACAACCTTCTTACGTTATGCTACTCAATAAGGTGAAGCTCTAACCTGAGTTCGGTGAGGGAGAAAGGCTTCTGCTGAGGGAGATACAGACACTTGAAGTTTTGCTTCTTCACAAATTTTCTCTTGCCCTTAGGGGCGCAGCCAGGCTTGCAAGCATACTTTAGGGGTCAGGGTTTGCACCGTCCTTACATAGGATACTGCAGAGGACTCCTACCCGCTTCACTCACAGTTAGATGCATCTCTCTCTTTGCTTTTGGCCTCTCTTAGCTGTGCAGTCTCTTGGTTCTGCTGTAAAGAAATTAATTAAAACGTTGGAGTCCTGACGGAGGTTTTGGAACTTATTTATAAGTCGTTTGTCTTAGATGGCAGAATCTGATAGCTTTTGAAAATACATTTTATGGGAAAACATGCAGTATCTGCCAGGAGGTTAGGAGTGTTTCTTCTTTTCACTATGTACCTCTATCAAATATTTTACTTTTTTTTTTTTTTGGCCGCGCTGCGCGGCTTGCGGGATCCTAGTTCCCCCACCAAGGATCAAACCCGTGCCCCCTTCAGTGGAAGTGTGGAGTCGTAACCACTGGACCACCAGAGAAGTCCCTCAAATATTTTCCTTTTTTACTCAGAGGTTTGCCAAGGTTGTAGTCTTCATCATTATTATTTATCCTCATTTATTTACTTTTTCTTACTAGAAATAAGTGCAAGTTAGGAGAGCAGACATAAGCATTCTTGAATAAAATAATAGAAAATTTTAGGTGTTCCCTAGATGTTACTAGCTGGTTTCAGAGTTAATAGCCAAATAGATTCTTCAGCTTTCTCTAACTGTCTGTGAGGCAAATGGAGAGGATAGAATGTGAGCCTGGAGATCTGTGTCCACTCCTGCCATGTGGCTTTCAGGGACAGCTCTGCTTGCTGTCGTCCCAGCTCCAGCTCAGTTACCTGTCCCGAAGTAACTTTCAGGGAGGACCGCCTCTCCCACACTTGAAAACCAGCTCATGGCCCCAGATGAGAAGTCTACAGGCCCCTGACCCTCAGAAAGTCTTTTGAGGTTAGAGCTTCACCTTATTGGCCAAAATCTGCTGCCTGTTAATAACGCTTAGATTCCCATCTCTGGCTAACCTGACAACATGCTCGGTTTTGTTCCTCGTCCTCCTTGAGACTTTTTCTACTACCCCGATCCGTATTGCTTCTCCCTCAGTTTGACGGGGACCATGCCTGCCTGGCTGACCTACCTAAATTTACCATGCTCTTCCAGTATGAGAGTGAAATGAATTAGAAGGAAGAGCTGTCAGGGTCAAAGCTTCTTTCAGAACCTCTGAGCTCTGGATAGCAGCAGCTTTGGATCCTCAAGTCATTGGGGCCAGAGGCCAGGAAAGAGAAACTAACCAGGAACTAGCTGCTCATAGCAAACTCTACAGACTTCATGTTTAACTTTCCCCCTAAAACCATTAATAAATAGTTGGACATTGCATTAAGCGGAAAACACCTGTAAAAATCTCTAATGAAGCAAATCAAGTTGTAAGCTGACAAATCCATCCTCACCATGATCTCGAGTCATACCTGATTAATCATCTCATTTCACAAACTCTTGCTGAGCCCCTCTGAGATGTCAGGCGTGAAGTGCCGGGAGTGAGCTGCATCAAATCTGTGGTCTCGAAGATCTTGTAGCCGGTTGAGAAATAGACTTGTAGGTCTTTGCAACCTGATGTGATGACTGTTACAATGGAAATGTGTGGAAAGTCCTGTGGGGACACAGAGCGGGAGCGGGAGCGGGGGTTATTATCAGCACAGAGGATAGGCGTGAATGAAGTGCGAGGAGAAAGACCAGATACTGAGGGGCCTCGGAGGGGAAGAAACAGGGTACAGTCCTCACTCTGAAGTTGACTGTTTTTCTGTTTCCAGTCTAAATGTATGGTATAATGATAGAAGTCCGGAAAATCTATGAAAATTCAGGAACTGTCAAAAAGTGCTGAAGAATAAATAGCATGACTTCAGAATAAATCTGACAATGCTGACATCTTTCCTTTTTTCCTTGATTGAATGTGGCATTTCAGTGCCACTGAACTACTGTCTGGTTAAAGTGAGAATCTGTGTGTTAATCCCAGTACTATGATTCTGAATTTCTGGTAGGAATGAACTTTCAGGACTAGCAAGTCCCATATATCTAGGGCAGATTGTCACCAAAGTAAACGCTAATGAATTTAAGCCAAGTTAATAAAATTACAAATTACTTATTACTGTCCAAATGCTCTTAAAAATAATTATCCTTTCAATTTCTTATTAGTTTATTTGTGCAGATGCTGGAACCAAACTAGCTGAGTCAACAATCCTGAGCAAGCAGATGATCGCCTCTGTACCTGGAGTAAGTCCTGACGGAATTAATTATCCACATTTTCTATTACTCCTCATTTCCTCATTTAGCCAAGAGGTATTTTTGGCCTGTGTCCTGGTTCACTTTTGATGGAACAAACACTGTAAAATTGAAATCATTAGTATCCTGTTTGAAAGAGCACTGGTGAAAACTTAAATTAATCTCTGCCCCTGGAAACTTTTAATTCCAGGAAACATGAATGAAATGGAAGCAGCCAGTTAAGGAGAGGGAAGAAATTACCAGGCATACCGCCTAGATTTGATTAAAGTTCAATTTTTCCAGAATCAATTTTCTTACACTGGCTTCTGTTAACCAGTTTGATTTAACTACTGCCAGAAAGAAATAAGCATTTAATACCTTGTTTTCCTTTATAATATTTCCTCTGAAAATTGAAAAAACTTCTGTTATCATCAACTAGTGAACTATTTGGTGAAATATGTTAAGATTCTTATAGACAGGATTGAATATGAGAAACCACAATAACTTATTGATAGCAAGGTTGTTGCAACAAACTAAGAAACCTTAGAGATCTAAATTATTAATGGAAAAAATTTATTTAAATTTTCAGTAGAGAAAAAAATTTTTTTTAGTTTATTTGTTTACGTATTTATGTATTTATTTTTGGCTGCGTTGGGTCTTCGTTGCTGCGCGCGGGCTTTCTCTAGTTGCGGTGAGCGGGGGCTACTCTTCGTTGTGGTGCACAGTCTTCTCACTGCGGTGGCTTCTCTTGTTGCGGAGAACGGGCCTGGCACGTGGGCTCAGGAGTTGTGGCGCACGGGCTTAGTTGCTCCGCGGCATGTGGGATCCTCCCGGATCAGGGCTCGAACCCGTGTCCCCTGCATTGGCAGGCGGATTCTTAACCACTGCGCCACCAGGGAAGTCCGAGAAAAATTTTAATAAGGAAAAAAGATCACTTATAATCCTTCTGCCCTAAAATAAGAGCCTTATTCTTTTAGAAAATTTTTACCTGTTTTGATCTATTCAGTATCCTAATTGGCTTATTCCCGTATTGTTGGAAATCTATATGCTTTCTAGTTTCTTTGCTTGTATAGCATAGCATAGTATATAGCATATACACAAAGATCCTTTTCATGTTTATTTTGAATGATATCCTTGGGATAAATTCCCTAGTCAGTGGGCAGGAACATCTTCACAATACGTATTCCCATGTTGCTTTCCAAGAAGGTTTTCTTCATTTACAAGTATACCAGTTTTAACCACAGCACACTAAACATTACTTCATTTTTATTTTTTTTGATGTGGAGAAATATTATGAGAGAGGAAGAATAACAGTCATTCAACCCAGAGATAATTTTAATGCTAACATATTAATGTATTTTCTTTCTTCTTTTTCTATGTATATTTTTAAACATAGTCAAACCATAATATAGATGCAGCTTTGGCTTCATATGTCATAAGCATTTTCCCCAAAGTGGCATTACCTCATGTGTCTGCACCATAAAATAGTGGTTAACAATACGGGTTTTGATTCACACCTGAGTTTGAGGCCTGACATTTACTAGCTGTGTGATCGGGAAGGTTATTTAACCCATGATGCTTTGATTTGTATTATCTGTAGAATGGGATATAATAGGGCCTAAGGTCTAGGTTGAGGATTGAATGAGATAATGCATGTAAAGCACATTAGCATGGTGCTAAATATATAGTAAGTGCTGAGTAAACATTAACTATTAAAAATAATATTAATGGAGGTAGGGGGACAGGACAGGTGATGCTTAAGGGTACAGACTTACAATGAGCAGTAAAAAAGTCCTAGAGATGTAATGCACAGGTCAGTGAATATAGACAACAATACTGTATTATAATAATCAAACTTGCTAAGAGACTAAAACTTAATTATTCCTACCAAAAAGAAAGGATAAATACATAATGTGATATAGGTACTAATTATCGTTACGATGGCAGTCATATTACAATATATAAATGCATCAAATTAACATGTTATACACCTTAAATTTACATCATTATATGTCAAACATATGTCAATAAAAAAATAAAATACAACTAAAAGTAAAAAAAATACTATTAGCAGACACTACTTATTGTTGGATAGTTTCATTATTTTCAATATTCTGCCATTGTAACTAATGTGTGATAAACATCTTTGTGCTTAAATCTTTGTTCATATTTTAGACTATTTCTTTATAACAGATTTCTAGGAGTAGATTAATAGATTCTGGGTTTTTTTAAAGGTTCTTGACAATAGTTGGGGTAATGCAAGATGCTATGAGATAAAATTCCAGTTCTTAGCAACTGGAAAAAAAGCTTATTGTTTGCTCAAGTGAAGTTTACACGGGTGTCCTGACTAACAAAGGGAGGAGGACTTCCACATGAGCACCTGGGGATCAGGTTTCTTCTGTCACGTGCAGTCCTCTGCAATCAGCTGGTGGTTGGGGAAAGAGAAGGGAATATGGTTCATGGAACGTTTTCGTGGGCCAGGTCTAAAAGTGATGCACATTTCTCCTACTCACGTGCCATTGGCTAGAACTCAATCACTCCGTCACACCCGACTGCAAAGGAGGACGGGAAATGTGGTCTAGTGCATCCTAGGGAAGAAGAGAAATGGTTCTGTGAGTAGCTAGCCAGTCGCTGCCCAGCACTCACTGGTTTCCTTATTGAATTCTCTAAAACTCAATATTTGCTACCTGTGTGATAGCTAAAAAATAATATCCCTAATATATAAAGGTTTATTGGAATCAACAAGACAAATATTCCAAAACAACAAAATAGCAACAGTTATAGCTCTACATATAGAACCTTTTCCAATGACCAATAAGCCATTCAAAATAAGCCTTTTACCCTCACTAGCAATCAGTGAACTGTAAATTAATATAAACTATAAAAATTTAAAAATATAAAAATTAAAATCAGCTGGCAAATCAGCAGGTTTTTCTTCACAAAGAAACTTACTGATGATGACGTGAAGCAAGCATTCTTATAAGCTACTGGTGATAGTCAGTTTTGCTGAAAAAGAGTTGACAATCTACTTCTAGGAATATGTTTGAGAAAGTATTTAAATATAGAATTATCTACAAGCACATAAAGAATTATCTACAAGTATATTTATTAAAGTAGCATGTAAAATAGCAAAAATATGGAAACAAAATTAATGTGCAACATTAGGGTATTATTTAAATGAAATAAAGTACATCTATAAGATAGACTATTATGTGGACCAAATCAAATTTTCAAAGAATATTTAATTAATTGGAAAATGCTTATGATGAATTTAATTAAAAAGCAGGTTAGAAAAAAATTATCTCAATCTTATAAAAATTATATATGTGTGTGTGTTATATGCATGAAAAATATTTGGAAATATTAACAGTGGCTGTCTCAGAGGTGGAGAGCAGGAATTAGGATTATGGTAATTTTTCTTTTTCTTTTTATTAATTTATATTTTCCAAGGTTTCTACATCGAACACGTGTTCTCTTTATAATGTAAGAAATGTAACTTAAAAATCAGATACAAGTTTTGAGAAAGAATTGGATATGGTTCACTTCAATTCATGTTTTTGAGATTAGAGTATGTTTTCAAGTCCTTTATCATCAGTTTTCCCCCTGAAATAAACATAAGTCTTTTGAAACAAGTTGAGCTAGACTCTTTATGTTTTTTAAAATAACACACTAAGGTTATACTTACGTTTTGCAAAGTAAAAGAAAAAAGGGGGGGGCGATTGGAAATTGTATGCTTTGTTTTATAAGTGTAGATGGCTCACTGAAGTTAATCCTGGCTAGAAAGTGTATTTTAAGGCTTTTATTAGATGTAGTTACTGTCTCTAGAGCAAAAGTAACTGGTAATAGTAAATTCTTTCCTCTCATTTTTTGAAATTCAAAGGTAAAAGACAAATATTGAATAATGCTACAAGCAATTATTTTCTGTGACATTTGCCTAGTTGAAATGGTATAAAATATTGCCTATGAAAGAAACAAATCCCTTTCAAGAAATTCAGGAGCAGAGTATATGCTCTTATTTGCATGACATGTGAAAGGTCAGAGAAAATGGAATAAACTGAGGGGGAAATCCTTTCTTGCACGAAGGGACTAATATTCCCAAAGCAGGAGCCCTTTTATAATTTCTTCACTTGATTTAAATTAAAAGAAGAAAACCTTAAAACATATGAAATGCTTGGAAAACACTCTTGACAGAACTGCCAATGACCTTATTTTACTGTTTGTTATCCTGTCAGAGGAACTGACAGGCGTAACATTCTAGAAGAGATAGAAGGTGATATAGTTCAGTGCTGTGCAGATTTACATGAATATGGGAAAATGAGAGCCACTGGGTGAGCTAGTTAAGTATATAATGTTCCAGATTTTCCTAAAGAAAGCTAAGAAAGGCCTTAGCATAGTATTCAGATGGCTTCAAAGAGGGCCTGCTTTTGATCCACATTATATCCAGTCTTATGTATGGGTTCTCTCATACAGCTTTGATGTAGCAGCCTGTCTGTCCATTTTCCTTTTCTTTGTTTATAATCCTAAATTCACTGCATTGCCCTGAGAGAGCAGGTTTATTCCATTTAATAACCTGAAACACAAGTATGCTTTTTGTTCCTTTAAAACTTCTCAAACACGCTGCCAAGTATGTGGGGAAGATAACCATTTTGTTTCTTTAATTATCCCTAGCAAGAATTCAACAATGATAAATTTATCTATTTAATAGTGTACCTACTATGTATAAGAAGTTGTAAGTGCTTGAATATAAGAATTTTTGACTCTTTCAACAAACATGATATTTGTTTATGTCCTTTTTTTTTTTTCTGATAGAGAAAGACATCTAAGATTAGGGTGGTAGAATTTGGTGGTACATATTTTTTGTGTGTCTAAGACTCCCTGGAGTGGTAAAGTGTTACTGTTGTTCTGAGGTGGTTCATGTCATGAAGACCGACACTAATGACTTACATAGGCTAAATCTTTATATACCAACCAGTTTAAAAACAAGCCGACAAAATCAGTTCAATGACCCAGTGGATAAAAGCCTGTAAACCCTGTCTTCCCTAGGCCATCCCATTTCTTTGCTCTCCACCACAAACCTTTTTATTAATTTTTGTCCAAAGTTGGGGCAGACAATCACAGGCTATGGCTGAGAGTAACGGAGTCAGAAATCCAGAAAATGAAACAACTCATTAGGAAACAGCGTGAAACCAGAGCGAGACAATCACTGCAGTCAGGGCAAAAGTGCAGGCCGTGACTCAGAGCGCGCGCCCCGCCGTGTCCTTCTGTGCGTTTCAGTGCGGGACGGCGGCGATGGAGTGCACGCGGCAGTACATCAGCGACGTGCTGGACTTCGTGGCAGACATGCACACGCTGACCAAACTGAAGGTAAGAGGGCCTGCGTCCCCTCATCCCTCAGGTTAGCGAGACGGAGAGGCATTTTTAGGGAATTAAGCAGACTGGATGGAAATTTATCATTACCTGGAGAGGCCGTGGTGGCCCTGTTGAATGAGCCCATGTCCTGAGATTCTGAAGAACCGAGTTCCGCCCCTGTGAAGAGGGAGTGAAGAAAGGAAAGGATATTTCCATGGCGGCTCCAGTTCTGTGCATACCTTTACTTTTGCCATTTATTCAATTCTCACAATGCCCCTATTGTAAAATATTCCCATTTTACCAATGTAGACACCGAGGCCTAAGGTGGTGCAGTCATTTGCTCAAGATCACGCTACTGCTAAGTGGTGGAGACAGGGGTGACCTAAGACTGTAGTGAGCCCCAATCCATTCTCTTTTCACTGTGCCACCCATTTAACTACCCTGAGCCTCAGTTTCCTCATTAGCAAAGGAAGCCTAATAAACCCACCTAAATCAACCTACCTTTGCTGCCTGTTCCAAGGTTTGGTGTGAAATAATGCATGTGAAGACACTTTTGTAAACTTTAGTTTGTATGAAATGTGTACACATTATGCAAACAGAAGTTGTTTATGGGTTTTATCTGCATTAAAGCTGTCTCCTTCCAGAAAATAATTGAAGACAGAACATTTAATTTGCATATGGATAAAATCCCAGTGAGGTTGTTGAGGATATTGGTTGCTTTGCAGGGTGGAATGAATTGCTGACGCAAGTCAACTTCCCTGCCGCGAGAAGACTAGGGAGCTAAAAGACTGATAGTCCGAGAGATTTGAGGAAGGCCCCGGACAAAGAGCAGAAGAGGAGCCAGACATGGCCCGATGAGCAGCCAGATTGCAGTCCAGCACTAAATGTGGCTCTTTGATAAACAGGATCTAGTCGTCCCAGAAGTTCATCCGCTAAAACTACGGTCCCTTCAGCACCCAACTCAGTTTCCAGACTCTGCTCAGATGATCCAAGTGTTTCTTGGGATAGGGATAGACTTGCAAATGCTCTGTGGAGAGTAGAATCAAAATTTAAATAGATGATTTCTCACAATATCCAAATCCAGTCATTTCTGAGTAAGCTCCCCTAGTGTTTGCTCACGCACGTGTTACTGATTGCTGAATCTGGCTGCCCACGCTGAAACCACTTTGATGTCTGAAGAGGAAACAATATTACCTAAATAGTTTTACAGCCACTTCCAAAATACAGAGAAAAATAATAAGAAGGATCCATGATGACCAGAAGTTTAGGGACTGTAGACATAATCCAACCCTCTGATTTTACATATTAGGAAACAGATCAGAAAGGGCAAGTGGCAAGTGGCTTAGCTAAGGCCATGTGACTGTTAGGACAGAACTGGGTCTGGAGCCTAGGTCTCAACTCCCAGTTCAGTGCTCTTTCCACTAAGCCACACTGAGCAACGAAATTTTTCTGAATTTCTTCAACTAGGATGTACTGAGCACCAATAACATGCCTGACACTGTTCTGGGCATTTAAGGATGTGATGATCAGCAAAAACAGACACAGTGGCTGCCCTCATTTATAGTCTGGCAGCGATGGGCAATTTTAATGAAAATTTCATACAAACTAAAGTGAAATTGTGACTTTCACAATTGCTATGAAGAAGAGGTAGACAGCAGCATGAGAGCTTCTAATAGGCTGATATGACCTACCAGGGAGGTTAGGACGGCTCCTGGAGTAGGTCAGGGAAGGCTTCCTGGAGGGGGTGACACTTGAGCTAAAATCTGAACAAGGAATAGGGTTGTTTAGGCGAAGAGAGGCAGAAACAGTATTTCAGGCAGAGAGAACAACATAAGCAAAGGCCGGTGATGGAAGGGAACATGGAGAGGCAGTGTAGCTGGACCACAAGGATGAAGGGGTAAGATGAAGAAATCTGCAGTATCTAGATCATTCCACGTTGTTTAGGCCATGCTAAGGAATTTTTTTCCCCTTTATCCTAAGAACAATGGGAAGCCCCTGAAGAAGTTTAAATGGGTTGTATGCTTGGGAGTGGTGATAGAAGGTGTGGAAATGACAACCTGATCTTCTTAAAGAGTGCCCTGGAACACCCCCAGTTACTCTGCCAAAGTCACAAAATACCACTTGGTTTTGTAGAGCCACATGAAGACATGTTCCCAGCCTCTGCATGAAGATACCTTTGGTGGCCATCTCAAAGTTGGGCTGGCTCAGATTGCAGCCATGGAAATCTCACGGGGCAACCACAGAGATAACAAAGCTGTGATTCGCTATCTGCCTTGGCTCTATCATCCCCCTTCTGCAATGCAACAAGGGTAAGACCCTTATTATTCGGGCCACGAGGCAGGAAACGCCCCTGAGTTTCCTGGGGCTCACTAAGAGCTACTGAATGCATTGAAGGTCTATGAGAAGAGAATATGATTGGTTAGGGAGATGGGAATTGAGACCAATTTCCATACTTATTTGCTGACCTGGCAGCACTTTTGAACACGAGTACTTCATGACGTGCTGACAATAAAAGTTGCCCTCCCACAAAGACCTCAGTCATCCTGATGGATGATGAAAAACTTGGAGCTTAGAACTATCACTTTAACTCTTAATTTCCACTAGTTGAGTAAATTGATAGATATTTATTTGTGCACTTACATAACTTCTTCTTTCAAGGAACTTAGATTGTAGCTCGAACAGAATCTACATCAGAGATGAGATAGAGTTCAAGGAGGTGTGAACCCCTGACCCTGCCCATAAGGGAGGCTGGGAAGAGGGAGGTGCCCGTGGGCTAGTTTACTTGGGACCTTGGAGCAGGCTTGCCCTGCCATCTGGCGTGGGCAGCTTCCTGGCTAGAGGAAAGGTTTGGCGTGGGGTGTAAGGGGGGCAGGGGGCGAAAATTACTGGAGAACAGGAATGTGGGTGGCTGTGTATTTTATCTCCTCTTCTATTCCTTCCCTTCTGGTGGGGATATCCGAGAACTTTCTAATGAGAAGAAAGGAAAGAGTTTAGAAAGAGAAGCTAGTCAGAATGGCAGCCAGGTTTGTGGAAGAATGATGTATAATCCTGTGTCGCCAAAGGCTGCTCTTTGCTCAAGAAGCTAAGATCCAGGATTAGAGTGCAAAACAAGACAAACAGATTTATCATTTTGTTCTCACTTTGTTGCTTTGGTGTTTTGCTTCATGTAACTGCCTGCAAGACCACACTTTTAAACCCCTCCATCAATAAGCGTTTGTTAAGCACCCAGCGAAACCGAAAACACAAAAACATCTCTAACACTTCCTTCCTCCCTAATAGACCAAAAGAATTCATTGAGTGTGTCTCTCACATCCGGCTGCTGTCCTGGCTGCTTCTGGGTTCCCTCACTCATAATGCAGTGTGTCCAAATGCCTCCTTTCCCTGCCTGCCAATACCTCTGGATGCAGGTTCCCATATTGCAGACCATCTTATTGTTATCCTGATTGGATTTCCAGAGCAATCAAAGGTAAGTGATTTCTGCAAGATTAAAACCATATGCATCAAAATTGCTAATGGAAACCCTTATCAGCCAATTATGTTTCTTCTGAGAAGAAAATGCATCTTATCACTCGCCCTCCTGTGGATGCTAGGAAAGCAACTTTGTGCTAATGCCTTATTTAAAGTTGTTCAAATTCCCAGACTATCTTTTCTTCCCCCTAAATTGTTTTTCGGTTTACTTTTATGAAGATAAATTATGGAGGCAAGCAAGAGTTAGCTTCCTAAGCATTTCTGTCTCAAAATAATGAAGAGCAATACAAGGATAGAAATATAATAAAATTCTGTGATCAGTTTTTAGAACCAAATATGAAGAGGAGGAAAATTTACACTCTAATTTTTTATGCACTGCCTTTCAACCTAAATCTCTAGAGATATATGAAGATACAAAATGAAAATAAGGCCAGCTGGGAACTCACTAAAGTATATGTTGGAATCACTTACGCAGAGGAACTCATAAATTGTAGAGACAGATGATGTGCTCAAGAGAATAAAGTCAGTCCAAGGCAAGCATCAATCATGAGCCTATACAAGCAAACTAGACATACTGGTACTAATCAGTTATGAGGAGACAAGGTCCCCTCACAGAGCTTAGGCAGATTCTAGGAGGTCACGGCGGGTTTGGGAACAGCTAGTATTTAGGCCAGGGCAAGCTGACCTGCGATAAATTTATTCTGAAGTCAAATAGGGTCCCCATCCAAATGACCTGAATGACGTTTGCAAAAGGAATTAGGCAGTCAGTTCCTACTATTTTAACCCAATCTGTGTTTAATTCCTAATCATGGCACTTTGTAATTCTGTGACATTGAAAAAGTTACTTAACCTCTCCGAGCTCCAGGTTTTCATCTGTAAAATAGATGAAATGGTTTGAGAATTATGGAGGTGATCTATAAAAAGTCTTTACCACAGTGTCTGGGACATTATAGGTGCTTACTCAATCAGTACTCGTTACTAGTTAGGAATACTATCAATATTTATACAAGTTAGGAATACTGTCAGTACTCACTACTAGTCAGGAATACTGTCAGTACTCACTACTAGTCAGGAATACTATCAGTACTCACTACTAGTCAGGAATACTATCAGTACTCACTACTAGTCAGGAATACTATCAGTACTCACTACTAGTTAGGAATACTGTCTTTGCTGCTGCTGCTGCTACTGCTGTCACTACTAATAGTAGTATAATTATTAAGTGCTGGGCAGTGCGTTCATGTATATCACCTCATTTACTCCTAACTACACCTCTTTGAGGAGGGTACTGTTATCCCCATGTTACAGATCAGCAAATACCCTAAAATGGTAGAATGATTGTTCTTCCTAATCTAGTGTAGGGATAGGAGCGTCAGTTTCATTAAAGGGGAAGGGGGTGGGTAGATTTATTCTGCAAACTAAGGTGCCTTCTCTCTGAAAAGATGCTTGGTCTCTAAGCGCACTCCCTCTAACTAGGTGAAGAGCAGATTGTTTGGAGGTGATGAATCATGAGTTTGTAACTTGGAGACAACTCCTCCAGCCTCGGATCTCTTGAATTACGTGTACTTTGGCTGTGCTCCTTGGAAAGCCAAAGCCGTGTGGGGAGGGCTCCTTGGAGCACCACAGCCCGCTGGAATGTAACGGTTCCCTGTTTTCTTCCTTTTCAGACCTCCGTGTTGCACATGTGTTCTCTTTTCCATGCATTTATCTTTGCTCAGCTCTGGACCGTATATTGCGAACAAAGTGCTGTAGCTACAAATGTTCAAAGTCAGAATGAATTCAGCTTCACAGCGATACTGACAGCACTAGAATTTTGGAGTAGGGTGACACCCAGCATCCTTCAGCTGATGGCCCATAACAAAGTGGTGAGTTCACAAATGAGTTTCCCCTCTCGGACAGAATCTCAAAAACCACTTGCAGTCCTCACATTACATGTTTTTTTAAAGACCTCAGTTGTAACAGTACATAAATGGATTGGTGAATTTTTACATTATAACCTGGATGTTCTACCTGCATGATAATTTTGATGAAAAGCAATGCAAACAAATTCAGTAAAAAACATTTCTGTTTTCTCTGCCTAGTGCCAAAAGAAATTTATGTGAAACTTCTACCTTTAAGAGTTGTCTTGTGCTATAAAGTCAGAGAGTGAGGAGGGAGATTTATATTATTTTTGGACTCTAAGGCAATTTGGAAAAACCATAGCCAGTTAAGTCATCTCTTTGTGGTGTTTAAGAGCAGATTGACTGTACGTGTTAATTCTACTTGGGGCCCAAACCTGAAAAGAGTCTCACCATTTTGAGTTGCCCTCTGAGGACCTAAGCTCCTCAGTCTTCAAATCCAGTTCCATTTTAATGTGGATGGCTCACCTTGTTGGAAAATATCTGAGGTATGGATAGCATAAGCCCACTTCATTGAACAAGCTTAGCTTAGTCCTATGGAGTCAAGATTGGAGGGTGTATGGAAGGAATTTACAAGGGAGTCCTTTGGTTTAGTTTGCTACTTTGGAGGAAGATTCTCAGCTGGGAAAGCAGCATCCAGTGTCTTGGTTATGGGGGCTTCATCAGTAGAATTCTTATCTGTGAAGGGCAAGGGGCCTGGAAGAACGTCATAATGATGATTCCAATGTGCCCAGAAACCCAACAATTCTCTGTCCACCAATGCATTCTGGAATGGTTTTGACTGATTGAATATTAGTCTAAGAAACATTTTCTTTTTGTTGTAATTGGAAAGGGTATTATATTTTTCCTTTAGGGAAGCACTTTCTTTTCTTTAGAGAAGCAGATATTATAAGGCAGTTCTGTATGGAGGGAGGTGTTTTACTTCAACTTAAAGGAAATTTATGTGAAAACTTTAGGGTGCACCAACAGTTCTGACCACTGCATAGATAATTACATTTATTAGATCATAGAGTCTGGGACTGAAGAAGCACTTGGAGGTCAAGTATTCTATTCTGCTCTTTTACAGACGATGAAACTGAGACCTTAAATTTAAACTAGATATTCAGAGTTTCCTTCTATTGTCGCTAGTTTTTTTTTTTTTTTTTTTTTTTTTTTTGGGGTACGCGGCCCTCTCATGGTTGTGGCCTCTCCCGTTGCGGAGCACAGGCTCTGGACGCGCAGGCTCGGCGGCCATGGCTCACGGG
>NC_041224.1:171940346-172022938 GCF_002837175.3 Physeter macrocephalus
GGCTCAGCGGCCATGGCTCACGGGCCCAGCCGCTCCGCGGCATAGTGGGATCTTCCCGGACCGGGGCACGAACCCGTGTCCCCTGCATCGGCAGGCAGACTCTCAACCACTGCGCCACCAGGGAAGCCCTCGCTAGTTTTTTGATACCATTAATACCTCTCCTCCAAATGTCTCTTAATATTCAAATGTTGGAAATGAATTTGTTACTGGTGAAACTTGTGCAAATGGTGTTACAAATGAATTTGAATTAATTTTAAATTCTGAAAATTTTGTTAAACTGCATAAGCCAGTCTGGTAAAATCCCCCCTTGGAGTGTTTAAAATCTAGCCACAGGGATTTCTGATGAGGGATATCACTTCTATGGTATTTTTAAACTGTCGTAAATATGACTGCCTTGTTCCACGGAGAATAAAGCCTCAAACACAGATGGTGCAATAAATGAAACAGCCGCTCCAAGTGAAGAAACTGTGGAGAGGGGATTGATCAAGAT
The DNA here is from genome assembly GCF_002837175.3 of Physeter macrocephalus. Taxonomy (NCBI): domain Eukaryota; kingdom Metazoa; phylum Chordata; class Mammalia; order Artiodactyla; family Physeteridae; genus Physeter; species Physeter macrocephalus. Next base: position 171,940,837 of record NC_041224.1, read on the forward strand.
GGAGAAAAGACCCAAGCCCAAGAGTTCTGCAGTTGGAAATGAAGGAAGCAGAAACCATTTATCCTCTGGTGTGAATCGCAGTGTGGCGCAGATTAGTGAGATTGATACCTGAATTCATTGGCAGCCCCAAGTTAGATGAGGAAGGCATGGCAACTGCGAAACCTCTGCAGCTTATAAAATTCAGTTTCTGGTTGAAGTTTTAGAGAGGAATAAATACCTCTGATCCCCTCTGGTTGTTGTGCAGAATGTCCTCATGGGCACAGGGCATGTGGCTGCAGACTGTTTCCGTATCACCTTGAGTGGAATTGATTTTCCTGTTTGTTGTTTCAGATGGTAGAAATGGTGTGTCTCCATGTGATTAGTTTAATGGAGGCATTGCAAGAATGCAATTCAACAATTTTTGTCAAGGTAGGAAAATCTTATGATTTCTATAGACCATTTCTTGCTTCTAAAAACAAATGTGGATTTATTTTGAATGTACCTTCTGAAGAGGAAAATAAAACTGATTTACTTTTCACATTCAAAGTTGGGGCTGGAGGAATCGGGCTCATATAACAAGCCTTCACCAAATGGTTATAGTATAATTTTGGCTCTTGCTCCGCCACTGTGACCAACTCTAGCTGGGTTCGATATGTCGCACCATGATTGCATGCAACATGAGTAATGAAAATATTACCAGAAACATTGATCTGGAAATGACCCTAGAGTCATATAAATTGTTTGGTGGAGCCTCACCTTGCAAGGTATCCAGACAACCAAGGAAAATACTCTGTCATTGTTTGACTTGGTAGCTGATACTTTTCTCTAAGATAAATTAATTTAGTTTCTAATATTACTATTCTAAATCACTGTGCAGTGTGTGAAAGTAATTCAGGTATTTGTTATCTATCCAGGGACATCAGAAACATCCCAGTGTGATAAAAAGATAAAAGAACAGAGGAGAACGTGGTTGCTCACTCACTTTCTCTTTTTATTTCCATTCTTTTTCCTTTCCTTCCTATCATTCCACCTCTCTGTTTCACTGATTCTTTGTCCTTCCTCTTCTTGTACCACTTCCTTCTTTGCCTTCCACGTCTATATTCCATTATCCCAGGCACCATCACCACCCCCTCTCCCCCCCCACCGCCACAGAGTGCATCAGTTTAGAACCTTATAACTTCCTATTTCACTCCTTGGTTGACTCCCTTCAATAAAGGACATTTGTAAAGTTAACTCACCCAGTGCTGAAGAAAAGCAGCACATTTTTAGGGAAAACTTGACTGTTACCAGAAAAGTGCAAGGTTGTTGGTTCAAATGGGACAGATATAGCTTATCTAGCTTGACAGTCAATAGCAAAAGTCAACACTATGGGAGAAACTACATGACTGACACTTGGGTGATCATACCTGATTTTGTTTATTACAGCTTTATTGAAGTATAATTTATACACAGTAAACTTTACATATGTAAAATGTACAATTTGATATCTTCACATCACACATATTATACCCGTGAAACCACCCATCACCACAGTCAAGATAATGAATATTGTCCTCCCCAGCTAAAGTTTTCTCATACACATTTGTTAGTCTCTATTCCACCACTTCCTGTACCCCACTTCCTCATCCCCAGGCACCTACTGATCTGCTTTCTGTCATAATAGCTTAGTTTGCATTTTCTAGAATTTCATGTAAATAGATTCATACAGTAGTTATGCTTTTTTCTGCCTTCCTTCACTCAGAATAATTATATTACCATTAATCCATGTTACATGTCTCAGTAGATTATTTTATTTCTGAGTAGTATCTATTATATGGATATAACACATTTTGTTTATCCATTCATCAATTAATGGATATCTGAGCTGTTTCCAAAAGTTTGAGGCTATTACAAATAAAGCTGTTATGAATATACATACACAAGTCTGTGTAGCTATAGGCTTTCAGGTGTGTTGGATAAATACCAAGGAGTGGAATTGCTAGGCTGTATGATATGTGTATAACTTTTAAAGAAATTGGCAAACTGTTTTCCAAAGTGATTGTACCCTGTTACATTCACACCAGCAGTATGCATTCCAGTGCCTACACATCATCGTCAATACTTAATGTAGTTAATCTTTAGTTTTAGTCGTTCTAAGAACTGTGTACTGCAGAATTGCATTTTCCTGTTGACAAATGATGCTCAGCATCTTCTCATGTGCTTATTTGCTATCCATATATCTGCATGGTAAAATGTCTATTAAAATTATTTGCCCGTTTAAAAAATCAAGTTGGTTATTTTCTTATTATTGAATTTTCAGATGCAAGTCCTTTATCAGATATGTCATTTGCAAAGATTTTTTTTCTGTGTTTGTCTTCTCATTGTCTTCACAGTGACTTGTGAAGAGCAGAAAGTCTTAATTTTGATGAAATACCATTTATCAAATTTTTCTTTTATGAATCATGCTTTTGATGTTGTATTTAAGAAAATCCTTGCCTAGTCCAAGATCACAAAGAGTTTTCTTTGTGTTTTCTTCTAGGTATTATATATGTTTTCTTCTAGGTGTTAGTTTATATCTGTGATCCATTTTGAGTTAACTTTTGTGGATGTGTGTGGTATGGATTGAGGTACTTTTTATGTGTGTGGATATCCAATTATTCTAGGATTGTGAAAAATTCTATCCATTGAATTGCCTTTGCACTTTTGTCAAAAATCAATTGACCATTTATGTATGGTTCATTCATGTATGGTCTACCTTTGTACCATGCTGTCTAGGTTACTATAGCTTTCTTATATGCCTTGAAATCATGTAGTGTTACTCCTCTAAATTTCTACACCTATTTCAAAGTTGTTTTGGCTCTTTTAGGTCCGTTGCATTCTAGATACGTTTTAAAATCAACTTGTCAATTACTACGAAAAGCCTGCTGGGAATGTGGGTTGCACTGATGTATACATCACTTTAAGGAGAATTGAGATATTAACAATATTGAGTCTTCCAATCTTTGAACAGAGTATATCACTCTATTTATTTATGTCTTCATTAATTTTTTTCAGCAATATTTATAGTTTTCCATATACAGGACTAGAATATTTTGTCAAATTTATCCCTAAGTATATAGTAATTTTATAGTATTATAAATAGTATGGTTTTTTACATTTAAATTTTTGGTATTTTATTGTTAGCAGTTAGAAATATAACTGATTTTAAATGCCTTTATACCCTGCAATCTGTTAAACTCATTTATTAGTTCTAGTAGCTTTCTTGTAGCTTTCATCAGATTTTCTCTGTAGACAATTATGTCATGTGCAAGTAGAAGCAGTTTTCTTTCTTTCTTTTGAATTTTTATACTTTTTATTTCTTTTTCTTGTCTCATTGCTCTGGCTAGATCCTTTAATACAAGTTGAATAGAAGTCATGAGAGTTGGAAACCTTGTCTTGTTCCTGATCTTAGGAAGAAAGCATTCATTAAATATAAATGTTAGCTGTTAGTTTTTCATAGATACCCTTTGTCAGATTGAGTAAGGGTCTCTTCTATTCCTAGTCTGCTAAGAATTTTTGTCAGGAATAGATGTAGGATTTGTCAAATGCTTTTTCTACATTTATTGAGATGGTCATTTGATTTTTCTTTTTTGACTATTAACAGTGAGTTTCATGGATTGATTTTTTTTTTTTTTTTTTTCATGGATTGATTTTTGAATGTTAAACCAACCTTATATTCCTGGGACAAACCACTTGGTCTTGAAGTATTATTCTTTTTTTTTTTTTTTTTTTTTTTTTTTGTGGTACGCGGGCCTCTCACTGTTGTGGCCTCTCCTGTTGCGGAGCACAGGCTCCAGAAGCACAGGCTCAGCGGCCATGGCTTACGGGCCCAGCCGCTCCGCGGCGTGCGGGATCTTCCCGGACCGGGGCACGAACCCGTGTCCCCTGCATCGGCAGGCGGACTCTCAACCACTGCGCCACCAGGGAAGCCCTAAAGTATATTTCTTATAGGCAGCATGTAGTTGGGTACTGGGCTTTTTAAAAAATCCAATCTGACAATCCCTTTTAATTGGGATTTTTTTTTTTTTTTTTTTTTTGCGTTACGCGGGCCTCTCACTGTTGGGGCCTCTCCCGTTGCGGAGCACAGGCTCCAGACGCACAGGCTCAGCGGCCATGGCTCACGGGCCCAGCCGCTCCGCGGCATGTGGGATCTTCCCGGACCGGGGCACGAACCCGTGTTCCCTGCATCGGCAGGCGGACTCTCAACCACTGCGCCACCAGGGAAGCCCTTAATTGGGATTTTTAAACCATTTTCCTTTAATGTGTTTTGTGATATCATTTGGCTTAAAATATCTTGCTGTTTGTTTTCTTTATTTCTCATCTGTTCTTTGTCCTTTATTCCCTCTTTTTCTACCTTCTTTTTGACTAATTGAGTTTTTAATGATTAAATTTTGGATACAATTTCCACTTTTTGGTCTAGATTCTTAAGGTGGAAGCTGAGGTCATTAATCTGAGAACCTTTTTCTATTCAGCTGTCAGTGTTTGGTTTTCTGAATTTCCTTCCAAGTACTGCTTTGGCTGGCTGTATTCCTCTGAATTTTGATATATTCTCATTTCCATTCAGTTCAAAATACTTTCTAATTTCCCTTTTGACTCCTTCTTTGACCCATGGGTTATTTAAATGTGTTTTTCAGTTATCTTATTAGCTATATGTCTTAGCTGTTGTTGTTTTAGTGGTTGACTTAAGAGTTTATAGTCGACAATTTTAACTTAACACACTCTGCCTTCGAGTAATAATATACCACTTCATGTATAGTATGAGAATGTACAACAGTATACTTCCATTTCCAGACTTTGTGCTATGATTGTCATCCATTTTACTCCTACGTATGTTATAAACCAAACCATAATTTCTTTTTGCTTTAAACAATTATCTCTCAAAGCAATTTAAATTTTATTTTATATTTTTTTATATTTGCTATTATTGCCATATTTACATTTTTCAGTTTTCTTCATTCCTTTCTGTAGAATTAAACTTCCATCTTCCTTCTGCCCAAAGGACTTTCTTTACAACTTCTTGTGTAGGTCTGCTGAAGCTTAATTCCTTCAGCTTTTTTATGTCTGAGAAAGTCTTTACTTTGCCTTCATATTTGAAAGCTATTTTCAGTGGTTATTGAATTCTAGGTTCAAAGTTTTTTTTTTCCCCCTAGTATTTTAAAGATGCTATTCATCCACTGTCTTTTTGCTTCCATTGTTTCTGAGAAGAAATCTTTGTCATTCTTATTTTTTTTTTCTTCTGTATATGATACGTCTTTTTTCTCAGGCTGCTCTGAAAATTTTTTTCTTTACCATTGTTGCTAAGCAATTTGATGATGATATGCCTTGGTGTAGTTTTCTTCATGTTTCTTGTGCTTGAGTTTGTTGACTTTCTTGGATCTGTGAATTTATAGTTTTCATTATATCTGGAAAAGTATCAGCTATTGTTTCTTTAAAATTTTCTCGCATACCTCTATTTAACATACTCAGTATTTCCTCTACCTTCTTGACCATATTGCGTATAGTTATAATAACTGTTTTAATGTCCTTGTTTACTAGTTCTGTTCTCTGTATCATTTGGGGGTCTTTTCTAGTTACTTGATTTTTCTTCTCATTATGGATCGCATTTTCCTGCTTCTTAGCATGCCTGGTAATTTTTTACCGGATTCTTGACATTTTGAATTTGACTTTTTTGAGTGCTAGATATTTTTTATTCCTACAAGCATTCTTGAGCTGTATTCTATGCCATAGTTAAATTACTTAGAAACAGTTTTATGCCTTTGAAACTTGGTGTTAAGCTTTGTTATGTAGGATCGGAGCAGCAGTTTGTCTAGGGCTACTATTTCTTCACTGGTAAGGTAATATCCTTCCGAGTACTCTACTTGGTGTTCTGTGATTTGCAAGATTTTTCCACTGTAACTAGTGGAAACACAAACTATTGCTATGTGATTACCAGCGATTTTTCCCTCTAATGTTTTAGGTTATTTTTTCTTCAGCCTTGGATAATTTTCTCACATGTGTATACTGGTCAGTATTGAGCTAAAGACTCAAGGGGAACCCTTTACAGATCTTCAGAGAGTTAGCGCTCTTTCTCTCTCTCTCTCTCTCTCTCTCTCTCTCTCTCTCCAGCTCTCTCCTTTCCACTACTCTGCCTTACAAACTCTAGCTCCCTTGGCCTCCCTGGCCTCCCAACTCCATCTCCTCACCTCAGGAAGACCACCAGACTCTACCTGTGTTCCTTGTCCCTGTGCTACTGCCTGAAAACACTTTCTAGGCAGTGAGCTACGATAACTGTAGGGGTCACCTTGTTTGTTTCCTCTCCCTCAGTGATCACTGTCCTGCATTGCTGATGCTTAATGTCTGAAAATCATTGTTTCATTACCCTTCATCTGGAATTTTAGTTTTGTTTAAGGCAGGATTGTAAATCTGGTCTTTGTTACTCTATCTTGGGTGAAAGAGAAAGTTTCATGACTAATTTTATTTTGAGGGCTGGAAAAAGCATGGCGTGAAATGAATATAGTCCAACTGAGCAGGAAGTCTTCAATTTATCCCATAACATAAACCAAGATAAGAGGAAAAGTATCCCTTTGATTTTGATGAAAAACAACATATTTTTTAAAATGTCCTTCAGTTTTCTGGATATTGTTTTAGGAGAAGAAAAAAAACACAACAATTTTATTATAACATTACAGTGCCCAGAATAAATTACATCTAATTCTTACTGACAGCTTTGTAGGAGCCACTAGCAAAAGGGTACTGAAATGAATGTTATTCAAAAAAGTCAAATTAGCATTCCTGAAATAGGATGACTGATGGATTGTATAATGCTGTCCTTCTTCACAATGAACTTTAACCTGATGCCTTCAGTCAGGTTCGCAAATCACAAACCTGAAGGCCCCTCGCAGGTATATTTAGAATCTTATGGTCGTGTGTTACATCAATGGGGAAATAACAAAAGCACTTCTAAAATCAGCCTCAGTATTCCCCTCGATTGCCTCACAAAGGCCCTTAGCCCCTGGGGCAACCCTGGGAAAGGCGTCCACCCAGGGGCAGAGTACTGAGTGTTCCCTGGTCTCAACCCTCCTCTGTCCCTCAAGATTCTTAACAAGAGGTCAGTTCAGGTATTCCCAAACATCAAGAGGCATACGGGCATGCTTCCATATTAAATGGATCAAAAGACAACAGAAGTCTGTAGGCGTTAGGACCCCTCAGGGCTTGTTTTTGCCCTGCAGACAGTAGGGAGAAGGCGGTTAGACTAACTTATTTTTTCCATTCAGAACATCCAGATGAGCCAGTCCTCTTAAACGCCAGAGAGTACACCCTTATCTGCCACCAACCTTCCTAATCCCACAGTTTTACTATGAGGGTGGGTAGCAGGGGAGGCATGAGAGGGTGTCATTTTCTGATTGAGTTTAAGTCCCATCACATCTTCTGGGACACTCCATTTCCAAACACAATAGTCATGTTAGCGACAGAGTATTAAATGGCTGTGATAGAAACACTGTGTTTAGGAATAAACATCAGTGGAAGTCAAATTAGCAAATTGTTTGTATCTATAGAACGTTGAAAGCAGAACAGCAGCCAGATTTAGCCTTGGGAACAAAAGAATAGAGAGAAAATATAATTTATCACCTCACCAAGTTGTTGTTGTTGGTTTTTTTTTTAATAATTTGATGAATTGAATGAGACTAGCAGCTATGGCCGTGACTAGTGAACAGAGAGGTGGTTTTTTTTGTTGTTTTTTGTTTTTGTTTTTGTTTTTGTTTTTTTTGCGGTACGCGGGCCTCTCACCGCCGCGGCCTCTCCCGTTGTGGAGCACAGGCTCTGGACGTACAGGCTCAGCGGCCATGGCTCACGGGCCCAGCCGCTCCGCGGCACACGGGATCCTCCCGGACCGGGGCACGAACCCGCGTCCCCTGCATCGGCAGGCGGACTCTCAACCACTGCGCCACCAGGGAATCCCCAGAGAGGTTATTTATATGCTATCCCCCGTCCCAGCAGGCTCTCCTGATCCTCTCGCTTTGGTCATTGCACTGCTGTGAACAAATCCCAGGCTCACTTTTAACCTTTTCCCCGATCCAAAGAGCAAACTAGTCCTCAGACCCTCACAGGTTGGCACTGCAGGCAGCATCCTTCATCCCGGAAGCCGTCCCTGGTCTTATCTGGACCATGGAGGCAGCTTCCACACTGGGCCCCTGCAGCCGTTCTCCACGTCCTTCCACATGCTAGTGTCCAGACTGCTGCCACAGTGACCTTGCTGGAGCCCCATTCTCCTCATGGTGAATGGGGCTTCCCTTATCAAAAAGCATACTGAATTTGGAATAAAACCCAAATCTCCTTATGTGGCATCCTAGATATCTGTGGGTAGATGGTGAGAGGCCTCACTCTGCTTTACTAAACTTGTTTTTCATGACCCTATGCTAAGAACCTCACCCTTCAGCATCATGTGAACCTCCACTGCTTCCTCACCTCTCTGCACACTCCCACCTCTGGGCTTTGCTTCCTTGAGTGCCCTTGTATTAGTTTGCTAGGCTGCTGAGCACTGCAAATTGGGTGACTGAAGTAACAGAAATGTATTGTCTCATGGTTCTGGAGGCAAGAAGTTATGAGATCAAGGTGATGGCAGAATTGATTCCTTCTGAGGCCGTGAGGGAGCATCTGTCCCAGCCTCTCCCCTGGCTCCTGGGGGTTTGCTGGCCTCCTTTGGCGTTCCTTGGCTTGTAGATCTCTGCTTCACCTTCATGTGCCACTCTCCCTGTGTACCTATCTGTGTCCAAATTTCCCCCTTTCTATAAGAACACCAGTCATATTGGATTAGGGGTCCCCCCTACTCCAGAGTGACCTCATCTTAATTCGCTACATCTTCAATGACCCCATTTCCAAATAAGGTCACATCTGAGGCTGTGTGGGCGAGGACTACAACGGCTATATGAGAGGACACAATGCAATCCATATCAACTCTACCCTATTGGAGTCGGGTCACAAGGAGCGTGGAGTGAAATGATATGATGCATTTGAGCATATTAAAGATCTGAGCAGTCCTGAAAGAAACGAACATTTCCAAACTTATTAGATCATAGCCCTCCTTCCCCATTTAAATCCCACCCAGCTAGAGTTCTGTGGAATACACTTTGGTAAATGTATTCTGTCCCTGACTTCCGGATTTATGAGGCCACGAACGCAAGTCAACACTTGCGTTCGGAAGGGCCGAAGTGTGGCGAGAGACCAAAGCGGACAGAGGAGAGCCTCTGCTCGGGGAGCTCGGGCGGGGCACCTGTGACCTCCTAGGAAGGGTCTCAGGGCAAATCAGAGGCAGCGGAGGGGCAGGGCTCCCCAGATGCCCAGGATTTGAGAGCCTTGCTCCCGGCTGGAGCAGGGACCCGCTGCTCGCCTGCCCGTGCACCCACACTGCTGAAGCCCCGGCCTGCACTCATTCCTGCTGTGTCTCATCTTCCAAATCACAGCCAGGCAACTTCAGGGCTTGTCTTTGTTCATCACTTAAGCATTTTTAACCGCTTCCCAGTGATCTTTTCTTAACGACCACAGGCAGAGAGCTTCGCCATGCTACTTGGAGACTCAGTTCTAAAGATCCCGTGGAGGAAATTCTATTTCAAGAAAGAGAGGATTTAATTAAATAAATACACATTTAATGTCCCATGCTTGGTAGCTTTCAAGAGACAATCAGTCATTTACGATGTGTGTTTCAGGCACTCATGGGGCGCTTATTAACCTCCAAATGCCACCAGCTCAGCAGGGTTTGGCCTCAGAGAGACGATTGTCTGATAGCGGGGGACTCTGCAGTGGAGGCCCACATCCTTTTGTGATGTTAAAGGAATTCCGTGTGCCTTGCTTTGCCAGGCAGTAAGCGGAGCTTATGTGGGAGAATGGAGAACAGTAATAATGGGCCTTCTGTGTTTCTCCATACAGCTGATACCTATGTGGTTGCCAATGATTCAGTCAAATATCAAGGTAAGTCACCCCCGGGGTGGACTGGAAGCTCAGTTCCCTCCAGAGAAGCTCATAACATTCACAGGGCTCCACAGTGCTCCACTCGCTACCTGTTCCTGGTCTCTGGGGGCTGATAATGCAGGAGACCCTACGGGACAGGTAGGGGGCCTGCGGGCCGAGGTGACAGCAGGAGCCGCTGTCCTACTACTCCTCGTTGATTGAAGGGGAAGGGGGAGGATCCCAGAGTCTGGGCGAGGCTCCGCTACTGACTAGAATACAGGCTGAAAAGCTCCTCTGACTTCAGAGGATACCCATGGGATCCGGTCCCAGACATGTCCCGTGCTATTTCCCGGCCACTAGGACTGACTTTTTGTGATGGGAAGAATTCTATTAAGAGAGGATAACATTCAGTGAATGACAGAATTGAACTAGAAGGGACCTGCCCACCCACCCCCCCATTCTATATAAGAGGAAACATAGCATCAGAAGGAAGAGTAACTTGGACAGGGTCCCACAGCCAGGGAGGGGAAGACAATGTATTTCTCACTGCCAGGCCCCGCCTTGAGTGACTCATTGTCACTGCAGGGCCAGACATACTCGATGGCTGTAAATCTAGTTACTGGGGCATAACATTAAGATGGCCAAGCTCACCACCCGCTCCATCCCAAACTGGGTCCCGTCTAAGGCGCTGGGAGTATCAGGCAGGAGGGGGAGAAGATGGAAGCCTTGTTGCTGGATTTCCTCCCAGAGTTGGAGAGGGATACTTGTGGAAGGAAGGGAGGCGACTTCAGGGGATACCAAGAGAGCAGTGCCCACAGGCTTTGAGTACTGGTTCATGGCCTAACTGCTGTTTGCGACCACCGGTAGGGCCAATGGCTCTGCGGAAAACCTCATTGCACCCCTAGCTTCTATTGTGAAAACTGCTTGGACTTTCACCCCGAGGCCTTCCAAACTGCCCTCCCCCTGCTTGGCGGCCATCTGTGGCAATTTGACATTGCCCAGAGTGCTGAGTGGAGGCCAGCAGAACTTCATGAAAAGCTAAGAAGAATAAGAAAAGCTTACAACCTAGCTCCTTCGTGTGCATGAACGTGAGAACAGAGAGCCTATAATCATGATGAAAATGTCCTGAGCACTTCCTATGTGCCGGTTTCTGTTCTGACCCCTGTTAACTCACTTATCCTTACAATAACCCCATCAGGTGAGTGTTACTATCCCCACTTTGCCCATGAGACAATCCAATCAGACCGAAAAACCTTGTTCCCCAAGTTGTTTACAGAGGACCGAGGATCTGAACCCAGGGAGCCTGGCAGCAGAGCCCGCGACACCAGGCCCACATAGCAAACAGCTCTTGGGGGACAAGTCTAAGTGTCAGCCCCTGCACTGGTGTTGCAATGAATGAGTCGGGATGGGAGGGGCATTATTTGTATGGATTTGGGCCAGGTGGGCTCTAAGGACATGGCCCCAGCCCACGCCCTCTGCCCTGAGCCCTCCCCAAATTTGGGAGTTGGCCTTCTCCAGGCCAGACAGCTCCCGTGCCACGTGTAAGTTCCGCCTGCAGAAGAAGTCCAGGCCGGCACTCCCTGGGTTGACCGAGAACCCGAGCAGGAAAGAAACTAAACTACCGTCTTGCCCTTTCTTACAGCACTTATCTGCGGGACTCCAGCTTCGCCTCCAGGCCATTCAGAACAATGTGAACCACCACAGCCTCAGGACGCTGCCGGGCTGCACCCAGAGCAGTGCCAGCCTGGCGGCCCTGCGCAAGTGGCTGCAGTGCACCCAGTTCAAAATGGCTCAGGTGGAGATCCAGTCCTCGGAAGCAGCCTCTCAATTTTATCCTCTATGAGCGGACTGCTCGGCTCTCAGCGTCAACACTCTGGTTTAGCAATAATGGGTTTCCAAACAAACAATTCGATCCAAGCAGGTTGGGGAACATATTGGTACTGCACATTCTCTTTCTAGTCTAGTAAAAGACGTGCAAAGGCCGGAGAGGGCCACAATGAAGCTTTCTTGCTACACATTTCTGACGACTCCTTGGGCTATCTGATTAAGTGTTTCCTTACATTATTTTTTAAAAACCAAATCATTTTTCTTTAACTAACTTCTATTTTTTTTAAGAAAAAAAAATAGACTGGTGGGTACTCACAGAAAAGTTGTATAAGTCCCCCTGTTGCTATTTTTGATGATAGAGAATAAATAGGGTTTTTGAAACCTTTGTAGTGTTTTTTCTTAAAATCCACTCTTGGCAATGCAATAAAAAAAACCCGTCACCAGAAGCCAGTGACACTTGACTGAAGCTTTTTGTCATTATCCTGGGAAAAGTGGCAGCTTGCAAGGACCATTACAAAGTGCACTTAGAAATTAGGTGGTTAAACTGTGCCAACTGTTTTCTTTGTTTTATAATATCATTTTCCAGGACTGTCCAGTAAGTTTTATTATTTTTAAAACTAGTTTTTCAACTCATTAGTCCTAGGCTGTACTTTCTTGTAAGCTTTATGACAACCAGTTTAGTTTTGTGAATAATAAATTTTATTCTTTTGTTAATACTTGTATACAATTCAATTTAAAACTGTAGATTGCATACTGGACCAGACGACTCCCCACGCTGGCACAGAACGCTGCACCTGGAGCTATGTTTCATAAAGCGGAATTTTAATAGTGTAAGAGTACCAAGATTTATCAGCACTTATATTTAGAATTTGACTGTGCATTCACAAATGATATTTCTCTTCTCTATCCCTGTAATGCACTGACTAAAAGAAGACTTAATATACATTTAAGCTGTATATTGACATGCTAATAATTAAATGCATTTTTTATTATCTTTGTGAGCCTGGGGTTTTTTAAAATCAGTTTATAGAGCTGGAGTTTAGTTCCTGACAACCACTTCTTCTAAACTTTTAAAACTTCTAACTTCCATTAAAACTAAGTACAATTTTAAGAGGAAAAGGCTTTCTTTAAGGTCATTTGGTGAGAGAAATACACAATTTATTTGAAGTCGATTCTCTAGGAGGGACTTTGAGGGCATGAGACTTTTTTTTTTTTTTTTTTAATGTTGGATTTTAAGAAGTTTCTCTCTTCTTCTGGGAAGTCTGATATCTTAATGCTTCTCAGGGGAAAACAAGTCCTCCAATGTTAAGTATTTCACATGAGTTGTAGAAAGACAGGGTGGCAGATCTCCATTCTTAGGAAAACTTGTGGGGAACCAATAGGTCCTTAGAGTGAGAGTATAGAAATGATTATTCTTCATATTTTGCTAACGAACTCTTTGGAAAGGCCTTCCCCTGTTCAGAATTCTCCTCTGTCCCAGTCGTACTTGCTTATGCTTCTGTGCACATTTTGTCTTGTATTATAAAAAGTTGCGCATGTACTTATCTCGCTTGTAAACTGTGACAGCTTTGAGGATATGTCCTGTCTCTGTATCCACAGGGTTTGGCTCACAGTACATGTTTAATTAGTGTCTATTGAATTGAACAGATTTGATTAAGCAGCAGGTCTTTCTTGAGCTACCCAGTGGGCTCAGCAAGGGCTAAATTGTGACTTTCTCTTTTTTATGCAGGGATTCCTAGAGGGGGTTACAGAAACAGGCTGGAGCAGGAGGCCCTGGCTGCTCTCCCTGGAGGTTTAACTGACTTCCCCATCTGGGCTCAGCTGTAGGCCCAGCTCTTTAGTGGTCCTGAGCCCACCCTGCCACAGGTGGCCAGGATCTTGGTGGCCCTATTCTACCAGTAGGCAAGGTCCAGAGTCATCCACAGCTTCTTCTCCATCTTCTTTGCCCAGTTCCTTGAATGAACTTCTGCCTCAATTTCCCTTTGTATTTGCATCCCCCCCAAGGGCTGGAGATGACCCTTTAGCTCAGCCCTCTTGACTGGGTCACCTCTAACGCTTCCTGCTATCTGGACCTGTTTCCTTTACCCCAGGCACAACCTGGGTCCTTGGTCCCATCCAGGCAGGTCTCCCTCCTTGCCCCTCAGAACTGTGGGACCAGTTTTCCTACCAGCTTGACCAAAATACTGCCCCTGCTGGGACCCTGCCACTTCACTGGCTGATAGAGACCAGCAAGCTTCTCTGGCTTACACTCACTGCCCCCTGCCCACTTCATTACCCAGTATCCTCATCTTCTTTTGTATGTCATTGTGGTAGCCTCTCCAGCAAGTGGGGCTCAGGCACTTAGAAGAAAAAAGCCAGAAAAAGAAAGGACAGATGGAAATTTAGCAGGACTGGCCCTTACAAGGAGGCGGAGAAGCCATTCGCCTAGGTCAGGAGTCAGACAACTGCAGCCCACTGCCTGTTTTTGTAAAAAATCTACTAGAACACAACCACACCAGCCATTTACACATTGTCTCTGGCTGTGTTTGTGCTGCAACGGCAGAGTTGACGGGTCATGAAAGAGACTGAATAGTCCTGAAAGCCTAAAACATTTACCATCTGGCCCTTTACAGAAGAAGTCTCCTGACCCCTGGCCTAGGTGAAGACCACTGAGGAGCACTGAGTTGGACCCTTGCGTGGGTATATTTTCCCCAAAGCCTCAGGGTTTTTGAAGTTGCATTACTAGTGTTTCCTCATCTGTAAAATGTGGACAGTGACACATTCTACCTCATAGGGTTGTTGAGATGGTGAAATAAAGAATGCAAGGAGAGAGCTTAAAGCAATGCCGGGCACATGGTAAGCACTCCATAAAAGTTATCGGTTACTGTTTTTACTCTCATGTTAAAGCCTAGAGAAGTAAAGCTCCTTGCCCAAGGTCTACGGCTAGTAAGAGGCAGAGCCGGAACATGACCCCAGGTTGTCTGACCCCAGGGACTGTGCTCTCAACCACGGTCCATATAGACTCCTGCTACCCCACACTCCAGCCCCGGGTGACAGCTCTGACAGCAGCAGAGAGGGCAGAGAGACTCCAGTCCAGATTTGGCCGGTTCTGATTATTGGCTTGGAAAAGAGCCAGGAATAAATTCAGTTTTCCTTCCCTCACGGAATCCTACTGGTTCTGGGATGTGAACAGAACATTCTGAGATTCCCAAGGGTGGAATGGGCCAAAATCTGCAAGTGCATAGATTCCATGATTGTTCGCAGTGAGCATGCCTCTTACTAGTTGGGTGACCTTGGACAGGTTATTAAACCTCTCTGGACCTCTGTTTTGCCTTATCTGTAAAATGGAGCTGTCTACCCATCTCCCTGGGGGGATGGAAAGCGCAAACGAGTGGAGGACTGAGGTGGTGCTTGGGAGACTGTACCAGACTCTACGGACCTCCAAGGAAACCTGTGCCACCTTATGAAGACCAAACGAGGGGACGGCTCACAGCTGCAGGCTCATTTGGTTTTTCCTTCAGCCAGTCCCTCAGAAGCAAGACCTACAAGACCCATGGGAGCTGAAACGCGCTCATTAACCAAGGGTGTCCAGTCTTCATTGTATGCCATTCTTTACAAGTGTGTCATTCTGCCTGACAATGGGATATTTTCAGCAACTCTCTTCCCTAAGAGTCTCATCTGAGGCCAAGTGACTGCAGCAACTTCGTCTCCATTTCCAAGCTACAACAGGACAAATAAGGTTGGACTGGATCAGAGAAGGTGGGTTATCCACCAAGACTCTTTCATGAGCTGGGACTCAAGGGCTTCTGGCATTAATCGGACAATGCAGATCATTTAATATACCTCTTTAATAGAATTAATTTGCAACTATGTATTTTGGGCAAATTGGGTGTTTTAACAGCAATGGTCTTAAGAAGAATGAAGGGAGTGGTTGCAACTCAATGGAATAGAACCAAACTATGTTTTTATGAGAGTCAAATCCTCTGGGAGAGGAAGTGTTATCAGTAAGAGGCTGGCCAGTTCCTTCCACTGACAGCAGTGAGCCTCTTTTGAAGGGGGTTCAAGAGAAACCACAAGAGCCACCGTTTACTGAGTATCTACTAGGTGTTAAGCACTTCACAAACATTATCTTTACTCCTCTTAGCCCTCTCTTCCCCGTTAATATTCCCACTTTGCAGGTGAGGCAACTGAGGCCCAGAAGTTAAATGACTCATCCAAGGTCAAGCTGGCGGTAGTAGCATTAGGACCAGAAGGCCATCTGACTTCATCAGAGCTTCGCTCAGTAAATGTTAATTTCTCTCTCCCTTTTTTTGGTTCTGGCCTCTCTTGGCTAAAATGTGCCAAGAGCATGGGATAAAGCAATCTGAGGGCTCTTCTGGAGGAAGCGCACTCTTGTTGGTTTCTCTGTTTATTAATCATCTATAATAAATTTCCATCGAGCCACTGTCACTTCATCTGACAAAGGCATTTTCTCCTTTACTTTGGGAATTCATTTATTTGCCAAAAAATTATAGCTCACAAATTAAATCACATTTAGTTTCCCACTTAATATAATAGTTTTATGGCAAAGAATAAAATTTTCTGACTTCATCAGATTGGGATGCTGAACTCTATTAGATTAGGGGTCTGAGTTCACTCAGCCCTGTTGAGACTTGCCCCTAATTCAAATAATCATAGCTACCCTCTGTGTGGGCTTACTGCATGTCAGGCACTTTAGATAGAGTAATCTCATTTAGTCTTCTCAACAGTGATGTGAGGCAGGTACTTCTGTTATTAACCCCATATTACAGATGAGGGAACTGAGGCATGGAGAGACGATATCTGCAGGAGTCACTCAGTAAGAGGCAGAGCAAACTTTGAATCCAGATATGTCTGCCTCCAAAGCCTTGGCTCTTTCGACTCCATAATTCTGGCAGGTCAATGATAGGTAGAGTCCTTCGCTACTCACCCGACCGCAAGGTAACCTAGAATCACATAGACCAGAAGTCAGCAGCCGGCAGCCTGCTGGTGAAACTTGGCCCACAACGTATTTTGTTTGATGAGCTTGAACTTTCCATTTCCCCTTTCAGTTTGAATACTTCCGCTGGAGCACGCAGTCTCCAGTTTTGTACCGTTTCCCACTACTGACCTCTGCCTCCCGAGCAGGAAGAGCCCCAGCCTCTCGGCAGAAATCCTGTTGGCTCCGAGTTGGTGCTTCACTCATTCACCTGCTCCACCCTGCAGGCTTGTGAGTTTGCCACCCAGCTTAGACCGACCATCTCATTTTACAGGCCTGAGAGGGGGTGGGATTGACCCAGTGTCACTCAGTGAGCCAGTGGCCAAGCGCTGGCTTGGGGCCGTGCACTCAGCCCCCCGGTGGCCCACCTCTCCCTGGCATCACTCCCCCCCCACATCTGCATGGCCATGGGCCCCCTCCACACCCCAACCCGTCAGTTCGACCTCATTTCTAGTCAGGGCTGGGCCCTCCAAGGTGAGCCCTGGCAGCAGCTCTTCCCTGCAGGGTGCACGGGACATTGGCGGAAGGCACGGATCTGGTCGAACAAAGAACTGGCTTTTTAATCATGCAGTCCAGACAGGCCCCCGCCCGCAGGCCGGTGGAGAGGGGAGCCTCCCGGGGCTGCCTGGCAGATGCCCTGATTTCCGCTCCTTCAAGTGGCCACTTGGAAAAGAAAGGAACAAGCAAGTAATCAGGCGTGAAGGACAGAAACACTCCAGGTGAGGACAATCACGCTGCCCAGGTGGGGTGCTGGGGGATGGTGGTGGGAAGGCTCTGAAGAGGGGATCGGGCCGGTTTCAGACAGCACGGTGTGCCCAGAGCCTTCAGCTAGAGAGCCCAATGCTGGGCTCAGGGCTGGGGGGCAGCTGGAGGGGAACACAGACACAGGCTCTGCAGCCAGGTCAGTTGCGGACATTCCCGCTGACCCGCTCTATGACCACCGGCAAGTATTTCATCTCGCTAAGACTCAGTTTCATCAGCTGCAAAATGGAGATGCTAATTCCTCTCTGCTGACGTTTTTGTGAAGAGTAAACGAAATGATGTCTGTCAGGTACTTAGCACAGAGAGGGAGTCATAAACAGGAATAAGAGTGGAACTTTAAGGAACGCTCGCCACTCCTAGGAATGCCGGGCTCTGGGCTAAGCAGCCCACATTCACGCAGCCATTTCTTCTTCCAACTGTAATGCCATGTGACAGCTGGTGTTTTGCTGAGATGAAATCACAGCTTGCAATGGGACCTTGGCTCCCATCCTTTGGAATGCGGCATTCCTACGCTGTTGGGCTGCATGTGGTGACTCAAGGCCCCCCACGCGTTTCTCTGTTTGAATGAGCAACTGGGAAATCCTCTTCCATATGGTGTGTTCTCTCATCACTGGGACTTCACATGGTGTGAACACATCCTTGTGTTTGTAATGGGGATGATATTTTGAAAATAATAAATGGATATGTCTTTTGTTCTTCTCCAGGAAATCGCGTTCCCCAGCCTAGCTCCATGGACGGCGTGGGTGGGAGGGGCTTCAGATGCAGGGAAAGTTCTGGTCACACAGGATGAGGGAATGGAGAGCCCACCTCTTCTGGACCCTAGTGGGCTGTTGGCCAAAGGAAAAGGAAGACAAATGTAGGGCAGGGCAGAGAGGCCAGGTGGGCATGTCGGCAGCTCCCCTGCTGGGGGTGAGAACATCGTAGAAATGCCCTGATGGGACTGTGCCAGGGAGCCCCACCGCATGGTGCACAAGCCTCCAGGAGAAGAGCTGGCAGCCCTGGGCAGCCTCGGGGCTGCAAATAGAATCCTGCCCCCCCCAGCTCCGGCAGCTCTCTCCCGGCTTGCGGGAGCGTGCAGGTTCCAGAGTCCCCGTGGCTGGAGCTGAGAGAGCAGGAAGATGGGCAGCGCCTGTGGTCAGGAGAAAGAGCCTGCCACAGTGTGGACGTTTGCAGCTGGAGGCGCCGTCACCCTCGGAGACCGGAAGGGCCCAGGCACAGTTCTGCAGTCACCTGTCCCGGAAGCAGCCCAGGCCGGCCGCGAGACCTGCCAGGACCCGAAGGTGCCACGTGGTCTGCACCTGCCTCTGCCTGTGCCTGAGACCACGGATACCCCCTCAGGGGCACACCTGGGAGCCTCCTGGAGGGGAGCCGGACTGAGGAGAGGGCTCACAGTTTGAGCATCTGTCCCAAAGAGACAGAGTCATCCAAAAGAAACTAGTTAAACCAGAAGAGGCCCACACACCATCAATTTGCAAATTCAGGTTTTTCTACCGCCTCAACCCCCCTACACCCAGTGAGGTGGGGACTCTGAACAGTGTTGGGAAATAAAGCGCTGTTTTCTTCTCTCGACGCTGTGTGTACGGTATTAAATTGGTAACCCACAATTAATTAATCGATTAATCCTACAAACATTTCTGGTGTCAGCCACACTGGGGGTCTAGAGACTTGGCAATGACTAAGACCCAAAAGCAGAGTAGGCTGCTGTCCTCACGCGTCTTATCTTCATGTGGGAGGAGAAAGACAGGAAATGCATACACTTCTCAACAAGTGTCCTTAGCTGGCGAGAAGTGCTGTATTGAAAATAAACTAAGGCGACAGATTAGAGAAGGACTAGGGCTGGTTGAAGAAAGCCACAGGTGATAAGCAGGGAAAGAGTGGCTGAAAAGACCTAAAATGAGAAGGCGCTGGCACATGTGAGGAGCTCAGGAAGGCCAGGGTGACGGAAGGGAAGAGGTGACGGGGAGTGGCTGCAGGAGAAGCAGGGGCCAGGTCAGGAAGGGCTTTGTGAGCCAGTGTACGGAGTGTGGCATTTAAGTACGAAAAAAGTCATGGGCAGGTTTTTAACTCATGTATGGTCTGACTTACGTTTTGTAAGGATCCCTCTGGCTTTTGTGGGAACGATCCTGGGGGCGGCAGGGGTGCAAGCAGAGCGCCCAGGCAGGGGCTGTCTCTGTAGTCCAGGCAGGAAGTGATGGTGGCTTGGATGAGGGTGGTCAGGGCCGAGTTAAGCAGACGGATTTAAGTGTTTTGGAGACTGAGTTGATAGGACTTGCCGGTGTATTGGCCACTGACAAATGATCACCCCTGAGAATATGTCCCTTTTGAAGGGCAAAGAGGAATAAAGGCTGACTGTCAGGGTTTGGGCTGAGAAACAGTGGTGGTGAAGAGGCCAGGTGTGGAGGTGAGGACGATGGGGTGATGAGAGGTCGTAAGGAGAGAGCCAGGAGTCCTTCCGGGCTCTGATGAGATGCCCGCGTACAGCAAGTGTGCAGTTGGACGCACTCAGGTCTGGGGATGATTGGGAAGTGGGGACCGGAGGTACGAACGTGGGAGTCGTGCATGTTTGATGGGGTGTGAAGCCCAGGGCTGGATGAGCTCTCTGGGAGGGTGTGGCAGACAGAGGAGGGGGATTGCACGGAGAGGCCAGGCAGCGGGGAGGCCAGCCAGCCACGGCGCCCAGCCGGCTTCTTTTCTCATCACCCACGACGACTAAAACGGTGCTGTTTGTTGTCACCGGGCGGTGAACACAAATGGGGCCTGAAATCTCAGTATGTATTCCTATGATCCAGACATGTTTATTACACTTTTTTTTTTAAGTTTGACTAACAATGAAATCGAAAATTAAGTTCTCACAGAGAACAGACTTACCGCTGAGAATACGTCCCATTTGAAAGGTTGAGGCCAAACCTCCAGGCAAAAGTCAGTGGCATGAAGCCAGCGCCCCTGGAATTCCACAGAACAAGGGCTCCTTCCATCAGAGCTTCCTCAGCCCTGCTCTTTGAGGACAGGTTCAGAGTGGCCTCACTGGCGATCGTCTGTGTGCTTAGCTGTGTCGTCACGATCCTCCGGACCCCTCTGTCTTCCTGGGCAGGGATTGGACTTCCGTGGGCTGAGCTCACGTCAGGGGTGCAGCGCCCCCCTACTCAGACATCCCCCAACCTGCAAGCCCACCATCAGAGCGCCTCTTTCTTTGTTGGGGGGGGGCCTTGCCTGACTCCCTGTTCATAATTGCATTATCCCCATGTATCAGCGAGTCTGGAAAGGAGGACATTTTTTTTTAAATTAAGGGGTGTAGGGCGGGGACATGAGGAACAACAAACAGAAGCTCCTGATTTCTTCTAGTTCTAACGGTGGAGACAGCAATTTACCTCTTTGCTCTGGGAGGAATTCCTGAGGGCCCCTCTCAGCTGGGAGTCAGTAGACACTCATTTCCTTTGTGTTTGTCTTCGTTAAAAAAAAAAAAAAAAAAAAAAAGGAGGATGCTTTCCCTCAGGAAGCTCCTGGGAGAAGAGAACTAAGCCTGAACCCCATCCCTTCTGGGCTTCACTGTTCGAAGAGCTTCTCTATTGGCCCCAGATGGCTCTGGCTGTGGTTAGCCCACAGGAAAGGACCCCCAGCCCCCTGAGGAAACTTAGTGGAAGAAACAGAGATGTGGCCTGAGGGCAGGAGCGCAGGGCTGAGGTCAAAGGTCAAGGGCTTCTGTTGAGGGAATGGCTCTGAATGACCGACCTTGCAGCCAAGGCAGTGGTGACCATGCCCACCAGGATGAGAGCCCAGAGCAACCTTGTGGGGGCAGGATTCTGCTTGCTGTCCCTGAGAAGCCATCCCAGGAAGAGCCATCAAATGCGAGGCCAAGGGTGCCTCAGGCACCCACGCCCAGCGGGCGAGCACCGAGCTGGGCCTGGAGTGAAGCAGGCTGTTTGCATCAGCCAAGGGGAGTCAGGAGGTCCAGGGCCGCCGTTCACATTGTTCTGGGCAGCCCTGCAGGCCCCTCTGGTTTCAGGGAGCCCCTGCTACTCCTGGGGGGCCTGGCGTGGGCTCCCCACCTTTGGTGGAGGGCCCCCCCCCGAGTCTGTGGCTCACATGGCTCGGGCGAGGCCTTCTTGAAGACTGAGAAAGGAGGGGCCGCCTGGGTCTCAGGCCCATCTCTGGTTCCTTCCCTGGGGCTGGGGGCATCCTCAGGGCCCAGGTGCCAGTACTGACTGAGAGGGCAATTTTCCCCTCACCCACCTACACAGAGCCCCCCTAAAGTCGTCCCATACATGAGTGTCTCACAGGACTTGGAGAAGCTTCTGTGGAGACCCAGGAAGCAGGGACTGGGTGTCACGTGAGGGCCGGCTTGTTGGAGACCAGGGGCAACCCTGAAGGGTCTGAAGTCTGGAGCCAGATGTAAGTCCCCAAGGGATGGGTAGAGAGGACAGGAGAGCTTCAGGCTCCTGCAGGCTTGGAATTAGGACCCAACTGCTGTGACCTCAATCCGGTGATGCCGGGACCCTTCCAGTCCCTTCCATGTGCACATCCTGGAGAAGTAGCTGGCCAGGGATTATTACTCTTATTTTATGGGGGAGAAAACTGAGGCTCTGAGAGGGGAGAGGACTTGCCAGAATCACATATTAATTGAGTCATGTTAGTACTAAATGAAGTAAGTCAGAAAGAGAAAGACAAATACCATATGATATCACTTATATGTGGAATCTAAAACATGCCACATATGAACCTATCTGTGAAACAGAAACAGAATCATGGACATAGAGAACAGACTCGTGGTTGCCAGGGGGGAAGGGGTTGGGGGAGGGATGGAGTGGGAGTTTGGGGTTAGCAGATGGAAGCTTTTATATCTGGAATGGATAAAAAACAAGGTCCTACTGTATAGCACAGAGAACTATGTTCAGTATCCTATGATAAGCCATAATGGAAAAGAATACTTTTTAAAAAGGATGTATATATATGTAGAACTGAATCACTTTGCTGTACAGCAGAAATTAACACAACGCTGTAAACCAACTATATACTTCGATTAAAAAAAAGAAATCACAAAAATTGATTCATGTTAGATCCATGAATCCCTGACTCCAGCTTCCAGGGGCTGGGGCCGCTGAGTGTCCTGTTTGCTTTTCATGGGCTGGGAAGATAATCGGGTGTAAATCTAGCTGGGATGGACCATTTGAAATCTGAGGGCCTGTCTGGGTTGGAAGGGCCTAGAACTTATAGCCACACAGAACTGGGTCTGAATTTCAGCTCTGCCATTTACTGCTTTTTTGACCCTTGGTGAGCCGCTGAACCCCTCTGAACCTCTCTGAACCTCAGTTTACTCTTCTGTGAAATAGGGATGATCTACATCCTCCTAGGCTTGCAGGAAGCATTAAAAGAGATGATGTATGTGAAGTGCTGGGAAGTCGACCCTGGGTGTCCCTCCATCTCCACACTGGTGTCACTGTCTGTTTGCATTGCCACCACCAAACTGCTCCTGGGGGTGGGGCCCTATCCTGTTTCTCTGAATCCCCAGGACACAGCATGGTCAACACCTAGGGTAGGAGTGAACGCAGGCTCTCCAGCGGTTGACAGGTTCACACAAGAGAGGAGAAAGCTTCGGGAAGTGTCCATGGGAGAGGGCAGACACGAGAGCTGTGCACGCAGGGCTGTCTGTGCCGTCCAGAGAAGGCAGAAGTCACTGGGCTCCGTGCACCTGTGGGCTTTTGGTCCATGTGGTCAGGGAAGAGGCAGCTTCTGAGAGGATCTGCGCAGCACATCGGATGTGACCATGCAGCCAAGCGAAGGGGTGGGGGAGGGGAGCCTGAAACCTGCAGACGGGGAGGTGTGCACGTGGAGTGGTGCTGGGCGTAGCGGTGCGCGATGGCCGCGGAAGGGCAGCCAGGCCAGAGACCGTGGCCAGGGAGCGGTCCCTAGCCGTCAGTGGGGTAGGTTTGAGGAAGTTCCCGTGGGCAGACAGAGGCTGGATGGAATGAGGCCGAGTTTGGGGAAAGTGGGAGTGGGACCAGCGTTGGGGGTTGGGACAGCGGAGGTGGGACTGGACAGCAGATTGGAGGGCCAGGGCAGGACCCACCGGATTTGAGGGCGGGGAGGAGCTGGGACCTCTGAGGTTTCCAGCTGGGACCTCAAAAGCATCGGGGAAGCCGAACCCCAGTGTTCAGCGCGCTGCCTGCCATGTATCAGATGCTCTGTAAGTATCTGGGGAATGACTGAATGAATGAGCAAAGGATTGACAGCTGAAGTCAGGAGGCTGCGGGTGTACATTCAGGAGAGCCGCTCCCCAGCAGAGGATGGGGAGGAGAGGTGGCCCGAGGGGTCGGATGTGCTGGATAAGGGCAGTCACAGTGGCGCCCGGCGTCTGGGCTGGCGGCGCGGTTTGTGCCAGGGATGGAAACAGGAGACAGGGCATCAAAACGACTATGTCAAGGAATTTTTCAGGTGCTTTCCTGACAGCTAGTTTGGGAAGAGGCAGGAGGGAGCTTAATGGCTCCCTCCTGGGCGGGGGTGGGGTGGCAGGGGAGGGTGGAGGAAGGAAGTGGAGGTCCCGTGGGGCCGGTCACCAGGCAGGTGGGGTGGCTGGGGGTGGCTTGGCGTGCCCGAAGAGGAGGCCGCAGCGAGGCCGCCGCCGGGAACCACGCGCCACCGCTCCCTCCACCTCACAGGTGGACCGTCTTCGAGATGTCACACGCGGTGAGTCTCAGTGCGCGTCGGAGGGAAGGAAGGAGGAAGAGCCGCCCCCACTGGCCAGGGGCAGTCGTTCCAGCACACCTCCGTGCGGCCACCCCGGTCACCTGTGGGTCCCACCGTGTCCCACACCTGGCGGCGGCAGCAGGACCCCGAGCACGAGGGGCGAGGCTCGCGCGTGGGCACGCGGCTGGCAGGCGGCCGGAGCACGCGCTGTTGTTTGCCGTGTTGGTCTCCATCCGGAGCTGGAACCGTGGCCCAAAGCCCCAGAAAGGCGGGGTGGAGATGGGAAGTGGCAGGGCTCTGGGCTGCCGCTCTGGGCTGCCGGCTCCCCAGCACCTGTCCTCTCCTAGGCTGGTGCTGCTTCCTGCCCGCCGGGCACCTGCAGGGGTCAGCGGAGCCTCACACCCAGGCCCGGTGCCCCCTGCCTCACGCCCTGCTGGCCTCCGGCTTTGCTGCTGTGAGTTTGGCCAGGCTGGGGTGCTCGGGAGCCAGTACGAGGCCGGAGGTGTCCCACCGAATCTTCACCAGCCCCCAAGAGGGGACCCGGGCAGGTGGCCAGTGGGTGGAGGAGCTCTCCCTGTGGCCTGGGTGGCAGCCTTTTATTAGTGACAGCCGTGACAGTGACAGCAATGGTGGCCACCACCCACCGCGCCTACCGTCTGCCAGGACACGTGTCAAGTTTCGGCAAATGACAGCTCGTGGAATCCCAGGTGGAGGTCGGGGGGTGTGCCACCGAGATGACAGCCTCCTGGCTCTCAGCGGGGACTTCCACGGCTCCCCTCCGCTGCCCTGACCCCAGATGCCTGAGACACAGGCCCTTTCCTCCAGAGCCGCTGCACTGAGCCGACATCCCCCTGGGCTGTCAGCTTGGAGAAATTCCAGGCCCCCAACTCCGGGCACACAGGGGCCTCCCACTTGCCTCCACGGAGCTGACTCTGAAGCCGTGGGGAACCCAGGTAGAGGTGATGGGGTCCAGCAGCACCCCAACTGTGGGGAGATAGTCTGGGTTGGGGCCCCCTTCAGTCGTGTCCAGTGGCTGCATGCTGAAGACACCCAAGTCTGGGGGCAAACCCCAGTCCCACCCGTTTCCTGTGTCTGCGTGACCTTGGCCGTCACTCCGTCTCCAAACTGTTTCCTCACTCCTCGGATAAACACGATGATGCAGCGGCGGCAACTGTTTTCTTTCTCCATCCCGCCTGGCCCATCAGACAGGAGCCTCTTCTCTCCAAAAGCACAGGGAAAGAGGGCTGCTCCTGGTGGGGCTGGGGTCCCTCTGCTTGGGGGCGCAGGGCAGGCCACACCACAGTGATCTGAGCAGCTGCAGACTGAGCCTGGGGGCCGAGGTCTAGACCTGGGGGTAGATATAGTAGGAGGCCCGTCACTGGCCACAGAAGTAACCCGTCTCCCCTCCAGCGTGGCCCGTTGATCCTTGCCCCCCATGATTCCCTGAGCACTTGTCAAATTAGAGTGACTGGCTCATCCAGTCTGCCAGGCACTTTTCTGGTTTCAGCTCTGAATGTTCCATATTTTAGGAAAACCCCCCAGTCCCAGGTGAACTAGGATGGTTGGCCACCCTCCTCTCAACTGAGTCAAGGATCAAGATGGCCGGGTTGGGGATGAGGGAAAAGCTTGATACCTTGGAATCCCCATAAATGCCAGCCTCGGGGCATTACGATAAAACCATATAGAAACCAGGCAAGCCAAGTACCACGGCCAGACAGGTACCCAAGGTACCTGGGTCTATAGCAGGGCCTCAAGGAAGGACCACACCGCCACACTCAGTCCGCTCTCTCCTTCCCCACTCCGCCACAAATGACAACTGACAGCCATCTTTATAAGTATATTTTTATTGAAAATAAAAAGGCATGGTGCTTTCTTCCTCGCAAGTAACATGGGGCCCACCCCCCAGCGCTGCCGGTCCTGCTTCCTGTGCAACATCTCAGCACAGAGTCGACATCAGTGGCTTGTTGGTGGGCAAGACGGCACCGATGCGTGTATTTGTCCATTGAGACAGAACTCCTGGGAATAAGAGCCATCTTCCCGGGTACTCTCGGCACACGGTTAGGAAGGCAGGTCTCAGGGTATTTACATTCATGCATTAGATATCTCACACTACCTGGGCTGTTTAAATCATACTTTGTACAGATTCAGAGAGTACAGTAATTATATATAGATATAGATATCTCTTTAAATATATATATATAACTATATATAATATATATGTCTATATTTTTACAGCTATTAGTCTTTCTTCCAAAACTTGCTTTAGAAGTTTCTAAGGAACACCTGAAAACTCTGGGAGATCTATATGCCACTCTAAAGTTGGGCTCAACTAGGAGACGGTTGAAAAATACCTATTTGAGAAAATGCAGAGAAGGAATGTGCATTTCGAAAGTTCAGACCAGTCTGAGGATTGGTCCGTGTTTAGGGGCTGCAGATACATTCCTTAAATTAAAGTTCTAAGCTCAAACACCAGGCTGGGGTAGTTTTATGGTTGCTTCTGCTGCTTAAGCTGAAAATCCAGTGGGGCTCTCCCCCTGCACCCGTGAGAGCTGTCTTCCAGATGGCCGGTTCTGGGTTTGTTCTCAAGTGAATTCTTTTAAAAACTGGGCCCTTCTCTTAGTTTTCACTAACTGGTGAGAGGAGATTTGACAAACCCGATTTGGGGGAATTTATGCACAAACGATAGCTTTTCATGGAGCCCTGGCTGTGTGTCTCCAGGGAAGGGGATACTGGCCCCAGAGTGATGGATGGATGGTTCACCGGGGTTCCTCTGTGGGGAGCCTCGCCGGGGCTGGAGGATTAGGCTAATTGCAAAATCCAGGCGTCCTACGTTTAAGCTCAGGTTGGGGAAGGTGGACCAGCAGGTTTGTGCAAAAGCCGGGCTGTGACCTGCCCCCCTCGGGGTTCCCCCCCACCCCACCCGAGACTGGCTGTCCAGCACTCCACGATCCCTTAGCCCGGATCCTTCCCTCTGGCTGAAGGTGCTCTCCTATCACTTCCGAACCCAGGATGGCGTGTGCTTAGGGCTGGGGTCCTGCCTGGGTCTCTGTTCAGGGATCAGGGGGGACTCAGCAGGAGGCTGCAGGCAGTGGGGGAAGTGCGCGGCGTGGGGTGTGCCCCGCTGAGGACCCACAGCCTCTGGCCTGCTTGTCACCCAGATCTGCACCCTTGGGAACTGGAGGGCGTGAGCCATGAGTGCTGTCAAGTGCTCACCAGGGATGAAGGCCACGGGTGGCCCTGTGCTTAGGTGCACAGGGAGAGCAAAATCCAGTCCACACCCACACTCAGGCCTCAACGCACGGGGAAAATGGAAAAGCAGGAAAAATCCTTTCTGGGAGAGTCTGCCCTGGACCTGTCCTCAGCCCGTACCCGCTGACCTGGGAGCAGGACCTGGGTCAGGGTCACAGCACACTCACCATTTCCCCGGCGCTCAGCCCACAGACAACTCCGTGGGCCCCAGGGCTCCTGGACAATGGATGCTTCAAGGTTCAGCCCAAATGGGGACTGGTGGTCAGTCTATGAGTCTCCCCTGATGGGACGGGAAGGTCTCACCTGGGGCCCAAACACCCCCCAGAGAACGACACTGATGGCTTAGGAGGTGGTCAGGCTCCCCAGGCCAAGTCCCTACATAGCCAGGCAGCGGAGCCGCCGGCTGGGTCGGGTCCCTTCTCAGCAGGCGTGTGGGCAGTGAGGGAGCCGCGGGGCGTGTTCCCCCAGCGCGTGGGCTGTGCAGAAGCGCAAGGCGGCTGTCTCCAAGGGCCTAGCAATGTGCCACGGGGCAGGTGGCTGCCTGCCAAAGAGGCTGGCAGATGGGGGTCACCGGGCCACTAGATGGGGGTCACCAGGCCTGGAGGGTCCCTCTCCTCACAGCTCCTTTTCTGTCCTTCATCTACCAACCACTCCGGAGGGTTCAGCGCTTTTAGAACATAAGACATTCAAAGCCAGCCACAGGAAGAACACTGCCTCCTTCTGGGTGACGGGAGGCCTGGGGACTCTCAGGGAAGGGTCTGGGTACCAGGCCTCCGGGGAGCATCAGGGGCCCCAGCGCCAGGCAGGGTGGGCCCAGCCCAGAGGGCCGGCGGTGGGTTTGGCACGGGTGGTGGCCTCTGCCGGGGGAAAGGCAGGGCCTGGCTCACACGGAAGCGTTGGTTCCTCTGAGGGTCAGGCGGGGGAATGAATCTGAGGACAGGCGTCGTGGCCCCCGTCCTTCCCGGGCCCTGGGCCTGCGGTTCAGTGAGTCGTTTTTCCCTGGACGGCCAGACTCCACCCCGGGGTGTGAATGGGCCCCTCTGCTGGGTCCGGAGGGGACTCTGCAGGCTGGGCTCACGGCCCTCCGTGGCAGGGGGTCGGCAGACAGGGGCCCCAGGCGTCGGTGGGGACGGGAGGGAGAAGGCAGGCCCTGGAGACTGAGACAGCTGCAGATGGGGCGGCGGACAGATGTGTGGGAAGCACCTTTGAACGGGGACGTCTCACGGATGCGCCCATGGCTTCTGTTGGGAACAGCTTGGTCAAGGAAGAAGCAGGCGGGCTTCCTGGGGAGGAGGAGAGGTTTCCTTTTGGCTAAAGGGGGATGCCTCCCCGCCCCAGCAGACAGACTCCCTGCCTTCTCAGAGCGTGTGCTTTGGACAGCAGCCCGGAGACAGTCAACGGATCAAACGCAAGACAAGGAAGAGACGGGGCCGCGGGTGGCAGCGCTGCCCCGGGTGCTGCACGCAGGTGAGCCTGGCTCAGCATGGTGTCCGCTGGCCCTGCCCACGGACTGACCAGGGGCGAGGCTGGGCAGAGTATGGTTTCTCCTTCGGGAGGCTCGAGGCCTGCAAGGCAATGAAGTCCCGACAAGCCCAGTGTCAGCTCGTGTCCACCTGCTTTCCTGTGTCCACTAGTGCCGCCGAGGTGGCCCTCTGGCCAGCGGCCCAGGGCCTGCAGACTCACACCACGGCGCTGTTCACGTCCACCCCTTTGTTGCTGTGCGAGGAGGTCATGGGATACTCAGCAACACCGGTGCCGTTTTCCTCTTTTCTCAGGGGTTTCCTGGGGGCCGGTGCAGCAGCGGGAAGGCAAGGGAGGGGGAGGCAGGGGCATCCATTAGTTATCGATGCCTGGCGGCGGGTATGTCACCCTCCTAGTTTTCCCGCCAGGCTCTGGTCCAGGTCAGCCTCCTTGGGGTGCTAGTCTTCGTGGGACTCAATCAGAAGCGGGATGTGGTCTTAAACTAGGGTGACAATAGCATGTCATGCAAACGTAGCTGACAGTGAAAGAGGGGAGCCGCGAATAAAGAAGCAGAGACAACAGGTATGCTTTGGAACTGTCCTGGACAAACCAGAAGGTATGCTCAGCCTAGTATGATATCTGGTCAGGCCGTGGTTGGTCTCTTTGATTATGAGCCAACAGACATGGCGATGAATATTTGGGGTGCAGACGGTTAAAAGAGGAGAGGTGCTGGTGGTCGGACTTTGTAATCTTATCTCTGCGTGATCAAAGGCAGGTGGAAAATGTGATGAAGTGGATGGTGGTGCTGGTGGTAATGGTGGTGGAGGCGGTGATGGTGGCACTGACGGTAAAGGTGGTAGTGATGGTGGGTGGAAGTGGTGGTAATAGTAATGGGGGTGGAGGTCCTGGTGGAGTCGATGGTGGTGATGAGAGCGTCGGTCATGGTGGTGGTGGTGACGGCCATGACAGCGGTAATAGTGATGGCGGCGCGGTAGAAGGCAGTGGTAATAGTGATGACGGCAGAGATGGTAACGGTGGTGGTGGTGGTGATGGTGAATGTCCAGACTAAACTAGTGCACCCCAGTGGTTCTCAAACACTTCACATCGAGCCATTTGAAACCCACTCCAGAGGCCCTTTAACCCCAGGAGCCATTCCTCTTACAAACGCAGGGCACTGGGAAGGCTGGGAGGGAGGCTTCGAGAAGGCTCGTGCCCGCTTGCTGAGACTCTGAATTCACAGCAGCGCTTTCTGGCCTGGCTCAAATCCCACCCCCGCTTTTGCATGGTTCAGGAGGGCTTCGGCCCCACTCAGCCCCAGGCCTGGGTGGCCGCCGCCTCCCCACAGGTCCGTGCCGTACCTGCCGTGTAGCCCGACCCCCTGCCACAATCCTGGCTGTCTCTTGGGTGGATCTGAGGCCCACGAGGCAGCAGCTCAGACACCTCCCGTATCCCCGGTAACGCTGGGGCTGCGCCTGAACTGGCTTTCATCGTGTGTCGTCTAAGTTGAACTCTTGCGGTCATGGTTGACGGCCTAGGGACTGATTGCCTCTGCCTTCTCAAATGTCCTCAGAGCCTCCCCAAACCCATCGGGAGAAGGCCTGGTAGGTGGAGACGGTTTGATGCCTGTGGGATACGGGCCTTGGTGATTCGTTTAGGGGAGGGAGGGTCTGTGAGCGGCTGGTCAGTCGTCTCATGGGGTGGGACCACCAGGCCGGCTCAGAGGTAACAGCGTCATCGGCCACACATTTCCTGTCCTCTCTCACAACGGTCCCCTGAAGGAGCCAGGCCCGGAGTCAGGAGAGTCATGTCACGGGGAAGCTGAGGCTTAGGGCGAGCTGTGACTTGCCCAAGGACCCCCCGGCTAGTTTGTGGTGCGACCTGGAGTACCACCCACCGCTACCGTGTCCCGGTCCAGACCTCTGTCTGCTAGATCAGTATCCCGCTGCTGCAGCTGATAAAGCAGGCCTGGCCCGGATGGGCTCTGTGGGCCAATCACCCTAGGAAGGCCCTCCTCCATCCTCCCCTTGGGGATCCCCCGAAGTCCTCAAGAGGCCTCCCAGAAGCCTGTCTCATTTTGCTTGAACCCAGCACACGCTGTGTTCTAGGGTCTGAACACCCCATTTACGCAGATGCTCACAGACGCTGTGTGGAATTCAGAAAGGGCCCAGACGAGTGGCCTTGGTTGTGACGGGCTCCTGGAAGTGACCGACTCTGAGCTGACCTCTCCCCCTGCGCCTTCCTCCCTCCGTCTCCTTTACCCCCTTCCTCCTGTCCCACCCACCCCTTTCCAGCGGCCTCAAGCAGCTCTGACCTTGCCGGGTGGGCTTGATTTCTGACTCAGAGAGTTTTACCTGGCCTGGAAGATTGGGGCTGGGGATGCGTATTCTCACAGGGAGGTCCTTCGTTGCCCCTAGCGTGAGGCCACCGACGGACTTAAGCGAGATTCCTAAATTTATCATTAATATAGAGGGATTTCATCAGAATCGGGGTTCCAGAAAATAGAGGCAAAAGTCTCTGGGCCCAAAGATTTTTCTGCTTTTCTCCCTAATAAATATTCACTCTTGGGCTAGTTCTGAAAAATCAGCTGCAATGGGTCCGGGGCAGGGGAGATGAGGCTTAAGGGCCTTCAGGGTGGATAATGAGGGACTTCCCTGGTGGTCCAGTGGTTAAGACTCCGCGCTTCCACTGCAGGGGGCACGGGTTTGATCCCTGGACAGGGAACTACGATCCCATATGCTTCGTGGCACAGCCAAAAAAAAAGAAAAAGAAAAAAGAAAAGGGGGTGGATAATGAAGAGCTGAAGGGGGTCTGGAACTCACAGGGAAATGGACAAAGCCTGGAGGGCACACAGTTCCTGCCTTTTTTAGGGAGTAGGTAGGAAACGAGCAGGATTCCTTCCGTCAGGAGGAGAGGAGAGATTTCTGACGCAGGCTGCTGGCTGGGAGACCCCTTTGCATTCCCGGGGCCTTGCGGGGACCGGTGGCTCAGAGGGCGTGGCTGGAGGGACCCTGGGGGCAGGGCCAGGAGAGAGCTCCAGGGCCTTCTCAGTGACTCAGCCAGCTTTGCAGAGAGGAAAGGGGGTCTCGGCAGGGGCTCCACCCAGCAAAGAAGGCAACACTTGGCTGGCGCAGCACTGCCTCAGGAGCAGTCCAAGAGCCTGGGTGCGCTGAGGGGAGAAGTGGCTGCCCCAAGGGCTTTTCTGAGAGGTGAACTTGGTCTGCTCCCCTCCCCCACTGGAGCTGAGCCCCCATCCACTCTGCTCCCTGAGCTGCTGCCCCAGCCCAGTCCTGAAACCCTTCCGGGGTTCACTGGAGCCCGGTGGCAGCTGGAGTTTTACCTGCGGCAGGCTCTTCAGGGTGACTCTGCAGAAGTGCTGGGAGGAAGAATCAGGCTCAGTAAACCCAGCTCCACCACTTTCTAGCCGTGTGACCTGGGGCAAGCCACTTAACCTCTCTAGGCCTCAGTTTCCTGGTCTATAAAACGGGCACAATAACGGTGTCCATTTCATAGGCCCGTTGGGAGGATTAAATACGTTAATGCGTGTCAAGCCCCGAGATAAGCATCTGGCATACAGTAAGTGCTCCATAAGTGTGTGTTAGCTCTCAGTACTGCGGCTGGAGAGGGGTCAGCGGGGAGCAGCCAGTGGTCTCCAGTCCGCACAGACTTCCCACCTAGTGTGCACCCCGCAGGGCTCCTGAAGTGCTAGGGAGGCTTGTGTGGATCCAGCCGGGCCCCTCCGTGAGCCCGCCGGGGAGGTCCCGCTAAACCAAAGAAAGACCTTTCCACCCGGTCTGTGTGGGAAGAGACGGGCGCAAACAGCTGCCTACATGGCCTGGTTCCTAAAACCAAGAGAAAGGGAAGTGAGCTCTTCCTTGGCCCTGTGCCCGACTCCCAGCTGTCGGAGGGTGAGGTCTCCCACCTTGAGACCCCACGCCCACCCCACCCCGGCCTGGCGCACAGGAGCCCCCCCCACCCCCCCCACCCCACCCCGTTCTCTGCTTGGAGGGCGGCGCCGATGCCTCACTGCCTGCAGAACACCGGCTGGTCCAGCCTGGGCAGGGCGGAGCCCTCTCGGTCAACGCAGGCTAGGCTGCCACAGGCCCCACCCGCAGCCCCTGCTCTGTGGGGTAACTGGAAGCAAAAAACAGCTCTGAGGGCTTGAGAGGGAGGCTGCCGGCTGGTTTCTTGTCTCACACACCCCACAGAGGGTCATTCTCAGCGAAGTGAGGTTAAAAGTCTCAGACCCCCTCTTCCAAAGGCATTCAATCCTCCCCACAGCCCACTCCCGACACACACACACACCTACGCACACAGAGCACACACACATACCACACTACACGTACATCACACACACACCCCCATATACACACACAATACACAAACCCACACAGACACGCACACATATACATATACACTCATACATGCCCCACACCCATACATACACATACTACACACACACATACACATGCATGCACATGTATATCACACACATATACTCATACACACACCACACTACACACATCACACCCCCATGTACACACACAATACACAAACCCACACATACGTGCACACATATACATATACTCATACATGCCCCCCACCCATACATACACA
Organism: Physeter macrocephalus; assembly: GCF_002837175.3. Classification (NCBI taxonomy): domain Eukaryota; kingdom Metazoa; phylum Chordata; class Mammalia; order Artiodactyla; family Physeteridae; genus Physeter; species Physeter macrocephalus. The sequence goes on from NC_041224.1 coordinate 171,974,327, forward strand.
CACGACACACACATATACACATACATGCACACGTATATCACACACACATATACACACCCACACATACATGCCCACATATACACATACACTCATACATGCCCACACCCCATACATACACATACTACACACACATATACACACATGCACATGTATATCACACATACACACAATATACAAACCCACACATACATGCACACAAATACATATACACTCATACATGCCCACACCCCCCATACATACACATACTACACACACACATATACACATACATGCACGCGTATATCACACACACATGCTCATACACACACACACACACACACACACACACACACACACACAGGGTTCTACCATGAGATGCCTCTGTAGACTGCAGATTTCTCCAAACCTTGTCAAGAAGCCAAAGAAAAGCCTTTCTGGGCCACAGAGGGTGTCCCTGACCGTGAGAAGCAGCAGCCCCATTTCCCACCCCGCATCCTCTGCCATCACCAGGGGAGGGCGAGCCAGGCATGTGGCTGATGGACCTCACACTCCAGTCACGTCCCCTGTGCTCACCGTCCCCCCACCAGCCAGCACCGTCCCTCCCTTGTTCGGCCACATCTGCTGAGCAAGTCGAAGGATGGCGCTGGGGAGGCTCTGGGGCTCATGTCCTCCTCGGGACCTGGCTGGCAGGACAAGGCATCTGGATCTTATTCTGAGCGCAGTGGGACCCATCAGAGGACTCCTTGTATCGGGGATTCCTGTCTATCCCCTCACCCTGCCCCATAACCTTGACCCAGCATGTCTGGAGAGACGGGTTCAGGGAGGATGGCGCTTCCTGGTGACAAAAGAAGGCCTAAGAAGCAGGGACCCGTCTGAGCCTCCCATCCGCTGGTGCACCCCGCAGGGCTCCTGAACCGAGGATCCCGGGCAGACAGAGCAGCTGGCCCCTACAGCCCGCCTCCTACCACCAGGATGGGATTTCATCACCCACCACAGCACGTGGACCCCTTGGGGCGGGGGAGAAGCACAAATAAGCCCAAGTAAGTATCTCAGCCCAAGGCAGGTCAGGACACCCTGCGCCCCAGCCCCTTCTGGGCCCAGTCTCTTCTTGGAGGGAGAAGTGTGGTGATGGTAAAAAATAATGAGAGATACTGCAGCATCTGGGACTCAGAAGAAATCTGGGGCTTCCCTGGTGGCGCAGTGGGATGAGAACCTGCCTGCCAATGCCAATGCAGGGGACACGGGTTCGAGCCCTGGTCTGGGAAGATCCCACATGCCGCGGAGCAACTAGGCCCGTGAGCCACAACTACTGAGCCTGCGCGTCTGGAGCCTGTGCTCCGCAACAAGAGAGGCCGTGATAGTGAGAGGCCCGCGCACCACGATGAAGAGTGGCCCCCGCTTGCTGCAACTAGAGAAAGCCCTCGCACAGAAACGAAGACCCAACACAGCCAAAAAATAAATAAATTAATTAATTAAAAAAAAAAAAAAAAGAAAGAAATCTGTGTGTTGATCCCACCACTGGGACAGCCGAGAGGATGGCAGCATGGCTCAGGGGAAGGAGTGCTGGCCCAGGAGTTAGAAGGTTGAGTCTTGGTCCTGCAGCAAAGCACTGGAATCAGCTCTCTGAATCCAGCCCAGGTCCCAAAGGAAGTCAGACGGTTTCCGAGCACAGCCATGCATCTGTGTGCTCAACCCCGATGCCAAAAGGGTCCCTCCTCGGAGCATACTACCTTTAACTTAATTCACGGTACAGCCAGACGTGATCGTCTCAAATTCCAGCCAGAGAGGTTGGATTTGGGAGTCTGGGGGGAGTGGCACTGCTATAGAAGTGGCAGATGGGAAAGGCTGGGTCTCAAGCACCCAATCACTGCATTAGGCCCCCCCCACCTGTCCCAAGAGGTGTTGGTGCAAAAGGTAACCCCAGTCTCAAGACCCCAGGGATGCAAGATGCATTCGAGGTGAATTTCTTGCTCCTGGAAGTTCATGGCAAGTTGAGGCTGGATGAAGAGGTTCCACTCCTGTTCCGAATCCCGGACCCAGCCCACCTGGTCTTCCTCTGGCCCCTGCTCTGACCCTGACTAGGCAGCTCAGCAGAAGCCGGGGAAGAGAGGGCTGGGCTGCTGGGTGTGTCCTCTGGGGCGGAAGGGGAGGCAGCAGATGGCGAGGCCTGCCTCCTCTGAGGCAGTCTCAGCCCGAGAGTGTGTCACGTGCGGGTGGCAGGGAGGCCAGGCCTCTCCAGGCGTGACAGGGGGCTGCAGTGTGCGTGCACTGGAGCTTGGGTACCGGGAAGGGGCTTGGCGGGAGGGGGCAGAGATGGCAGACGGTCGGGAAGCTGATGAAGGGGTGAGGCCAGGCATTAAAACCGTGAACACGTTATTCACTCTGATAGCAGATTCTACTTCACTCACCCTGAGGGAGAGGAGCAAAACGACTAAGTTTACTGAAATTCTACATAGAGTTTGTCATTTTTAAAGGCAGACTCTGGCACGTCTGTACAAACAAGCCTCCATTCGCACCACAGGAAGTCATGGAAGAGTTACCACGTGCCAGGCGTGTGCCAGGCGCTGTGGAGGAGAGAGAGGAGATGCGTGAGACAGGACGACCACTCCCCCGTCTACTGTGCCTGTTGTGTGCGTGTGCGTGCGTGGGCAGAGTCACTCATGCCTTCGTGCACGAGCACATGCACGTGCAAACACCAACATTAACCCACCTAGAGCGGAAAGCAGAAATGTAAATCCAGGGAGAGCTACAACTCTAGCACTTGGCGGGGAAGAAAGATCTACCCCAGCCCAGGGCGCCATGTCCGAGGAGGTGTGTTTGAGCTGGGTCTTGAATGAGCAGTAAGGACTCAGCTGGAAGCCAGGAGGGCAGCTCCCTGCGTCCTCAAAGAATATGAGAGGAGGGCTGGACACCTCTGTGACCTGAGCCACGTCTCATCCCCATCCAGGTCTCAGCTTCCTCCTACAACCATGGAGGTTTATTCTGGCTCAGACATCACAGGAACCTCATTTGCCCTCCGTCATGGCATTCCAGCTGCCCGGGAACTAGGTCTTCTTGACTTGCCACACACTCAGTAAGAGCTAACCCTCTTCTGGGCCATCCCAAAGCTCCAAAAAGAACATCAATTCTAAAAAGAAAACTGACTTCACTAAACTGACTTGCTATCGAGTCTATGACTCAGGAAAGATCTTGGACAAATTCCACGATGGAGTCAAGCTAAAGAAATAAAGAACTGGAGTGGGAGAAGGAGAGGGAGAGAGCTGAGTGCAGCAAGTTCCCAGAGGGGAGCTTGGAAGGCTGTTGGAGAACGCAACGGCTGTGCATCAAGCCCAGAGAGCTACCATCCACCTGGAGTGGAGGACGGATTCTCCAAGACAAACATGGAACTGACAGATTGATCACCTGATGTATTTGACCATATTGGGAAGAGGCATTGCTAACTCCAGGGAAGGAAACAAATCATAGTACACTCAGCTGTGATCAATATTTACCTTATCACTTACTAAGGGAGACACTGGCTAGTCCCTGAACCTCTCCCAGGAGACACCTATAGGAAGTGGATGGGAAGCGGGGAAGTGCTTTGTACGTCTGTGGGTAGTGTTAGGGTCCTGAACCTTGTATCTGCTATAGTGAAATGTCAATTGATAATGTTTCAAATTGAAAGAAAATGTAAATAGAGTATCCACATCACTTAGAATATGCAGGGAAATACCAGAAGGAACAACTAACACTCAGAGTGGTTGTGCCTCCTATGAATGAGATCTGGGGAGAAAGAGGGACAATCAGGGGGCTGCTGGTTTTCTTTTTTTTTTGCGGTACGCGGGCCTCTCACTGTTGTGGCCTCTCCCGTGTGGAGCACAGGCTCCAGACGCGCAGGCCCAGCGGCCACGGCTCATGGGCCCAGCCGCTCCGCGGCATGTGGGATCTTCCCGGACCGGGGCACGAACCCGTGTCCCCTGCATGGGCAGGCGGACTCTCAACCACTGCGCCACCAGGGAAGCCCTGGTTCTCTTAATAGGCTGTGATTCATTTGACATTTTTAACTACGCGCATGTGTTGCTTTAATAAAAATAAAAATTAAATTAAAAAGTGATAATGAACGTTCGAAGTCCTAACCATACTTTCTGACCATAAAGCCACCTCAAGAGGCACGCACGGCACTCCTGACACTTGGGGTAGGGGAAGCACCTCTCCCACCCCCTTCTCTACCTCTCCCTCATTACCCTGAGGTTCTCTTTTTTCCTCTTCATAGCACTCAGTCTTTTAAAGCACTTCATTTATTAATTTGCCAGTGTGTGTATGTTTGATCTGCTTCCCCCAGAAGGAGGGGGCGGGCAGGGACCCAGTCTTGTTTATCGCTACCTCCCTGACATCTAGTCTAGGCCCCAGCACACAGTAGGTGCTCGATAAATATGTGTGGACCAGCACTGGCTCACTGAGCAGCCTATGCCAGTCAGTGGGTTCTAAGGCCCATCAAGGAGACTCGGGTGTTCAAAAGCGCCCGTTCTCCTGGAAGCAACTCAACCACGGAAAGCTGAGGCGCACGGGAGCCCAGCAGTGATGCGGGTGCCAGGTGCTCTCAGGCACACGCGTGCACACCGCAGCGTACTCCCAGGGGGCAGCATGCTTGCTTATTGTCTGCAATTAGCAGCCTGCAGGATCGGCCAAACTGTTCTGCAGCCTTTTATTGGTCTTTCAGCCAATACCCTGTAAATTAGAAGGAAATGGCTGTCAAGTGGCTTAATGGCAAATCGGTGGCAGGGGGTGAAAGACCCGTGCCATGCACCACCAAAGGAAGCAGGTGGGAGGGGGAGTGCCTTGGGAGTGGGGGTAGCTCAAGGGAGGGGGCTGGGAGGGGTGAGGCCATCTCTGCAACGCAGGCCTCTGCATGAAGGGTGCGGCCGGCAGAGAAGCTGCAAACCCACCTTGGAGAACGACCTCGCTCTTGAGGGCCCACAGGCCTGTGGGGTGCCACCTGGCCCTCCTCCCCAGGCACTGGGCACCCCGCACCTTGGAGCTTGATCTCCGTGCCTCTCGCTGACTCGGGCTTGTCTGAGGTCCTCGTCCCGCCCTGGACCAAGAGGTTCTTCTGTCCTCCCGGCTCACAGAGCCCCGGTCTTCCCTCCAGGCAGTCCTCTCCCATTGTAATTCCTGGCCCTTTGGGGGGCAATCTGATTAACACCCACTCCTCCCCCCAGGGATGTGTGCAGTGAAGGCAGCGGCTGTGCCTGAAGCACCCACCACCAAAGCGCCCAGGCCAAGCACAGCCCTGGCACCTGGCCCAGTATTTACACGTCTGGGCGGTGGAAGGACCTAGAGGCAGTGGTCCGCCTGCCATCCCAGGACAGAGAGACAAAGGCTCAGGGAACTGGACAGAGACTTGAGGGACCCTCACTTTGAAGATGAGGGCAGTGATACCCACTGAGCTGGGCTGGGGCTGGGAACAGAACGCGGGGGCCTTGACTCCCACTTCTGGGTTCTTTTAACAGCTCCAGGCTGTCCTGTTGTCTGATGACAGGTACATGCCAGGCCTGGGGTGGGGAAGAGGCCTGGATGGAGCACGAGGTCCAGAACGCCCAAGGGCTCTGGGGCCTGACCATCCTGTGGTCACAGCAAGCTCAGAGCAAGCAGCCACTGAAATGCAGATTGCGTGGGCTCCCCATGGCTGGGAACCCTCCAGAATTTGGGTTATTGACAGGGGACTTGGGGGCCACTGCACGTGTTAGTCCCACTAACACGTGGGATGCCCATCTCCTTCCAAAAAACTTCTCAAGCCCCCAGGTCTAGGTGAGGCGCCCCTTCCTCTGGGATCCCCCAACCTGGATGCCCTGTGAGCACCTTACCTCCCAGCACAGAGCTGGGACCTTGGGAACATTTGTTGGGTCACAGGATGAAGTTTGAGTCACTGAGTCTGTGTGTGGAAAGTGCTAAGTAGACCCCACCTCCCATCAAGGTCCATGCCCAGTGAGGGCACCATGGGGGCGCTCCTTATGCATCTGCACCCCCCCCAGTCTCCCCTCATCCGTGCGGCCACACCCCACACGCCAAGCCGAGCTGGCATCTCCAGAATCATCTCCTTCCCATCCCAGCTGATCCTAGAACCATCCTCCCAGCAATCTGACTCCAAAAGGCTGTGTTGTGGCCATTCACAAAGATCTCTTGGAAATCCTCCCCTAGGACTCCAGGCTGTGAGAGTGGTTTTTTTTTAAGAAAGCAGGGTCTATCACTGAATTTTCCTTTTAACGGTTTTAGACCGACATGCAATGCTTTTGTTTCCTGAGAGAAAAGGCATGTTTCAGATGAATTATTAACCAAAAAGAATTGACTGTGAGCAAGAAATCTTCCATTCACTCGGGAGAGAAATGCACACAGACAGCTGCCTGTGCCAGGCTATCTCTTACAGAAGTCAGCGGGGGAGCCGGGAGGGGGCACTTGCTCTCCGCTTACAGAGGTCACGGGGGAGCCGGGAGGGGCACTTGCTCTCCGCTTACAGAGGTCACGGGGGAGCCGGGAGGGGCACTTGCTCTCCGCTTACAGAGGGGAGGGGCACTTGCTCTCCACCTACAGAGGTCACGGGGGAGCCGGGAGGGGGCACTTGCTCTCCGCTTACAGAGGTCACGGGGGAGCCGGGAAGGGGCACTTGCTCTCCGCTTACAGAGGTCACGGGGGAGCCGGGAGGGGCACTTGCTCTCCGCTTACAGAGGTCACGGGGGAGCCGGGAGGGGCACCGGGCATAATTTCTGCTGCTTCTCCCCCAACCACGAGAGGTTGATCCACCTCCCCCAGGTCAAGCTGCCTTCCAGGAGGGTTCTGGGAGAACTGGCCTCTATTTCTACCCCCACTGGCCGTGAGTAGCAGCCCCTCCTGTCACTGATTATCTGTCTTCCTGCGCCAGGGACGTCCTCTCTAGACTGTGAGGGTCTGGACGGCAGAGGGCTGGGTCTTCACCCAGAGGAGGTTGCTCATCTTGGCGCTGGGGCAGAAAAGGGACTGTGCTCCATTTACTACGTGGGCCCGGGAGGCTGACACCTATGCAGCACCTCCTGGGCTCCTCTGTTTCTTGGGTTTGGCTAATGGGAGGCACCTTCAGGAGACCTGGGAGCCTGGAGAAAGGGTCGGGAGTTTTCTCCCCCGACCTGCTGTTTTGGGGCTGCATCTCCCGCAGTTCCAACCACAGGTCCTGCTGATTAGCCCTTCTTTCGAGTCTCCGGGCTCTCTAGGTTCCCCTTGTATTATTTCCGGTGTCCTAGGGGTGCTAAGAGCTCCCACCGCTTTTAGTCCTGAAACGCTTCACGAATTCCACCGCTCGGTGGACCTGCCCACACCCTCTGGAGGAAGCCCCGCCCACACCCTCGGAGGAGGCCCCGCCCACACCCCTGGGAGGAAGCCCCGCCCACTCTCCGGGAAGGAGTCCCAGCCACACCCTGGAAGGGATCCACTTAGCCGTCTGGGGTGAGTTGTGTGTCTTTCCAGGCGGCTGACAGACCCGGGAACCAAGAGCCCAGAGCGGAAGGAGACAGGAGGCCCGTCCGGTTGCTCCGAGGGGCGGTGAGGGCGGGGCCTCCACACACCTGTGAGGGCCGCCGCTCCGCCGAAACGAGGCCACAGCTGGCCGAAACGCCACAGTGCGGCGTTTCTGATAGGTTCAGAACGTCAGCTTCTGATAGGTTCGCCCTGCCCTCCTGCCCTTGGAGCAGGTAGCCCATTTCTTCAGGAGAGTTTGGGGCAGAGAGAGAGAGGCAGAAGCGACGCTGTATCTTTTGGAAGAGCCTGAGCTTATTAAAAAGATGGTGCAGCCTGTCTCTGGGGGAAGGAGGGTCCTTGAGGGGACTACTGCCCCGTTCTCTGGCAGTGCCCCAGGTGGATCTTGCACACTGTTGCCCCAGAACCTTCAGTAGCTCCCTGTGTCTACTGAATCACGGGCCAACAGCTCCGCCTGGTGGGACAGACGCCTCCCCCGTCGGGCTGGGGCTCCCTCCAGCCTCATCTGCCCGTCACGGGGGCTTCCTGGTGCCTGGTGCTTTTGTTCACACAGGTGCCTTTGCCTGGAACGCCTCCCCTGCTCTGCTTCTTAAAATCCTCCTCCCGCTGCAGCAGGCTCTCAGCTCAATGCTGTTACATCCCCACCAGAGTTCACATGACTTCTGCCTTTCCTGCCTGGTCACCAGGACACTCCCAGGCTGTTGGCCTGATGCAGCCCTTCACCCTGTGTGCCTGACCATATGCACGTTTTAAGACTTTTGACTTGATATTTTACTCTTTCTGCTTTTGAATTATTAAAGTGAAATCACACAGAACAACTGACTAAAAGGGTAAAGTTAAATAACTTTGGTCTTATGATTGCTCAGAATAGATCCTCTAACTTCGGGCCTTAGGGAATTGTTAAAAAACTTTATTAAAAACATATTAATAATCCCTATGGCCCGCTGGCGTTTTGCAACATTATTGTTTGTCTTTTGATTTTATCTTCCCTTAACATCCCCCAAGGCCAGGGAGGCCATTTTATTGGAGGAGGCTAAGAACTGGAAATCAAAGGACACAGCCAGAGCTACTGTATTGTAAGTGCAGGGGGTGTCACACCGTGGCCTACTCTGCCGTACTTAGGGCCCTGGACAGACCTCAAACCTCCTCAGGCCCCAACAATAACCATACTGAGCTGCACACTCCAACTCAAGTGAGATGGCAGTTAACAGAAATGACGGCGAGTGTTATTGAAAGATAATTTGCTGTTTGGATCATTCATGATCCTGCTGGAACACTCCTATTCATCCTTCAAAACCCAGCTGAGGTGGCACATTCACGGAAAACCTTCTCTGAGGCATCGCTACCTCTCCTCCCAAGAGAACCTCGCTCCCTCCTCTGTCAGCCTTCTTCCTCTGTCTTTGACTATGGAAACAGTGAAAGTTGGTGCAGTACTTGGTGAGCACGTACTGTACGCCAGGCACTGCACGCCAGGCACTGCAGAGTATACATATCACGCAGGCCATTCACAGAAGGCATCTCACCATTCCCCAGGGTGAGGCCGTTATTCTTTACCCCCATTTTACCAATAGGGAAACTGAGGGCCAGAGAGCTGATTTCCTCCTGGTCACACAGCTTGAACTGGAGTCTGGATTTAGATCGGACTCCGAAACCCAGTTCCCACTCCAAACCAGCATGGCACCCCCTCCAGCCGCTCCATCACCCACCCTGCAAGGGTTATTTCCATACTCCCAGGCCTGGAGAGAGCTCTTGACAGCAGGGCCTGCGACTTACGGATGGGGGAGCTTTATACTGCATCGAGCCTGACATATAATTGGCGCTCATCAAATGCTCGCTGAACCCCCTAAAATGACAGGGGCATAATATCTGAGATCAACTTTAAATACTTCAGCAAAGAAAAAGATACAAAGAAAAGGAAAGAGAGCAAATATTAGCCAAATCTTGATAACTGTTGAATCAGGGTGAAGGTAGATGGGCGTTCATTGTACATTCTTTCTGCTTCTTAAACGCTTAACAATTTTTATTATTTAGGAAAAAACAAAAACAGAATGGGGGTGGGCAGAGGACCCCTGAGCCCAGCTGGGGTCCCCTCTGGGCTCAGAGCTGGGTGCACTCACCTCTTTATGGCTTTGTAGCAAATGATGACAAGCACAGTGAGAAACACCAGGGAGGCACAACATACCGCGATGATGATCACCAGCCCCGACCACCAGCTTTCCTCAGTGGGACACGAGGTGGCGTTGGGAGCTGAAAGAGACGGGAGCAGCCTGAGTGTCCCCTGGATGAGTGGGCCCCAGCCGGCATCAGAGGTGGACCGTTGTGGGTGACACCAAGGCTGGTCTCACCGCCATCCATCACCCAGATGAAGGCTCTCCAACCTGTCCTGCTGTCCCCACCCCCCAACCCAGTGGCAGGTGACATCATGGTTGGCCTCCAGCCAGGCAACGTGCTCCGAGCTGGGGTTAAGCGCCGCACCCCGGGCCATCCGTCCTCCCTTGGCGTGAGCTAACTGACAGCAGGGTCGGGTTTAATTTCCCGTGAAAAACAACAGAACATCTCATTCTCTCAGCTGGGACATTAAACCTGCTTCCTCTGAAGGTGAGGGTGACGAGCAGGGCCCGCAGAGCACAATGGGTGGGGGAGAGAAAGGGAGGCCTGTCAACATCCGTTTCGTAAGCTAAGTTTTTGCAAGAGGCAGATCTTCTCCCTTCTTGGGTTTGGTCCGTGTGGTGGGTTTCCGCAGCTGTCTCAGCCTGCACAGGGTGGCCACAATTTGGAAAGCATATGACATGGGTGCTGCAGGGCACCCTTGTCATTACTCAGTCCGTGGGGTCCTTGGGGTGAACCTGTCCTCCCCCTTGGCATGAGCTGTGTGGGTGGACCCACACACAGGGGTAGATGAGGCTTGCAACAGAGCCGGTTTACTCTGCTCTGAGAAAAGCAGAGACAACACACAGCCTTATCCCGGAGGCTCTGGAAGACCTAGACCCAACTGGAAAGAATTGCCTGGAATTGCAAAAGGAATGGAAGTGAGGGAAAGAGAGAGAGAAAAAGGGAGAGGGAGGGAGGGAAAGAGACAGGGGGCTGGTAAGGGAGGACAGATGGACAGACAGACATACAGTCATTACTAGTTTGGGGCAGTTCTTCAAGACGTGAATCTATGCAAAAGAATCAAAACTATGCCCCAGACTTAATAATAGGCACCTCGAAGGGTACAACAGTGACAGATTTCCCAAAGGAAAATGACAGGGAATAGTGACAGGGAATAGTGACAGGGAATAGTGACAGATTTCCCAAAGGATACCATGGGTGGCTTCATTATTAAATTACTATTATTGATGATGTTGTTATTGTTATAATCCTCAAGGTGTAATTTACATATAGTGAAATGCACCCACCTTAAGTGTACCATCTGATCAGCTTTGACAGATGCGTCCACCAGTGTGAGCCAAACCTCTTATCATGACATAGAATATTTCCATCACCCCAGAAAGCTTCCCTGTGCCTCCTTCTAGTCAACCCCTACCCTGTTGGCAACCAGCAAAACCCTATTCTGCTTTCTAAAGTCACAGATTAGATTTGCTTGTTCTTGAAATTCACATAAATGGAATCATGCAGTGTGCATTTTTGTTTGCTTCCTTTGTATAGCAGTGGTTTTGTGATTCACCCACATCGTTGCCTATTTCAGTAATTGCTTCCTTTTATAGCTGAGATGTATTCCATTGTATGTATATACCGCAATTTGTTTATCCTGTTCACCTGCTGATGGACACCTAGGCTGTTTCCAGGTTTTGACTTTTGTGAACTAAGCTCCTGTAAACATTTGCGAACATGGTATAGACATACTTTCTTGATCTAGACGTGTGTTCCTATTTCTCTTGGATAAACAGCTAGGAGTGGAATCACTGGATCCTACGGTTTGTGTATGATTAACTTTGTAAGGAATTGCCATGCTGTTTTCCCCAAGTGCTTGTACTCTTGTATACTCCTGTTGGGAACAAGGAAAGATGGAGAGAAGGGAGTGGTTACAGGTTACCAAACTGTTATCAGATTGTGGCATTGTTGCACGTGGATTAGGAGGTCCAGGAAGCCTTTATGTGCTTCCCAGGGAACGGGTGCTAAAGCCCCATTAACAGACGCAAGGACCCCAGAGGTGGCGCTCAGATCCTCACAGAGACCAAGCAGATTCAGAAATGCATCCTAAGAAATGACTGGGACAAGGGTGTCACTGAGCCACGTGGCTGCTCTCAGCCCGGTGAAACCAGGCCTTTAGAAACTCCAGCAATGAAAAGACAAGAGAATATAGAATTCAAAAGGGGAATAAACTCTAGAATAAGGGAGAGGCAATTCCAAAGGATTCTCATTTTTCCCCAAGATGAACTTCTTCAGTGCTTTTTCTGTGAAATATCAAACACAAAATCCTTCCCCCTCATAGTTCATCTTGGGGTGCCTGTGGCTTCGCCGAGTCTCCCCAGGGTGACCGGGCACAGATATTCCTCACAACAGCGGTCGTTGCTGGAGACACGGGGTCCCGGCCCCAAATGGTTTGCATTTTCACTGCCAAGGGAAGCAATTTTGTTTTCTGTCGATTCTACCCGGACTATGACACCTCTGGGCAAGTGTCCAGGGCCAAGCCCGCAGCCCATGGGAACCCTCACACCAGCGGCCCACAATTTACCCAGCACTCCCATGGCCAGGGCATTCATCTACCAGGGTGCGGTCTCAGCCAGGGGCAGCATCCCTCCTGGGGGCATTTGGAAATCCGGGGGTGGGGGCTGTCTTTGGTCGCCTAGCAGCTATGGATGTTAACAACAGTGACCAGGATATTCCCATACCAGGTAGACTTGTCCCTCCAGAACGCCACCAGGGCCCCTGTTGAGGAAGTCCATCGACTTGAAACGGAAGAAAGGGTTGATCCTAAACTCCATTTGGGATTAGATGCCAAATTTCAGAGTGCCTCTCTTGATGTTCTTTTCTTTACATTCGCTGTTAATGAGGTGGGAATTTCCTTCTTGCTGACTTTTTTCAAACACAGTTGATAATGAAAGCAGGGCGGTTTGTTCTAGAGGTCCTTCTGCAGAGGGTCCCCCTCTAATATTCAGCAGCGTACTACTCACCACTTGCATGTGAGGAAACTACCCCAAGCAAAAATACCACCAGATATGAAAAGAGGGAGCTTCTGTGAAACAGTCCGAGGCAGAAATCTTGGATTTTGCCAAGAAAACAGCTATTGCGTTCAGAGACTGCATCCTTATTTATCCTTGCTTGACTCATTCTTTTTACATTAGAAAAGATCAGGGGATGTTGGGGTCTGAGGAGGCCTAGGAGGTGTCATTTCAGAAAAGAGAATAAATGCGGAGGCTCAGGATCAAGCAGCTTTCTCAGGGGCCGGGATTAGGACCCCGGGATCTTTAGGCTGCAGGCCAGGTCTGCCCCTGCCTGAACTTCCTTCTCACTGGGCGTGGCCAGTACTACTTTCCAGATGTGATAAGACCGTTTACCCTGTGGGCAGACTGATGGCTCATATTCGAGAAGACAGAATCATGAAGGTTCTCACTCATTCATTCATTTGTTCCTTCATCCACCAAACATTTACTAATCACCCTCTGTGCCTGGCACCGTGCTAAGAGCTGGGAGTACAAAGATGGATTAGATGTAAACTGTGCCCTTCCCGGGTCTCATGCCAGCTGCCCAAGACCTGATCACCTTGCTCAGGGAGCCAGCAGGCTCCAAGAGGAGAGGAGACACGGGACGTGCTGATGTGCAAGGTGAAGGTCATCTGTGGCCGAGGAGAGGAAGCCACTTGGCGCCAAGGTTCAAGGGGAGGGTGATGCCTTGTGAGAGGCAGGTGGTCAGGCGGAGGAGGAGGCTGAGGGCACCAGAGCGGCCTCAGTGAAGTCCCAGACACGAGGCTGCCGCAGAGCTGACTTCTCTGTCACTCCCCCTCGCTCCCCGCCAAGATGCTGCAAACACGACAGAAAGGCAGGAGCTGTCATGATATCTCAGGGGTCACGACACCCTCTCTCCTGGGACTCAGTGAGGCTTTGTCTGCTGTATTCATTAAACGCTCCTGATGCCTGTAAAGATAATGAGACTGGCAACCAGAGAGCGATTTAGAACAACACGGACTCAGTTTTGCTTTTTCAAAGTAGCTGCTGTCTTTTCAGTCAAGAAATGCATCGTTCAAAGCTTGTATTTGGGACTTCAGCTTCTGGCCAAGGTGGAGTAACAAGGCCCACAGTTGGCACCACTACCCGTCCCCTCCCAACATCTAAAAGATGTGCCAAAAGTACAAAACAATGGTTTCAAAACAATGGACATCAAGGCAACAAAAGGCAGCGAGGGACAAGAAACAAGGGAGGTGGGAGTTCCCTGGAGGCCTAGTGATTGGGATTCCGGGCTTTCATTGCTGTGGCCTGGGTTCAGTCCCTGGTCTGGGGAACTGAGATTCCACAGGCTGTGCAGCGCGCAGTCAAAAAACAAAACAAAACAAAACAAAAACAAAGAAGGTGAGCTGTACGGCTGCCCTAGCTTCCCGCCTGGAGACAGTTTCTGAATATCAGTCCTGGGAGGGAGATGCCGCCCAGGTCCAGCCCACTCAGAACGTCAAGGAAATGGGGCTGAGAGTAAGCGAGACGGATGAGGCCTCTCCCCAAGGGAACTTGCAGAAAAGCAGAGGGGAGCCACAGCACGCAAGTTAACTCCACCCACAGATAAATATTACAGATTACGGCAAGTGCTAGAAAAGAAACGGAGAAGAGGCCAAGATGCCCCCACCAGTGTCTGGAAAAGAAGCAGGTGGGGGCGGAGGGGTCGCTTTGGATGTCCCCATCTGAACGGTATCACGGGGGCTAAGCAGACCAAGGAGACTCCTGTTGGGGTGTGTGGACCTGCCTGAGGTCCGGGGTCACAGAGGACCTGCATGAGGTCAGCTGCTCTCCGGGACGAGCGCCCTTCCTGTATCCCTCACTGGGGTATTTGTGTCTATCAAGCGGGACGACAGAGACGGTGTTCTCGAGGTACCAGGAGTAGCACCATCATTTGCGCGGCACCAACTCTGAGGCCGCTCTTAGCCCCCCTTCTGCAGTGGGGACACACAGGCAGGGGCCTGCCAGGATTGGAACCAGGTGTGCCTTGTGACAACACTCATGGCCAGCTCAGCGCCGATTTACCTTCGACCTGGGACCTGCCACCTCCATCTCTTCTTCAGAGCCTGCTGTGCACTGGAGATGTTTGATTGACGGGAGGGGAACTGAGTGGGGCATGAATGAATCAAAGGAACAGCGAGTTGGGTGGAAACAACCTTCGTTTTGCAAGATATTTTTCAAGGATTGCTAGAAGGGAGTGAGAGCCATGTTCTTTGTTTTAACCTGACGTTTCCACTGTGAGATGGAGGCTGTGATTTATCCCTGGCTCGGCCTCTGGACCCGCGTGTGGCCACCTGCGGAGGCCAGCCCCACGCTCACGTGGCTCAGTGTTTCTTGAGCGCAGCCTGATTGCCAGGCCCTGCTGGCGACACCGCGGGCATGCAGTAGCCTCTAGGGCATCCTTAGACGTCTCTAACTTTCACAGTCCGGTGACTCATGCCCAGGCTACCCGAGTGGCTTCCCGACTGATGCCCAGGAGCTGGCCTCGGTCACGGCCAGGTGAGGAGGTGTGACCTGCACAGAGAGCTGCCACTCTGCTTCCTGCCCCTCGCCGCTCAGCTCCCAGCCCACTGGGCGGATCACAGCCACCGAGCGTGGGCTGCAGTGTCAAGGGTCCCCTGAGCTGCAGAGACCGGTCTCCTTTGAGGGGCTGATGTCTGTAAACATGCTTCCCAAACCACAGCGGACACGCTCAACCTTTGCTGTGGAAACGGAGGTCAGAAGCTGGCCCGGGCTTCACGACACGGCCAGGGACTCGTCACCCTTGGGTGTCAGGTGCTGCCCTGGGCTTTGGGAGCAGATGCGAAGGGGGCCACACAGCCCCGATCCCAGGGACAGTCTCGGGGCGCAGTGGGCCCTCAGGGTGGGTGGGCTCCGTTTCACTTCCACACCCTGCCGCCCACGTGGAGGGTCTTGAGGACTCTGTCCAGCACGCCTAGGAATCGCGCACACACTGCAAGTTGATGGAGTGTTTGAAGAGCCTTTAAGAGGATGTTTACTCTCGCCTTGCCTCTGCCTGCTCGCCTAAAACCCCTGTTGGTTTTATGTGGCTCAGGAGGACAGCAAGGGGTCCAGGAACTTTGCTAGTACATTTGTGTGGTGGCAACAGCCGGCCCCCAGACCCTTCAGACAGAGGAGGACACGAGGCCGGGAGGAGGGGAGGGGCAGACCTGGGCTTCCCGTCCTCCAGCCCTGCTTTATGTGCTGCCCCCGAGGACCGTGAAGGACCTGGATTCTCAGAAGTTCCTTCACGGGCTGACGGCCCTTTCCCTTCACTGCCTCGGGGTCCCCAGCCCCACCTCTGTGGGGCTGCTTGACACAGACCCCAAATCCGACGGCGACGGCCCCTCCCTCTCACGCCCCACACAGAGCCCATTGTCTCCGGGACACAAGGGACCAACTCAGGCTGCTGCTCTCCATTCACGGGCACAGGCCTCCACCGGGAGGTCTGTGCCAGGGGCGTCCCCCCCCCTGCCTGGGCCAGCTTGGGATGAGGCGCTCGCTCGTTTCCTACCGGCACGTTGCCAGCGTGTGTGGCCGGACTTTGAACCACAGATACAAGCTCAGACCTTGATGCTTTACACACGCCCTGCAATCCGCCCCTACTTCTGGAGAGAAAGGAGAAGGCTCCTTTGAGTCGCTCCCGATGAAAACTGAGCGCCGGCACCTCAGCTTGGGGGCTCCTTCCACCCTTCTCGGCCCCTGGGAATCTGGCTTTGGGTGCAGCACAGAGACCCCCCTTTTCCATAAGTCTTCCCCATTCCTCCCCCAGAGCCGAGGTTCCCACAGCAGGAAGCCCCAGGCTGCCCAGTGACAGCAGGCAGAAGGCGTGAATTCCCTGCTCCTGGGGGGCCTCAGCAGCTTGCCTTTTCCAGAACCCAGGGCCCCTCCCTCTCCACCCTGCAGGTTGGACACTGCAGCCTGAATGGGGGTCCCTGGCCTCCAGCCCAGGGCGGCCAGGGAGGGGCAGTGTTCCGGGGAAGCAGTGCTGTGCCGGGCCCGCGCGCAGGGCCATCTGTCTTGCCCACTACCCCTCCCGCAGTCCTATCGCTGGTCTCCACTGCCTTCCACACCCAGCCCGGGAGCCCCCTTCCTGTTCCTGCCAGCCGGGCTCTGGCGGCTGTTGCAGCTGAGCATTCCCTGGCTTTCGTCCGCTGTAGATGGACTTCGTTGGTCTACGGGAGCGCGGGAGGCCTTGGCCAGCCTCTGGTGAGGGGCTCTGCCAGAAGACAGGCTTCAGTTGGCCACCAGGACTCCAGAGGGGCTGGAGCCACAAGGGCCAGCCGGGCTGGACATCTCACTGGGCTTCACAGGGAGGGCTGCCCGGGGCCCCTGGTCCTCCCCTCGCTGCGCTACCAGCGGCCCCCCAGACATCCTCTCCGCCTCGGCTTCTTTTCCGCCACTGCTACGTGTGTGCAGCACCTCTCAAATCCCCACCTTCTGTGCTGGAAGCATCCATCGGTGCGCTGCCCCCTTCCTGTCCTGCCCTCCTCCCAGGCTCAGGCCCCAGCCTGGGGGTCAGCACGCCCTCTGCTCCGCAGCTAGGCCACCGGCGGGCGGCCAGTGTAGCTGAGTGCCCCGACCTCCTCTCCGCCTGCCTCTCCCTGACTCCTGGGGAGCCCTGTCTGGTTATCACTGTCACCAGGCCCCTCCTCCCCGGGGTACCTCCCCCAGTTCAGCACAGTGGCTCTTCAGAGGACCTGGAAGGATCTGGGGTTAAATTCCAGATTCCGACCCTGGGAAAATCATTTCATCTTTTAGATTTAATCTCAATTTAAATTCCACTGTAAATTGGGAGGAAACAACAGCACCTCCTCCGCGGGGCTGGTGCAAGGATTAAATGAGATATGAGAGCAGAGAGCTCGCAGCAGACACCCCTCAGCTGCCCCCACATCCTTCCCCTTCTCCCTCGCAGAACCCCAGTTCTCCTCCTGTGTCCCTGATCCCCTCTACAGGGCCCAGGCTCTGGGGAGGCGGGACCAGCCCAGGAGGTGGGTTTTCAGTGGTCTCAGCCAGGCCTGGTTGTTCCAGCCCTCTGCCCCTAATTGGGTCAGAGGTGGGCACGTCGTGCAGTTCTGGCCAATGACACGAGGGGAACAGTCTGCTGGGCGCTTCCAGAACTGTCTCCTTGCTGTTAGAGGCATGGAAACAGGCAGGCCTCTTTCCCTGTGGACACTGCCATGCCCTTCTTTACCACCAAGCAGAGCAGCTTTGGGGGCGCCGAGGGTGCCGGGGTGCAGGGTGGGTGGATTGCGATGCGAAGTAGGGTGGCCTCCAGGGGCAACTTTTGAGCAAAGACTGGGATTTGGTAAGGGAGTTCATCATGCAGGTACCTGAGGGAAGAGCCAAAGCAAAGGCCCTGGGGTCACTGCGGGCCTGGCATGTTGGCATGAAGTGGGCAAGGGGAGGACAGGAGGAGATGAGATGGCTCAGGGTCTGGAGGCCATGAGAGA
This sequence comes from Physeter macrocephalus, assembly GCF_002837175.3. Classification (NCBI taxonomy): domain Eukaryota; kingdom Metazoa; phylum Chordata; class Mammalia; order Artiodactyla; family Physeteridae; genus Physeter; species Physeter macrocephalus. The sequence goes on from NC_041224.1 coordinate 171,992,388, forward strand.
GGTTTGGGCCTTTACACTGAGAAATGAGGTGCCATTGAGGGGTCTGGAGAGAGGGGTGGTGAGGTGTGACTAACACGTTGGCTCAATCACTCTGTGTTTAGAGTAGACTATAGACCGTGTGTGTGTGGGGGGGCAGGCGGGGGTGTGCCAGTGTGGGAAGCTGGGAGGATACTGCCGATATAGCCCAGGAGAGAGCTGACGGTGGCTCAGATGGGGCTCAGCAGTGGAGGTGGTGGGAAAAGGTAGATTCTGAATATGTCTGGAAGGTAGGGTTCACGAAAGCTTGGATGTGGGTGTGAGAGACGGAGAAGAGGTAAGGATGACTTGAAGGGTTTGGGGCTGAGCAAGCAGAAGGATGGAGCTGCCATCAGGGATGGGGAAAGCTGGGGCAGGACGGGCTTGCTGGGTGTGGAGGTCGGGAGTTAAGTCTAAAATTCCCGTCACACACCCAAGGGAGATGGCAACCCAGCAGCGGGATCTAGATTCTGAGTTCAGCAGCAAGGACTCTGCTGGAGGCATACATTTGGGAGCTGTCAGCACCCAGTCCTGAGAGGGGATGAGATCATCAAGTGAGGTTGTGTGGGCGGAGCGGAGAGGAGGGTCCAGGCCCGAGCCCTGGGGAGCTCCACGGGAAGAGGCCAAGGAACAGAGAAGGAGGCAGCAGAGGAGGCTGGGAGGAGAGGCCAGCAGGGACAGGGGCCAAGGCCATGTGGGGTCCTGTGGCCAAGTCAGAGCAGGACGTCAAGGAGGAGGGGGCAGTCCGCTGTGTCCGCTGCAGCTGACGGACAAACGCCACGAGGCTGAGAGCCAGCCGCTGAATGGAGCAACACGGCGGTCACCGCTGACCACCACACAGGTGGTTTTGCCGGAGCGCTGGAGGAAGCTTGACCGGGGCCATCTGGGGGTGGGGGTGGGGAGAGGAAATGGAAACAGCAAGTATGCACAGCTTTTTGGTGGAGTTGTGTTGCAAGAGGGAACAGCAGCATGGAGCCGTAGCTGGGGCGAGCAGTGTAGCAAGAGAAGGATTCTAAGATGGGAGATGCAGCGTGTGAGTGCTGGTGGGCGGGACCCAGGAGAGGGGGCGGCCTGTGCACAGGTGGCAGGAGCTGTGCTGTGGAGGAAAGGTGAGGGGGTGACAGGTGAGAGTCAGTGGAAGCTGCCTTCGGAGGGAGGCCAGGCCAGCACCAGGGCTGAGAGCGGGATGGGGGAGGGGGTGGGCATTCCGGGGGAGCAGAGAAGGTGATCTGGTTTTCTAGGAGGGCAGGTGGGTGACTGGTCTGGCTGGGGAAGGGAGGAGCTTGAAGGGCCAGTGATGTGAAGTGACATTTTGGTTGAGCCCTATAGGGTTGGGGAGAGGGGACAGCTCTATGGAAAGGTCCTGTCTGGGTTGGCCTAGGCTGCAAAGGAAAGAATGGGGAATGGGCGGCTGGTGTCCCAAGCCTCTGCTTCCCCACTGGTGATGGGACCACCCCGCTAAAGCCCTGGTGAGGGGCTCCGGGCCCTTCCATCTGTGAGGCCCGGCTGGATCCCTGAGCTCCACGAGATGCTCACTCCTCTGATTTATTTATTCCTGCCGGGCGCTCCGGGCATGGAGCCCAGCGTGGTGGCAGTGTGGCTGCTTATCGTAAAGGACACGGTTCTCAGGATTGGCTCCTGGGGCGGAGGGGCGGAATTAAGAAAAAACCCAATACATTATTAATAATTGTCTCCATCGTTCCCGTGCCTAATTAGGAAAGGAAAATTATGATTGGATTGAAGTGTCTATGGTGGGGGCAGCCTTGGTGTTTTCTGATGCCAGGGAGAGGCCTGGGTGGAGGCCGGGCAGGAGCTGAGAACAGCAGGCCGCTGCCTGGGGCAATTAATTTTGCCTCTGATGGCGACTGCAGAACACGTCTCCCCTTGTTCTTCGCCCAAACAGCCCTCTTTGTGAGGCTCCTCAAGACCGGGACTTGTACTCAGCAGCACTGCTGTCTTTCTGGAGCTGCAGCCCACACTTTCTCCGTGCCCTGCCCTGGGCACCCTCCCCAGATCTGCCGAGCCTTCGGTTCCCATCCAGGGCTGCAGATGCACTGCTGCCTGGAAGGGCTACGTTCAGCCAGCTTAGAACAGCGCAGCGCCGTCCAGAAGTGAGGAGACGGTGCCACAGGGGAAAGCTCTGGGGGACCACTTGAGCCTACCCTCATTGCCCCGACTCCTCATCATTCGAGGACAAATCCATTCACTCACTCAACACCTATCTGCTAAGAGCCTACGACATGCCGTGCACTGGGCTAGGTGCTGGGGAGAGGAGGGTCGGTGAAAACACACAGGGACGCTGCCCTTGTGGTACAGTCTGCTGAAGAATGGACACTGTGGGACTTCCCCGGTGGCGCATCGATTGGGAGTCCGCCTGCCAATGCAGGGGACACGGGTTCGAGCCCTGGTCCGGGAGGATCCCGCATGCCGCGGAGCGACTAAGCCCGTGCGCCACAACTACTGAAGCCTGCGGGCCTAGAGCCCTTGCTCCGCAACAAGAGAGGCCACGGCGATGAGAAGCCCGTGCACCGCAACGAAGAGTAGTCCCCTCTCGCCGCAACTAGAGGAAGCCTGCATGCAGCGACGAAGACCCAACGCAGCCAAAAATAAACACATAAATAAATAAAAATTAAAAAAAAAAAAAGAATGGACACTAATTCACTAACCACCAGCTAAATGCACATTTGATTCCTGCCCCACTGAGATACTGGGCATGTGCCTTAGGTACAAACAACAGGAAACTACAGAACAAAAAATAAGAATTCCCGGAACACGAAGACCCAACATAGGTTGACGGAGCACAACGGGGCTCCGCTTCGTGAGAGGCTCATGACCTTGGGACAGGAACATGCTCCCGATGGTTTATGTGAAATGCCCAGCAGAGCCCCAGCACCTAGTTATACTCAATACATGCTGGATAACTTTCTCCCTTTCCAGAGGGCACTCAGATGATGGGGTCTCATGACTGCCCAGTCAGGTAGAATCTGCTCGGTCCCAGCAGCCGCCATTACTGTGAAGAGGGCTTCAGGATCAACTCAGACCAAGGGTCAATAAACGCGGGCCCACAGGCCAAATCTGGCCCGCCACCTGCTTTTGTAAATAAAGTTTTATAGAAACACAGACACACGCCCGTTTGTTTACATATTGTCATGCCTGCTTTCTTGCTGCATCGGCAGAGTTGAGTAGCTGCAGCAGAGACTGTATGGCCTGCAAAGCCTAAGTTATTTACTCTCTGGCCTTTTACAGAATGAGTGTGTCCACCCCTCCCTAACTTCCGGTGGTCTTCACCTGAGATCCTCAGACAAGATTAGAAAATTGATCTGAGAGACCCCCTGGAATTATACCGCATATTTGCATTTTACAAGTAAACGTTCCATTCCTTCCATGTTATATTTTAGAAAGTCCCTTTACTCCAAATGTCACACCAGTGCCCTGGTGGGGAGGTGTCTAGACATGTGACACAGGGCTCTGTTCTGTCTGGGAGTTTTAACAGTGACAGTCTTGACTTGGCCACACCGCACCTGCTAAGTGGTCAGTTGCGGGGGGACGACATTCCCTGGAAGGCTGATGGGGAGCATGTACTGTGGTAATACGCTAGGAATCATCCGGGGCCCTGCTGCAGGGGCAAACAACAAAGGGCAGGGTTACCACCATAGCACGTTTGGTGGTTCTTCAAGTCAGGTCTAGGGCCCGTGAGTAGAGGTGGGGACTGGGGCAGATTTAGGACCGACATCCCCAGGAGCTGCCTACACTAACTGTCCTTAGGTGGAGCAGGCTGACTCCAAAGGCTGGGCCAACCCGCCACTTTGGCGTCAGGCTCCAAGACGCTTCTGGCTCCTGCTCTGATGAAAGGCTTAGCCTCAGCTTAGCAGTGGCACAGGCGGCTCTGTTCCATTCCTCCTCTGACAGTTCTAAGCGCACAGGAGAGCCTCTGGCCCCTCCTTCCTCCCACTGGCCCCTCTCATGGGTACATCTCGGGGTCTTTTTATTTGTTGGGCATTTGGACATCAGCTGCTGCAGCTGCCTTGCCCAGACTTGGCTGTGAAGGTGTGGGAGGTAAGGCGGGAGCTGCTTCCCACCTGCGCTGAGGTGCAGGGGGCGTGCAGCTACCTTGGCTTTCCTGGGCACCTGTACTTTCTTTAGAAGACTGCCTGGGGCTGCTGGAGTGGCCGAGCACAGGCACAGAACCTGGGGATTTACTTCCCCAAAGCCCAGAGACTCCTCAACCCATGACAGGTACCAGGTGGGACAGTCAGCCTTTGCCACCGGCTGGGGACAATGGTGAGACATCACCAAGCCTCCAGAGCCCCCTGTGGGGTCAGGCTCAGGCCTCCTGGACTCTCACTTGGCTTCCCCCCCGCCCTGTCCCCCCTCCTCTGTTGCCTTCCAGTCTCCCCTGGGAACGCCTCCTTTAAGAATCCTTGTCTCTGAGGACAGGTTCCACGTCAGGAGCCCTAGACTCGAGGTCACCATGGTACTGAAAGATCGTGGCCTGCCTTCTAAGGCCTCAAATAAATAAAATTACATCCCAACGAGATTCATGTGTGATTTCTATGTTCTGGAAGATTCCTTCCCAGAACCACCCTTTGCTAGTTCTCCGGACTGAGCCTAAGTTCTGTTTAAAAGGTCCCTGTTGGGTTAACCTAAGGATGATTTTTGTCCTGGATGCGACTACAAAGGGACAGTGACACAGCTGAAAAAGGTCACTGCTGCTCAGCTGGGGTTTGTTAAAAAAGGAAGAAACCTGCAGTGTCTGTAGCTTTGGGGCAAACCCATAGTATTAAGAAGAAAAGAAACCCATATGGATGGTCCATGGCTGTGCTCTGACAGAGCAGCCACTAGCCACATGTAACTGCCTAAATTTAATTAAATTAAGTTAAAAATTCAGTTTCTCACTTGTACTAGCCGTATTTTAAGTGCTCAGTAGTCACATGCAGCTAATGGCTACCATACTGGACAGCACAGAAACAGATCATTTACATCGTCGCAGGAAGTCTACTGGCTGGCACTTCCAGGTGTCCAGGGTGATGAGAGGTGCGATGTCCTGCTTCGCTTTCCAAAAAGGCAGCCAAGAGTAGTTTTCATACCTCGTGGAAAGCAAAATAAGACAGCCACACATATGACGACTGTGCTCTTTTCAAAGCCCCTTTTTCTTCAGATTCTTTTATTTCGTTCTCATTTCTCCTCCCCCACAAAGAGGCCAAGGCAGGAACTATGAACGTCGTTTTATAGGTAAGGAGACCGAGGGTTCCGGAGGACCAAAGAGGCAGAGTCACAGAGGAGTCAGAGCTCCCGGGCTGTAAGGCCTCCGCTGCCACTGCTGGGAGGTTCCAGGACAATGAGAGCAGTTGAGAGGCCCAACCAGGCAGCTCTCTGAGGAGCTGTAAGTGTGCTGGGGCGCAGCCTAGCACCCGCCCTTGGCAGCACCCTCAACAGCCATGTGGCTTGGTGAGTGGAACACGTGACCCAGAGTGGTCACTCTGTCTTTGAGATAATGAAGCAGAAGGCTGCCCAGTGGCTCTGCCCTCCGTGATGAGCAGCGGTGCAGTGGTTTCACTGCAGGGAAACGGGGCCAGGCCCACGAGAACCCCACCATCACACTCCCCGTGGACAACTTCCGCGACGCCGGCCTGTCTGAAGGATGGGGCAAGCCGACCCTGGGCGGAAGGTCTCAACTTGGCAGCTGGCTCCTGCCTGGGAATTCTGTTCTCTTTCTGGACAAGCAGCTCATTCTCAAGATCAAGGCCACACAACCTGGTGGTGTTGCTTGGAAAACCCTGGAACTTTTGAAAGTCACTTCATCAGTCTGGACTTCAAATGCCCAGATGCCAGATGGGAGTGGTGAGCTTGGCCTAGAGCTGGGTTCCTCAGCCTCGACACTGTTGACATTTTGGGCTGGATCATCCTTTGCTGTGAGGACTGTCCTGTGCGCTGGACACGCTAGCTGCCGGCCTCTACCCGCCGGATGCCAGAAGCATCCCTCGACCCAATGTTCCCCGGGGAACAAAATCTCCCGGTTGAAAACCAGGGGACTGGAAGGTCTCCAGGGCTGTTCCCTGGCCCCACCACGTGGTGCAGAGATGGATGCCTCCAATGCGGGCACGGCCAATAGTGCAGCCCTGACCCGCCTCCCAGAGTCCAGCACACCAGTCCCAGCCAACGGAAGGAGTTAGGCCTGATGGCCTCCCAGCTGGAACCTGAGATTCCAAGCCAACTGCCTCCACTACGACCCCCAGCTACCGAGAGGCTGCCCAGCGGAAATGCCGTAACAGCATCCAAGAAGAGGCGAAGGCTTTATTTTCCAAAGCATCCATAATTCTCTCTGCCAAGGCAGGATACAATGTGCCCTTGCCACCCACAGTCCAGTTCATTCTAAATCGGAGAACAAGGAGCCCATTCACTCTCGGGAGGGGCGGGGGGCAGGCCGACATCTCTTCCAGGAAACGGTAGCCTTTAGCCTTCCCTGATTGCCGGTGAGGGTGACGCAGAAACTTGGGAGTTGGGAATGGGCACTGCTCATGTTGTCTTGTTTTTTCTCTGGTGAAAGAAGGGGACAGAAACTAATGGACGTTCCTCCCTGACCCGCTAGGCAGAACTTTGTCATTTTTCCTGGGGAGAAGACTTAACAATAGTGGTTCTTCTCAGAAGCCACTGGACACCGTCCTTTTCTTAACTGGAGAGATGATACCACTCTCTTTTCAAACAGGACTCCCTTGAGAGTGGAAGGCACAGTGGAGCAGGGTGTCTCTGTCCCGTTCCGGGAAGAGCAACTCAAAGTCCGGGTGCAGGAGGCCACAGTCCAGGATGCATTAAATCCCACAAGGTGAACTAGGAACAACTTGCCCATCATACAAAGGTGCTGTGATCGCCACCTACACAAAGTCACGGCCGCCATCGCCTGCGTTCACACACGTCAGACCTCTAGACTGGGCCTGCCAGGCTGTTTCTGAGCCTTCACTAGTGTTTTGTGTTTGTTATCTATTGGCAGACAAGCAAATGCCTAAGGTTTCAGAAAATTTTATGGAGACTACTTTTATGTCTTAAAAATATTTCAAGGAGCTTAATACAGCTACAATGATAATCACAGCCCCTCCTTTGCTGAGTGCTTTTTAAGCCACATTGCATGCATGTGTATCATCTGATTGAGGTCTCCTGATCCATCAGGAGACACGGGTGTCACTATCCCCAATTACAGACGCTCAGGAGAGGTCACCGGAGAAGCCAGGATTCCAGGACCATCTGATGGCAAAGTCCGTCTTCTTTCTACCACATCCTATTGCCAACCAGGCAAAGACCACTGTTACTGGATTTTGGCGGCAGGGCGCCTTGGCCCGGCTGGAAGAACAGATTGGAACATTGCCGGGGGATGCCTCGACCTCAGACCCGTGGCTTCCATGGGGAGTGTCCCAGGCCACACTCCCAGCCTTCTCTAGCCCTTTACTCACTCCTCTTAAGGGTGAAGGGCAGGACTTACTCAACCGAAGATCCGTGAGACGTGCACAAGACCTGGGAACAAGATCATGCCCACCTTGGCCCCCAGGAGTGATGGAAAAGGGAAATGAAATTCTCAGCAAGGGAGAGATTGGGAGAAACTTTTTATACGACATTCAGGATAAATACTCCCCTCTTTAATTCCTTAGAGTCACAAGCTCCCTGGACACATTGTTCCAAAATCCAATGGCTGTTGAGCACCTCAAGAACACAGACACTGTCACCTGTTCTTTACTTTTCATGACAGCTGGCCACACAGGTCACCGTAACAACTGTCCTTTGACAGGGACATCAATGGGGCCTTGAAACAAGGGCTGCCTCATACAGACAGGGTGACACTTTAGGAGCCAGCTGTGTCCACCTGCTTCAGAAAACCCAAGGTACCACAAACAAATGCCATGGTAGCCACGGCCCTGGGCAGAGGCCGGCTCTGCCTCGGCCCCTTCACCTGAGAATGAGGTGGAGTCTCAAAAGCTCTTCCGATGCTGAGATTTCCTCAGTTCTACGGAATCTGAACTGTAAAATATGATCAATAACCCTGAAGGTTCTCAAGACATCCAGACGCTGGCCAGTGGAAGGAAATGGAGGCCTAAGGGTTAGCCCAGGTACCCAGTTTCCTTCCCCAGAGGCTACTGGAACCGATTTCTTATGTGTCCCTTGAGACAGCAGGTCTATTGTATTTATATATATTCCAAGTGAGAACACCACTTATGGACTGCATGTTTGTGTGCCTCCCCAAATCATATGTTAGAATCCTAACCCCCAAAGTGACAGTGTTAAAAGTTGGGGCCTCTGAGAGGTGATTAGGTCATGAGGGTGGAGCCCTCATGAACGGGATTAGTGCCCTTTTAAAAGAAACTGTAGAAAGATCTGTCGCCCCTTCTGCCATGTGAAGGCAGAGCAAGAAGGCACCTTCTATGAACCAGGAAAGGGGCTCTTACCAAACACCAAATCTACCAGCAACTTGATCTTGGACTTCCAGCCTCTGGAACTGTGAGAATTAAATTTCTGTTGTTTATAAACCACCCAGTCTATTCCATTATAGTAGCCAGAACAGACTAAGACAGCATCCTATACATACACCAGGGATGCTATTAGATATAATATATATTTCATTTAATATATTTTGGCAATGCTTTCATGTCAGTATGAACAGAGCTGCCTTTTTAAAAAAATTGCTGAATGGAGTGCCAAGGTATGGATATGCCACGATTTATCTAGCCAGTTCAGAAGAGGATTTTTTCAAATACAGGACCTCAACTCTTTGTCCTTTGCTGCCAAAATTAATTTGGTAGCAAAATCTGAGCTGTGGGGAAGTGGGTTTCTTTATGGTTGTGATTTGTCTCATTTAGCGTGAATATCCACATGTTTCACTGCAGGAATATTATTGGGTGCTGGACTGCCTGGAGGTGTTACTTAATCCATTGATATATGATATATATTGATATATGATACCGCTTTTGTAAAATCTGAAGCATTCTGATTTCCAAAACACAACCAGTTCCAAGTTTCAGATAAGGGATATGGAGCCTTTCCAGTACTTCTGTTAGACAGAGACGGTAAACCAGATGCCATGGGCTCCTGGGGCCTTGCCTCCTGTCCCCAAATCACCCTGAGGCCAACTCAGCATCTCCCGCCCCCAGCCCCCGGGGCCAACCCACAGGCAGTAATGAGGAATGAGCATTTACCAAAGATTCGAAGCACGGAAGGGATCACCAAGCTTAGCAAATAACAAAGACTCACTCCAGTCCCTCCAGGCCCCCTTGCCCCGCCCCCCCAAGTCCTTCCAGCCTCCTTCTCTCTACTTGTCTCCCCTCCCAACCCCACACTGCCTCAAACTGCCCTCGTCACCTCAAGGACTCCACTCTGAGCCTTATAGCTCACACTTCCATTCCACAGCACTGTGAGGTGCTGATTTTTAAGAGAACACCGAAATTGGGATTTTTAAAATGTGAACTATCTTTGATGGTTACATATTGTTTCTTTCTCTTTTTAAACACTGGGTGTGGCCCGTGAGGCCACGGCCCATCAGTGTGGTATCTGATATGGCTGCCATTCCCATCCTTCTGGGGGACAATGACCCAGGTGATGGCCTCAGTAACGGATCAGCTTTAAAGATTTATTCCTCTGGGAATAAAGGAAGGAAAGGAAGCTGTCATCTTGAAAAACAGAGAGAAAGTGAATGCAGCGTTCTTAGGTCCTGGGGCTGCAGGCGGCCTCTCCCATACCTGTCTCTCTCTCTCCATTCGCTCCCCAGAAGACGTATCCAGTCCCAGGGCTTCAAACACCAGCCAGGTGCCAGCCACTCCCATATTTACCGTTTTAGACCCAGCATCTTCCCTGAGCTCCTGACTCAGCATCTCCACTTAGGTGGTCCAGAGGCCAGCTTAGACTGTCCGTGTGCCAAACCCAACTCTTCACTTTTCACCCCTCAACCCCCTCCTTCTCCAATCATCCATTCGCCCAGCTGCTCAATTCAGAAACTGGGGGGTCTTTTCTGACATCCCCTCTCCCCTCACCGTTCCCTCCATTCAATGCAACAAAAGTCTCGTCATTTCTTCCTTCGAATTTGGCCTCCTGTCCCTTCCGCCCTCACCTGCCCTCTTGACAGCAGCCTCCTAACTGGTCTCTCCCTTCCCCCATCCATCCTCCACACAGCTGCCAGAATCTTCCTTGTAAATTGTAAATCCTTTGCCTAACTTTGCTCCCCGTTTTGGCCACGCAGGTTCAAACCCTTATAGGGAAGAATCTAGAAACTTTCCGGGCAGTGACAGAACTGCCAGAGCCAGCACAGAGTGGGATAACTTCCAAGGGGAGGATGGATAAGTTGTGGGATGTGCGTTTAAAAAAAAAAAAGCAAGAAAGGAATTAGTGGTATTATTCAATGGCTGCACCTCGGAGACAGCAGCACTTAATAAACATCAGCCACCAGCACGCTCACACTCCTATGGTCTCTACCGGAATGAGGAGAGGTAAACGTCAGAGCCGGAATCCCACAGGGCTTTAAGGGGACCGCAGAAGGCATCGTAGGGTTGAGAAAGGAGATAAACTGCTTTGCTGGTTATAAGGTCCAGAACGTTCTCAGAGAGGAGACAAAAATCTTTTGTGTATTTCTCACTGTAAAGGAATGTAGGATTCTGGCCTGGGGGTGGGGCCTGAGGGAGGGGGCTTTGCGCTGCAAATCAGCTGTGGCTATGGGCTGGGGTGACTCACCCCCCCCCTTGTGCACCCCTCAAGCTCTCCAAGTCTCTGAGGTGAGCTGGGCACTTCAGGGCACTGGGCTCTGCCTTGGTGGGAACAGGAGACCAGCGGAAATGGGGGACAAAGGGAATGAAAGGAACAAAAAGTGGGGAAACACTGAGGGAAACATTTAAAAATCTCAAAGGTAGGAGGACAAAATTGAGTAGGTCTTTAGAGCAAAGGATTCTGCCAGATTTGGGCCAAGAAATTGAGAGCATGTTGTGCGGTACCTAACTTGATGGAGATGCTCCTTGCTTCTAGGTGATGTAGGAGATGCTGCTGGGGTCCCCCATGGACCGCCGGGGCAGTCAGTGATTTGGAAGCATAAAAGGCTGCCCCCTTGCCTCACGGCTTCCTCGTTGGAGCTGCTCACATCCTGAGCTCCCTGTGGGCTCCCCTGAAACCATACCCTTGATTGGCTCCTTCCGTTTCGGGTCCCGTTTCCCTCACTTCCCTCCTGAGAACCCTCCTTCAATGATAACACACCTGAACCCAGCTCAGGCTCTGCCCCTAGGGCACCCGATATAAGACAAGATGACCAATGAAAGTCAAGAAAAACATGACGCCTATAAAGACACAGCCTAATACAAGTACCTGACCGCGTAAGACCATGCGTCAAAGTTCAATTTCATACATGAGCATTGACAGCATAGGGGATAACAAAAGCCCTGGTGATGGACATCCAAGAGCCCTGTGCTCCAGCCAACCAGAAAGCCAACACGCGTGCATGGCGTCCTGCCTGTGAGCAGGCCACAGCAACGCAGCTCTGTGGGGTGGACGCGGGAATGAAGTAGACCTGTTCTCTGCCTTCCAGGGGCCTGTGGGTTGGTGGGGTCATCAAAGACCACTAGAGTCACTCAGCAGTGTAAACACAAGCTCTCTAAGGACCTGGGCCAGGTCTTGCCTATTCTGCATCTCTCTGTCGTTCACAAGGTGTTTCATAAATGGTTGATAAATGAATGTGGACTAGCCTCAAGCCATTATCCAGAGCGAAACAGAATCATGGAAAGAGACAGTAACTGTCTTCCTGGGTAGCAATGCGGGTCACTGAGTTTTCCAAAAATGGAAACAGTGAACTCCCCTGGGGACACCGGGTTAGGACTTCAAGTCTGGCTGCTTCGAAACAAGGCTTGGCGGCTAAGCAGTTTCTCAGCAGGATCCCTATTATGTGTGTGTCTGTTGGGTGGGGGAGAGTCATCTGAACTTGGAAAAATATGAAATTGAGTACGAGGGAAAGGGCTGGAGAGGGAGGTGAGGGGAAAGAGAAACAGTGCCTGTTTCCGAGAATCAAAATACTCTCGAGTAGTCAAGGTAACTGCATTTCCAGAACAATCAGAGTTTAGAATGTCTTAAGCCCAGCCATTCTCCTGGCCAAGTAAGAAAGGAAAAAATACAGCTCTTCCCCAGGCAGCCCAACAAGCCAGCTGGAGCAACTCATTCGTAATCCCAACTTCCAGACCTGGAGGAGGGGTGGCCTTCCTGGAAGAGGAGTGACCAAGAAGAAGTACTTGCCGTCACCACCTGCTCTGGATGTTGGCAGAGGCCCCAGTGCGAGCATCATGGTCTGGAAGCTTCCCAGACAGGCTGGTCCCAGACACCTTGAACCTTTACTGGGTTCTTTCTTTGGAGGCCAAAGGGCAAAGGGGAGCATGGGTGCCACGGCCAGGTCCTGTCCAATCTTGATAAACTGAAGGAAGGCCCACCCTGCAGGACTAACAGATACCATCCGCATTTGCAACCTAACCATATTTAGAGAGAGGAATGGGATGGAGAGCCAGCATAAATCAAGTCCCCATAAACTGGGCTGTAAAGGGGAACAAAACAAGGCCAGCATCTCGGCACAGTCTTAGAAAGAGACGCACCAATGTGCAGCGGGCTCGGCCTCCTTCCCGTCTCTGTGAGATTTACAGTCTTCAAACACCACCTGGTCGGCTTAACTCAGCTGCTCAAAAGCTTTAGCTCTTCTCGAATCACATCCAGACTCCTCAGCCGGTCCATCCCGAGACAGCGCCCACTCCCATCACCCTGCCCCGGCATCCCACGCTCCCAACAAGTGGGACCTCGCTCAGGTTCCCAAAAGGCCTTGGGACTCCTGACTCCTCACATTTCTCATGCTGTTTCTTTCACCTGGAGCACCTTTCCCATCAACCCTCATACCCCTCCCCACGTCTGCTCTTCAAAATCCTAACTGCTCTCAATTCCATGCCACCTCGTCCAAGCAGTCATCCTTGACGGCTCAGAGCTCCCGCCTCTGGGCTCAGCAGCACTTCGTATCCATTGTACTCTGCGCTGGATGACAGCTTCTTATCCCCCCTCCCCTGGCTGGTGAGCTCCTCCAGGGCAGGGAACAGTCTTACGTATCTCTGTGTTGCTCGACCTAGCACCCAGTAAGTGCATAGGAGGTGTTCCGTACAAACGAGCTGAGTGAATCAGCATCCTTGCTCAGCAGATGGTACCAGGGCCACCAAACTGTTGGCAGACACTGGTTGGCATCAACTTCTCATCCTTGTATCTCCTTCTTAGACTCTCTCCTTTTCCTCTTCATCCTTCTCCACCCAATCCTGCTGGCTCTCTCTCCAAACTGTGTCTGGGATCTGTCTGTCCACCTCTCCTTCCCCTTGGCCACTGCCCCAGTCCAGGACACCATCTCCCATCACCTGGACAACAGCGATAGCTTCCTGGCTCGTCTTCCCTATAACCTTCTTGCCCCTCCAGCCCATTCTCCACTCGGCCACCAATGATTGTCTTCAAAAGTAAATCTGTCAGTGTCACCTTATTGGTCCAAACTTCTTTAGTGGTTTTCCATGGCACTTTGGAAAAAATCCAGCTCTGTACTATGTAAAGTATGGTTTTCAAGGCCCTGCGTGATTTGGTACTAACCTCTCTAACATCGTTTTAAACCACTTTCCCCCTTGATCACCACACCCAGCACAACAGTTGTTCCCACCACAGGGCTTTTGTACATGCTATTCTCTCTGCCTGGAATGCTCTCCCCGGTCTTCACAAGGCTAGTTCCTTCTCCTTCAAATATCAGACAGCTCGGAGAGACCTGTCCTGGCCACTCTGTCCAAGGTGGGGCCCTCTCTGCAGCCTCCGTTTCTGCCCTGTGATCACCACTATATCCTCACATCCCCAGCTCCTGCCACAACATCCACCCCAGAGCAAGAGTTCAGCGGATGTTTGAACACCTGCAACAATCTTCCACTGGGCATCCAGACTCTAGTTTCATTTGATTCTTGACCAAAAAGTTAGAAGGGTTTTGGGTTGTGAGCTTTTTTATAGCAGAAACCAAGAGTGGCTTCCTGATGGAGGTTTCTCAAAAAACTAAAAATAGAACTACCATATGACCTAGCAATTCCACCCCGAGTATATATCTGAAAAAAACAAAAACACTAATTCTAAAAGATACATGAACCCCAGTGTTCATCCCATGTACTCCAATTATTTACAACTGCCAAGATATGGAAGCAACCTAAGTGTCCACCACCAGATGAATGGATAAAGAAGATGTGGTATATATACACAATGGACTACTACTCAGCCACCAAAAAAAAATTAAATTTTATGATCAAGGGATCAATCCAAGAAGAAGATATAACAATCGTAAATATATATGCACCCAACATAGGAGTGCCTCAATATGTAAGGCAAGTGTTAACAGACATAAAAGGAGAAATTGACAGTAACACAATAATAGTGGGGGACTTTAACACCCCACTTACATCAATGGACAGATCATCCAGACAGAAAATCAATAAGGAAACACAGGCCTTAAATGATACATTAGACCAGATGGACTTAATTGACATTTATAGAGCATTCCATCCGAAAGCAGCAGAATACACCGTCTTTTGAAGTGCACATGGAACATTCTCCAGGATAGATCACATGCTGGGCCACAAAGCAAGCTTCAGTAAATTTAAGAAAATTGAAATCATATCAAGTATCTTTTTCGACCGCAACGCTACAAGATTAGAAATTAACTACGTGAAAAAAACTGCAAAAACCACAAACACGTGGAGGTTAAACAATATGCTACTAAACAACCAATGGATCACTGAAGAAATCAAAGAGGAAATCAAAAAATACCCAGAGACAAATGAAAACGAAAGCACAATGATCCAAAACCTATGGGGTGCAGCAAAAGCAGTTCTAAGAGGGAAGTTTATAGCAATACAAGCCTACCTCAGGAAACAAGAAAAATCTCAAATAAACAACCTAATGTTACATCTAAAGCAACTAGAGAAAGAAGAACAAAGAATGTAATTTTGCCATTTGCAGCAACATGGGTGGACTTGGAGGGCATTACGCTAAGTGAAATAAGTCAGATAGAGAAAGACAAATACTATATGATATCACTTATATGTGGAATCTAAAAAATACAACAAACTAGTGAATGTAACAAAAGAGAAGCAGGCTCACAGATATAGAGAACAAATTAGTGGTTACCAGTCGGGGGAAGGGGCAATACAGGAGTAGGGGATTAAGAGGACAAACTATTATGTATAAAATAAGCTATAGGGACTTCCCTGGTGGCACAGTGGTTAAGAATCCACATGTCAATGCGGGGGACACGGATTCGAGCCCTGGTCCGGGAGGATCCCACATGCCACGGAACAACTAAGCCCGTGCGCCACAACTACTGAGCCTGCGCTCTAGAGCCCGCAAGCCACAACTACTGAAGCCCATGCACCTAGAGCCCGTGCTCCGCAACAAAAGAAAACACTGCAATGAGAAGCCTGCGCATTGCAACAAAGAGTAGCCCCCGCTTGCTGCAACTAGAGAAAGCCCGCGCACAGCAACAAAGACCCAACACAGCCATAAATTAAAAAAAAAACAACAACTACAAAGATATACTGTGCAACACAGGGAATATAGCCAATATTTTAAAATAACTACAAATGGAGTATAACCTTTAAAAATTGTGACTCACTATATTCTACACCTGTAACATATAATATTGTACATCAACTAGACTTCAGTAAAAAAAAAAAAAAAAAAAAAAAAGAGTGGCTTCTTGCTTCTGAGTATATTTAGACTCTTTACTGTTATTTTCATTTGTTAGCATTGATTCACTTCAGAGAAACTATCACCATGTTTCTTACAGAGTTCAACTCTTTTCCTGTACCCATAGAAACGACCTCCATGATGGTTCCTCCACAATAGGCCTCTGCTCTGGGCTAGACCTGGGTGCCAGCATTGAGACCCAAGAGGTGGCTTTGGGAATGCCAGTCCCAGGGCCCTGGAGATACAGGTGGGGCAGATCTGGGTTGCATAGCTGATCACAGCACCACGAAAGTGATGAAGGACTCAGACTTCACACCCGGAAGCACTGGGTGGTAGGCGTTCATCCCCCACCTGGCAGAGGCATAAATCTTTTCCCTCTTTCCATTACACCAGTACCAGCCCACTTACAAAGCCCTTCATCAGAGCCTTGTCCGAATCAGAGCGCTCATTGAGCGGCTGGCTGGGACCTGAAATCAGGTGGTTCTGTCCTGGCTCCAGGACAGCCCTGGCCCCAGCATCTCTGGGGCAGACCCCATGGGAGCTGCTCGCCTTGTAGCAACTGCAGTGTCCAGCCACCCCTCGCTCCTCCCTGTCCTGGTCCCCCAGGACACCACTTGTTGGAACCCAGCTTATTCAGAAGTGTGAAGGGCCCTCATCTGGAATCTGACCATTTTCCTCACCTGACTCTGCTCCAGCCACACCGCCCCCCCGGCTGCTCCTCAAGCACCGCAGGCCTCAGCCTGGCTGTCCTCTCCACCAGGGACAGTCTCCCCACGTACCAGTGAGCTTCGCTCCCTCGCCTCCAAGTCTTCGCTCCACCGCCATCTTCCCTCCAGGTTGCCACGTTGCCCAAGCCCAGCTTGCTCTAGTTCTCTTTCTTCCCATAGCACTTATATTTCTAGCATACTCTACAGCCTAAAGTTTCATCAAGTTTATTGTTCTCTGCTCTCTCTCCCCTGCCAGACTATCACCTCTGCATTTACTTTGTTCCACGGTGTAGCCCAAGCTCCTGGAACGTAGAAACGCTCAAGAAATGTTTGAATGAATATAGATCTCCCGGTCTTGCCATCCCCTCCCCCAGCCTCAGCTCCCAGCGTCCCGGGGACTCTGCCTCTGAACCCTGATCAGCACACCCACCTGTGACAAGGCAGACCAGATCTTCCACTGGGGGCCCCTGGTGGCTCCCAGCCACGTCCACACTAGCTCCCCTACCTTGCTCATGCCCTTTCCCACTCAGCTCATCTTCCTGAGGACAATCGTACCTCTCCCCACCTTCCAGGTGTGCACAGTGAGCTCGCCCCCTCCCTGAAGCCTCCCTGGATTAGACTAACTTTATCACCACCTGACTTCCAATGGTCCCTAAGTGGGAGCCACGCATTTGTTCCAGTTCTTAAGCTTCTTCCTCCTTCATTCTTCTCCAGTCTGGAGGAGAAGGTAAGTGGATACAGGAGGGTGGATACCAGCGCCTGTTTACGAATCCCGTGAGCCCTCCCGGCCCTCGACTCCTTGCCTATTCCCCTCTCCTGGTTTTCCGCCCTCCCCTCTGGCTGCCCTTTCTCGGGCTCCTCTTCCCCCGAACCCCAGGCTCTGTCCTCCCCATGCTCTCCCCAGGTGACTGACCTCCAGTGGCTCTGGCCCCAAGGCCGTTCGTGCTCCCACCCCATCCTTAGGGCCAGCTCAGGCCTCTGCCCTCAACTCCAGACCCACCAGCCAACCATCTCCCCCGCTGTCCTGTGCCACCTCCGACGCCACGTGACAAAGCCTGGAACTCCTGAGGCCATCCCTCTCCCTCGTGTCCTGTCTCCACAAGAGGGATCTGATCAGACAGAGCCTTCCTTTTCCCTCACCCTGGACAGCGGCTGGTCACTGAGTCCTGAAATTTCTCGTGACCCATAGCTGCTGCCTGGCCCAGGCCACCATCTCCTCCCTGCCCTCTGCTTTCAGCTTCCTTCTGCTTTGTCCCCAGCCAGGGCTGAGTAAAGGCAGCTTAGGTGGCAGCTCTCCAGTCGGACCCAGTCGGACCCTCCAGGGCTCGCACCGCCGCCCGGGGAGTGAGTCTGAGATTCCCGCACACCGTCAGGCTTCGCCACGCCCCCACTCCTCTCTCGCCACGCCTCCCATCACCGTGGCTTCCCACCCTTTGCCCCTGCCGTTCTCTCTGCTGTGAGCACGCCCAGCCCTCACCTGGAGAATCATCCCCCCTCAGCTCAGCCAGCGCCTCCTGCAGGACACCTGCTCTAGGACAGACCCTCTCCTCTCAGGGGACCGATGGCCTGCGGACACTTGGTGCTCCGTTTAGCCGGCAATTCCTGTGTGCTCTGCCTTTCCTGGCTGTCCACAGGCATCCCAAACTCCACAGAGCCCCGATCGTCCCCCGCTGAAGCTTCCCTGGGTTCGCCCTGTCTTACCCACTGTGTCCTCCTCAGTCTGTGGCCTCAGCGGAGAGCTCTCCATATATGTGTTGAATGAGTAAATGTCTGTGAGTGATTTACTGCTCTTTAAATATATAAATTAGGTATCCTTATGAAAGGAGAACACTCGCTTGAACGCTGATGTGCTTCCCTGGGTGCTAAAGAGAGGTGTGGACTCCTAGCCTGAAGGTGTGGATCCATCTGGGTCTGACCGGGGGCAAGGTCACCTGTGGCAATGACAGTGGAAAAAGGTGACAGCTTGTACCAGGTGCTGCTGGTGCCCTTCCTGGGCTTGCTGGCTGGGCTTCCAACTGCCAGGGCTGCAGCTCTGCCTGGGTAAGTCGACACCCCGCCCTCCATCGATCCCTAAATAAAACATGGTCCCAAATGCTCCTTGGCAAATGGCAGACTCTTAAAAAAAAATGTCAGTCCCCTCTCTACCCCCCTGTCCTGGACAGTTTCTCTTCTGTCTTCCTCATTTAGTCACACGTGCATTCATATATTCAAGCACTCCGTGTGCACTTTCCACGTCAAGCTCTGAGCTGTCTCTGGGGACAAAGATGAATGAACAGTCCCCGACCTCAGGGACTGGATCAGAAACTAAACAGGTCAGGCTGGCTGCTTTGACCCGGACGTAAGTGGGACATTCTAGATGACTTCCATAATAAGACGAAATAGCTAAGTCTGGCAGGGCAATCACCCCGTGCTGGCACTGTTCTAAGCGCCGTCACCTTCAAACTCATGTGACCCTCTCAAAAGCCCTATGAGGAAAACGAGGTCCACGTGAGGCCAGAGTCACAGGGCGTCAGAACCAGCCTTCCATCCCGATGCAACAGGCCGGGCCCTTTGGCCAGGATCATGGCCCCCACCCAGCAGGCTCCCCTTCCATTATGGGGGCCACACCCGCCCTGCCCTGTTTGGCCCCAATTCTGGGGTCATCACAGCGCCCGTAGCCGTACCAGGAGGTCACTCCCGTGCAAGCCTCACCAGTCTTTTGGGCCCTCACCTCTTCCTCCTTCTGGCACAGACCCCTTCCTGCCTCTGCCCTCTGGTTACAGCCGAGAGTCTCAACCTTGATTCATGCAAGAAGCACCTCCACTGAGGGCGGGCCCGGGCATCAGTCGTTTCTAAAGCTCCCAGGGGGTGCCGATATGCAGCAGGGCTCAGGCATCCAGCCAGGGGCAGGTTACCCGAGGGCAGGGCTGTGCACAGTTCATCTCTGCAGCCCCAAGAGCTGCCAGGGCACAACCTCTTGGCAAACGTTTGTTCAATAAATCAACGAATATAGGTTTGTTAAGAAACTAAAGTCCACGTCAATTTGTCATCTTTTATTTGCTGGATATGCTCAAATACATGGAAGACAAACAATTCCACGTACTGAAAGATATTACGGATATCAGACACTCAAGTTTGGGCACAAAAAAATCACGCTACCATACACGTGACGCTCAGTGTCGAGGGGACCTCAGGGCAGAGCCAGCCAGCCTCTTTTAGGGATGGGAGAGCTGAGACTGGTTAGGATAAGAGATTTGCTCGAGCAAGGATTATATGGACGAGAGAGCCCATTTACTGGGAGTGGGAACGTAGCGGGTGCTGGGCTAGGCCCACATCTTACTCGTGCTCCCACAAGTACCTTCTGAGGACGGCATCCTGATCCCCCTTTGGCAGATGAGGAAACGGAAGCTCAGAGAGGCTGAGTGACCAGCACACAGCTGGTCAGAGACAGAGCCGGGCCCGGCCACCAGATCCTACTACCCACAGACCAGACAAGTGGCTCGAAGATAACAGCACAGAAACCCCACCTCCCGCAAATGATGAACATCCAATACCCCAAGGTCCAGATCAATGGCGGCAGTGAAGACCAGCTTGGCACCTACATGGCCCGTGAAACAAGAAACGACCCAAGTGACACAGCCTGTGTTTGATATCCAAAGTCCCTCGTCACACGCTCACCTCTTCCCGGCACCACCCGGGTCTGCATCATTATCCCGCTGCTGACATCACAAACATCCGAGGGGACCAAGGAGGGGGAGCTTGTGAGCGATGTCCTGAGGCTTTCCCCGCTTGTTCATTCCACGGGACCTACCAGCATCCTTGCTCCCCTCGCTCCCTACAAACGCAGCCGTCACCTCACCTCCAAAACCATCTTAAATCAGACCAGGCCTTGACGCTGCCGCCTCTCCCCTCCCCCGATCCAGGCCACCTCACAGGCTCCCCCATCACCACCTGGACCGAAGGGACAGCCTCCTCGCTGGGAGCCGGGCTCTGTAATGTATAAATGAGGCCACGCCACAGCCCTGCTCAAAACCCTCTCGAAGCTTCTGCTTACACTTCAGATAAAACCCCAACCCCTTCCCTGGCCTCCCCGGCCCTCCCTCTGGGCCTTGTCTCAGCCAGCAGCCGCAATGGCCCCTCACACCCCCCGGGCGCACGAGGAACTCGCACTGCTGTTCCCTCTGCTGAGAACGCTCTTGCCCCACGTCTTCCTTGCCCACACCTTCCCTTCAATCGGGTCTCAGCTGAAATGTCATCTCCTGTTCCCAGAACACACAATCTAAGTGACCACCCAGTCACCCCCTATCAGATCTTGTGATTTGTAATTACCTTTGTAGGATACGCTATCTTCCATTTTTCTGGCGATGTTTTTGGTTGGTTTATTTTCTGTCCCACACACAGGGACCCTTCCATCCTGTTCACCACTGCACTCGCAGAACCTTGCACAGTGCCTGGCATACAGCAGAGCATAAAAATCTTTGCAAAAGAAACAAATTAGTAGCTACTGAGGACCTGTGATGTGCCAGGCATATGCTAACAAGCTGGGGCTATAAGTGGACATGGCGGACACACGCAATTATTTATAATATTTATATCTAGCAAAAGGCCCAGGCATTAGTCAAATAATTAATTAGATATTTAAAGAGTAGGATGATTGCTATAAAGGAAAAGGAAAAGTTCAAAGAATGTGTGTGGTTTTAAAATATACACAAATTCCCTGACACTCCTCTACCATGAGGTGGAATCGAATACCCTGAACCTAGAAGTTGAGCAGCCTTGGTTACTTGATTCCAAGGAACGGAACGCAGCGGAAATGATGCCGCACGGTTTCCTCAGTTACATCATCAAAGGCATACAGCTTCTACCTGCTTCTCAAGCTTGGAACCCTGCCACCATGCTGTGAGGAAGCCCAGGCCACGTGGGGGAACAAGACCAGCTGGGGACCCCTCCAGGAGCCATCATCAGCCACCAGGCACGAGCAAGGGAACCTCTGAGATGGCTCCAGCTCCAGCCAACTGATTACAATTGCATGGAGACCCCGAGCAAGACCCTCCTGGTGGAGCCCCATCACCCCCCATAACTGCTGAGAAGAAAGGACAGTACACTTGGGTCGTTTTTTTAACCACTAACTTTTGGCGTGACTGACTCCACAGCCATCGAGAACCAGAACAGGGAACGGAGTGACCTCTGTAGAAGTCAGGGAAGGTTTTCCTGGAGGATATTTGAGCTGAGATCTGCCTGAGTTGAGGTTAACTTCTTTGAGGGGATGCCTGGCAGACACGAGGACTAGTATATACAAGACGCTCTGAGACAGGAAGGAGCGAGGCCCATTCAAGGAAAGGAAAGGGGACCCCTGAAGCTGACTCTCAGAGATGGAGGAGGAGAGTTAGGCAGAGGACTCAGCAGGAAGTAATCCGGTGACCTGGAAGTACTTCCCCTCCTTACCAGCTGGGCCGCTGAGAACAAGTAAGTCACCCTCTCTGAGTCCCAGGCTCCTAAGGGAAATTGGGGCTGATACGACCTCCTACAAAGGAGTACGTGAGGATTAAACGAGAAGAGAAGCACAGAGCTTCCACCTCAGTACCGGGGCGCTGAGTACCAGTTCCTCCTAGTGTTCTGGCTGAGTAAAAAAAGCATTCTAGAACTTCCACAGTCCCGTTTGCTTCTCTCTGTTAAAACGTGGCCCTTGGCACATAGGAGGGGAACCGGGTGACCCCATTCCTAGCTCCACCACTGCTGTGTGTGTGACCTTTGCGGAGTCAACCTCTCTTCGGGTTTTTCTAAGAATAAAATAAATGCGAAAAATCAAATCTATCTCAGTGCTTTGAGCTCCTTAAAGACAGGCACTACGGGAATGCAGGCTCACGTCTCTGTTCTGCCACAGCTATTTTTGGCCCCATCAGCCTCAGAAGCAGGTCTCGTGGAGGGGGTGTACATGCTCTTCCTTGAGGGCTGGTACACGTCTCCTTCCTCGGCCGCAGCGTCTGAGTCACGCACGGGGACGAGTGGGCCATCGCTGACATTTACAAAGTCGGCCCAGTCCTGAGCCCTGGCAGCTGCCGTGGGCTTTTTGGTCGGGCCCTCGAGCACGTCTATTCCTTTGCTTTGCCAGGGTTCACCCCTGCCCATGCCTTCCAGAAATACTTTCACCCAGGGGCTCTGGGGCTGACCCTGGGGATCACGAGCCTGGTGGCAGCTGCCCTTAATGGGGCAGGAGTGGTATTCTCAGTAAACCTTTTCTTTTCGGTTGAATACCTAGGGGCAGCTACACATCCTTAAAGCACTCATTTCTTCCCCGAGTTTCTAATCAGATGCTCCTGTCTCAGCAGCGAGGTGCCAGAACCATGTTTAAACAACTCCCGACCTGAACGTCAGTGACCTATTATTATTATTATTACTACTACTGTTATCATTAGTATTACTTATTAGCTGCCATTCAGTGAGTGTTACTTGGGTTCCAGGCTCTGCGCGGTGTTAACTTCATGGCATGGAATTCTCACAACCGCCCAGCCCATATGCAGCAGGTACTGTCATTAGCCCCATTTTACAGATGTGGAAATTGAGGTCCCAAGCTGTTAAGGACACGTTGCCCAAATCACTTAGCTCATGAACAAGGGTGGACCCCAGATCTAGAGGGCAGGGCAGCCAGGCTGAGCCACTGTGCTGTAACACCACTTTTAAGCATGTAGTTTCTGCCAAGTACAGGCTGTATAATTTCCCGTCTTCACTGCAATCCCTCCTGAGGTTAAGTATCATTAGCTCCATTTTACAGATGAGGAGACTGAGGCTGAGAGGGATGAGATGTGCCGAGGGCCGCAGAGTTAGGAGTGGAAGAGCCGCATGTGACTCCAAAGTCCCTTGACTTGACTGCCATTCTCTAGGACGCTGGTTCTCAAAGGGTGTGCCTTGGCTGGCCAGCGCATCAGTGTCACCTGAGAATATATTAGAAGTGCAAATCCTCCGCCCCACCCCAGACCTACTGAGTCAGGAATTCTGGGGATGGGATTCAGCAGCCTGTGTTTGGACAAGCCCTCCAGGGGATTCTGACCACACTTGCATTTGAGAATCACCCAGTCTAGTGCCTCCCACTGTTTGCAAAGTTTACAAAGTGCAGCTGCCCTGGGCAGTCGCCACCTAAAGTGTGAAGGGCGTGCGCAGAGCTTGGGAAACAAAGGGCAGAAGCTGGAGATGCTGGTCAAGAATCTTCCGCATCACAAGAACCCTTTCCAAGTTCCTTCTCGGTGGCAGGTAGGACTCAGGGCAAGGCTGTCTCACCAGACGTCCCAGGGCTGCTGGGAGGGGCAGCCGAGCTGGGGACCCACAGACAAATGTGGGGCTGAGCTGCCCCCATGATGAACACCTTCTAGAATGGAGCTGGAGGCGGGGGGTGAGGGGACAGTGCTCTTGAAAGTTTCACAGTAAAACAAAATAAAATATAAGAAATAAACTGAAAAACCACGTTGCCACTGCCAGAAGGGTGGCCCAGCAGTAGGTGACCCACCATCCCAGTTTGCCCAGGACTACAGGGTTTCCCGGGATGCAGGGCTTTCAGAGCTAAAACCAGGAGAGTCCCAGCCAACCCAGGATACGCTGGTAGCCCGGAGCAGCAGGGCAGCAGCAGGTGCTGTTTGGGTGAAGAGGGAGGCCTGCCTGGCCACACGGAGGACGCCCAACAATTCTGGCAAATGTTTCTGGCCCTTCCTTTTACAGGCGACTTTACAGGTCTGTGTGAGTAGGTACAGAGGTTTCCCTGTGTCCTCTTTCTCCCTCTACCCCTGACACATGTACCGAAGCCCACACTCCTGCAGAAGGACATTCCTGCAGCGGGGCGCCTCCTGCCTGATCCTCGGGCTCCGAACTCCGGACCTTGGCTTCAGCCCCTCCATGGACTGTCCGGCCTCCCTGTGCTCCTGCCTATCCAAGGTCTACTTGGAAATTCTCTCATGTTGTCCTGATCCTCCCTTCCTGCCCTTTTTGGAATTAAATATCTTTCCCCCAAAGCACCTCTTTCTTCCCTAAGTCTAACACTCAGAGGCTGCTCTTTATCGGAATGATTTTCACACAATGGTTAGCAGCAATGGATACCGGTCCAGTTTTCAAAAGCGCTTGCCACTTACACGAATCCTCCAGTCAACCGCATTGGTGGGTGAAAACCTCACACCTAAAACTCAGGCTTAAGTTTACCAGCCCTATTTCAACCCTTCTACACTGTTGGTGGGAATGTAAATTGGTACAGCCACTATGGAGAAGTATGGAGATTCCTTACAAAACTAAAAATAGACCTACCATATGATCCTGCAATCCCACTCCTGGGCATACATCTGAAGAAAACCATAATTTGAGAAGATACATGCACCCCAACGTTCATTGCAGCATTATTTACAATAGCCAAGACATGGAAGCAACCTAAATGTCCATCAACAGATGAATGCATAAAGATGTGGAACACATATACAATGGAATATTACTCGGCCATAAAAAAGAATGAGATAATGCCACGTGCAGCAACGTGGATGGACCTGGAGATCATCATCCTAAGTGAAGTAAGTCAGACAGAGAAAGACAAATATCACATGATATCACTTATATGTGGAATCTAAAAAAATGATGTAAATGAACTTATTTACAAACTGGAACTAGGCTCACAGACATAGAAAACAAACTTCTGGTTACCAAAGGGGAAAGGCTGGGGGGAAGGATAAATTGGGAGGTTGGGATTAACATATACACACTACTATATATAAAATAGATAATCAACAAGGACCTACTGTATAGCACAGGGAACTCTACTCAATATTCTATAATAACGTATATGGGAAAAGAATCTGAAAAAGAACAGATATATGCATATGTATAACTAATTCACTTTGCTGTACACCTGAAACTAACACAACATTGTAAATCAACTATAGTCCAGTATAAAATAAAAATTAAAAAAAAAAGTTTACCAGCCCTTTTATAATCATGCAGAGGAAGTGGCAGGGCTAGCACAACAACCCAGGCTCAGGGTCTCGACCTCTTATGCCGTGTTCTCATTCTTTTCATTACCCGGGCCCCGCCATTGAGAACAACTCTCTGTGGGCCTCCAGTGCACCCAACACAGGGCTGGACGCAGAGCAGCCACTCGGCAAACGTTCACCAGGTAAATCAGAAGCCCTTGTGAGCGGCAGGGATGCAGGCACATCTGATGACCAAAGAAGCAAAGGCTGGCATGTGCCTGGAGCCAGTGTATCCAGAAAGATGGCAGGAAAGGACACTCCCAGGCACACCCCCTGCAGATTATGGACCACTGCACCGCGAGCTCCCTGTGGGCAGGAGGTGCTCCTCTCTTGCTCATAGCTGACTTCCAAGCCCCTGCCAGCACCTGGGGAGCTCCGTGCACCCCTGCTGGAGCCCCGTGCCCTCTGAGAGAGGCTAATTCCTCAGGAATTAAAGGACAGGCAGAAGTTGTGGGTGTGGCCATAGCTCCGTCTGACATTACCGGGCAGTACTCGTGTGCAGGGTTCTGGGCTGAGCTCAGTGAGGACCAAGACAGTGTACAAAACACATTCGCTGCCACTGGTCTAATCTGCCAGGAACCCCATGGCTGTGGGGTGCAACCTCTGTCCTCCTGCCCAGTGTCCACGTCCTCATCCTTGGGTCACAGCCCCTCTACCTGGATTTTCCTTTCAGAAGCCACCACCCTCTTAACCTCTATCCATACACCTCAACTGTCAACCGTGGTCACATGGCCCAGGCCTGACCAATCAGCACATTCCATCTTGTAGGCCATCATGATTGGTCCAAGGATGGACATGTGACTCAAGCGGGTCTAGTGAACGTCAGCCCCGGGTCTTTAGTTGAATGATTGAGAAAGAGAAGCTCTCTTTGTAGGGAGATTACTAACTGTAATGTTGATGGAACCCTGGAGACTGGAGCCACAGAGACTGGGCCTGCCTGAGAGAAAAGGTGACCCGGGAGAAATCAGAAGAGAGAGATAGA
This sequence comes from Physeter macrocephalus, assembly GCF_002837175.3. Taxonomy (NCBI): domain Eukaryota; kingdom Metazoa; phylum Chordata; class Mammalia; order Artiodactyla; family Physeteridae; genus Physeter; species Physeter macrocephalus. Next base: position 172,018,808 of record NC_041224.1, read on the forward strand.
GATGGAAACCCAGTACCATCATCATATAAGACCTGCTGCTGGAATATTCCAACACATGAGCCAAAAAACGAACAGCTCTCTCTAGTTTTCGCGTCACTTAAGCCACTTCAAGATGGGTTTCTGCTACTTGTAACTGAAAAAGTCCTACCGTAGAATCAAACTACACCTGCTGTCCTCTAACCCGGAAGTGCCCTCAGGCCTCAAGCTCACAGGAGGCCTCTGTCCCCGCACACCTGGCACCGCCACCCGCCTCCCCTTCTCCACAGCCCCCCACCTGGCTTCAGGCCTTCGTGGCTGGTCTGGGGCCTGAAGTGTCTCAGTGGTCCCCTCTTTACCCCAGTCGGGTAGCTCACCCCAATCCACCCTCCACATGGTCAGGAAAGTCGACTCTGAAGCGGGCGGTGTGGGGTCGTGTCACTTCTTTGCTTAATACCTTCGTGGGCTCATCGCTGCCCAGAGTAGAGTTTCCTAAAGGATGGGGCGCGTGTCCCTGCAGGCAAGTGAGCTGGTATTGGATGACACGTGGACCTGGTGCTCAGACATACAGAAACATAGAACAAGAAACTTAGGCCCCTTTTGATTCTCTCACAAACCTTCTGATTTCTTTCTTGAGAAATATCTCCGCGCAGGGCTACTACAGCTCTGCCACCCGTCTACCACCTGCTGCGCCCCCTTTTTAGCAGAAAGAAAGAAGGCCTCGAGCTCAGAACCTTCCACGACAGGCTAGAACTTTAAAACACTGGTTTGTTTGCACTTGTTTTTATGGTCACCTTCTACTTACGCAAGTGATTCTGGTTTTTCACTGATGGTAGTTATTAAAGTTTTCTTTGGAGATTAATTTGTATCAACACAAAAGTGAGTCTGTTTAGAGAAAAAGAAAATAAGGCAAACAACAGGAGGTATTTGGATAGGTGATTGTCTGGCAAACAACGATTCACAGGATGAAATGTGATCTACTGGGCCAGGCACACAAGGCCCTTCACGGGCTCAGGGGCTTGGACCTCCCATGAGAAGTCCCATAGCGTCACACCTCCAAGCCTTTGCCCTTGCTTTTCCTTCTACCTGGATGCCCTTTCCCCATCACCCCTTCAATGACCTAGAACAATTCCATTTATTATGAAGACCCAAGTCAATGTTACTGTTTACTGTGGCTGTAGTTTGGCCCAGCTACTCAAGGATTTCCAGTGCACCTGGAGAACAATTTCTGTGCTCTCTCAGGTCACTTTTTGTGGGTGGCTGACAGAAGGCCTTCCTTGAGGCCGAAGAGATCCCAGAGACCAGAACGGTCTTTCAGGTCTGTGTCTGGCACAGATGCTTGGTTCGCACAAGATGAACTGAACAGACTCTAACTGGCGGATGTGGATCCATCAGGTACAAACACACCTGGAAGCAGCACGGGCCTGGAGCTTAATAGCGGAGGGAGAAGGAATTTCATGGAAGGGAAGGCAGTGAGGGGCCAGGGGCCTGAGGCGGGGCCCTACAGTACAGCCCAGGGATTCCTTCAGGAGAGAGGAGGCGGGTGAGCATCTTGGGATGGCAGGATCCTTCAGAGGCCTGGAGCAGAGGGCCTGGAAGGTTGAGGTTCTTGACTTTAACTTGCACTTGAATCATCTCAGAACTTGTTAGGATGCCACTTCCTAAGTCCCACCCCAAAGGCTCTGACTTAGTGGGTTGAAGTGGCCCTATGCAGCTGCACTTTAAAACGAATGCTTCAGGCGATGCTAAGGGCCACACTTTGAGAAGCACTGAGCCATGGGTGTCAGGGAAGAATGGAGACAGGTGGGGGCCTAGCAGACAAAGTGCAGAGACACATGTGAACTGCAAAAGATTCCACCAGAACACCGCATCCCTGCCTGCACACCGCAAGCTTGGAAACACGGCTTACCAGAGAATAAGCCTCGTCAAAGTTATTTAAAATATGCCCCAAATAACTCAACGGAGATGTGTTTAACGAGGTGGATCCACACATGCGCTTGGGCATTCTACAGACCGCAACTTGAGTGATCAAACCAAAATACAGAATCTCTTGTTAGAGACCTTATCAACTGGCAATTGTAAGCAGGGAACTTAACCCCTACGGGTCAGGATTGAAGCCATTTCTGGCTAAAGAAACCCTCCTTTGTTTGCAATCAAATTGTTCAGAGATGAAATCAAGGCAAACAAGTGACCGGAGCGGGGGAGGGTGTGTGTGTGTGTGTGTGTGTGTGTGTGTGTGTAGCAGAACTTGCTGCAAATAGCTGAATAGCACCCGTGTAACTTTGCTCTCAGAGCCTCCACTTCTGGTTCTATACTAATTGCTCCCTTACACATGAATTAAAATCAAAAAATGAAACCATGCTCACGGGAGGGGTATTTCAGACCAGTGCCCATGGCTGCCCCCCTTCAAGGTCTGGCCTTCGGAACAATCCAGGCAGAGCCACTCATCAAATGGAGATTGACTTTTATCTGATTAACCAATGGAGAAACATCCTTCTCCATCTCACAGGAACATTCTGTGGGAACGGCGTTTTGCAGACTGCAGGGAAAAGTTGGGTCTTGGCTTCCCTCCTGCTCAGCCAGTGGAAAATTACAAAGGAAGCAAGGCTGCCCTCTGCTTCCTGGCTTCCCGGGAACCTGCTTCCCAGGTCCTTCCTGGGACCCGGAAAACGCGAAGAGAAACCGGAACCAGAGCTGAGCCTTTACTTACCTGGGGCGGAGAGGAGTCGGGGAGGCGGCGGGGGCGGCGGGGGCGGGGGCAGCGGGGGCGGAGGCCGGCACTGGCAGATGTGTTGGCAGCTGTCGGTCACCTTGGAGCAGGACTTCCGGGGCTCCCCGTGCGTCACCTGCAGGAATGGGCACGGGCGCCCGAGAGAAGCCAATGCGGCAACTGGGAGCCCAAACGGGACCACCCCAGCCCACACACCCCTCCCCAGACCTAGGCAGGAGGAAGCGCCAGAAGCTGGGCTGGCTCACAGGGAACAGTGTTACGCGGGGCTGGCCTGCCAGGGATGGAGACCTAGGTTGTATTTCCAGCTCTGTGGGACTGGGGCAGTTGGCTTGGGCATTCATGAGAGGCTTCTAGAATCTCCCCATCGTGCAAATGAGGAAACTGAGGCCCAGGCAGGAGAAGTGGCCGCCTGAGGTTCTCACACCCAGATGGTGACAGGACACTGATTTTACCTTCTGCGTAAGCTGACCTAACCGCTTCTCCCATCTGCCCGGCTACGGTGCAGGACCAAGCCCTCACCGCCTCTCTGGCCACAGTTCCTGATGGCCTCTCTGTGTCCACTCTGGGCCAAGGTCCGCCCACCTTGGAGGAGGAGCCTTACCCGGCCAGGCCTCTGTGCTGGTGGCGCACGTGACGAAGGGGAACAGAGCAACCTCCCCAGTGTGATCCATGAGCCACGCGAGTGGCCTTGTGGGAAACACGCCTGACCACCCCCCCCACCCCACCCCCCACCCCCCACCCCGCCGCCATGCCCGGTTGCTCACCCACAGCTCAGGGAAATCACGGGGCCACAGGGCCCTGCAAGGGAGGGCTCCCCTCGCCCCCTGCTCTGGCCTTCCGCTCTGCTCTCAAAGCCCTCCTTCCAGCGCCCGGCCCCTGGTCACGCTCCCTCCCTTTGAGCACGCTGCTCCAGTGGCCTGGAATCTTCTCCGACACCTTTCCCTCTGCTTTACCCGTTACTCAGCTTGGCTATCACCTCCTCAGGGAAGCGTCTCCGACCTCCCCCTGACCAGGTCAGATCTCCATTTTACAGGTTCTCCTGGCACCGGATTTCACTGTGTGTGGCAGACATCCACATTGGGGTGTTTACCTAGCTCAGCCGCCTATTTACCACTGGACTCTAAGGTCTATGGGGTCAGGGGTCAGGCCTTTTATTTTTTCTCTCGCCATCATAACACCTAAGGAAATGCCTGGAATTCACCAGAATCCACACCTCTTGATTCCTGGGCTGGTGTTCTTTCAACACCAGTCCCACTTTCCCCATCTGTAAACTAAAAAGGGGAGCAAAAGTGGGTTGTGTTCACCCAGCGGTTCCCAGACCTTCTTGCACTTAGAATCTCCACGCAGCTTTAAAAAATACTCATGCTTGGGCTTCCCTGGTGGCGCAGTGGTTGCGCGTCCGCCTGCCGATGCAGGGGAACCGG